>NC_070578.1:30278502-30584428 GCF_027409825.1 Scomber japonicus
TGAGAAGTTGTTCACTATGATTCCTTCCCTCTTTCTTCTCAATAAAGAAAGAAGCAGGATGCAAATTGACTCCCCCTACCAGCCAAACTAAATCAGATGAATGTAACTGGAACTAGTCGCAAATGGGGGGAAAAGTAGAATCTTGTTTATCCTTCCAAACAGACGTCTCCTACACAAACATAATGAGCAGAAACTTGCACAGAAACAAAAACTGCTTCTCTGTTAATTTGTGTGCTACTATTATGTTGGAATTTCTTGACAAGAAAGTACAAAAACAGTCTGAGCAACCACAAATTACTGCACAGTAAAGCCAATATATTTCCATTCATATTTGGATTTTTTTATTTGGCTTATAAATATTTCATTATTCTAAAACTTTCTTTCTTTTAGTTTAACAGAATGAAATCATCAATAATGACCAGGCTGAGCAGAAAGAGTGACACATTTCTCCTGTTCTTATTCCTCCATCATTTGTCATTTCTACATTAACACATGTTCCTCAAACATGTGCCATCTGCATGTTTGACCTGAACTGAACTCATCCGTTATCTTTGATCTGTACATGTGCTTCGCTGTCACAGTTGTCAAGGTAATCTAGCTGATAAGTCAAAATGGAAGCAGATGACTTTTGTCTTATCTTCCCACTGCTAAGTGCTGCAGTTTGTCTCCGTGCAGAGTGTCAGAATGCTTTCACACATGCTTAGAGAAACATAGAAACTGGTTCACACACTATTTGCATCTTTCATATGTCTTTATCTATCGTGTGTGTTTGTGGAGGCGAGTCAGCATGTGGTCACTTATGTGTGCAGACAGTGGACGTGCTCTTTGTGTCTGGCTGACATGGTTGAAAGCCACGGTTGCCCACACGGCAGAGCTGTGAGTAAAAATACAAAACAATATGCATTATTATCTAAAACAGTCACAAGTTTAAGTATTGATCACAATATGACAAAGCATCAACAGCTATGTGATATAATGATGATTTCTTTAAGCAACTGGTTCATGGTACTTACCAAATAAAAGATCCAGGTCAATAAATCAATATATTTAAAGGTCTTTATATAAAGGTCAATTATTTTTGATTCATTGTTTTGTTTAAATAGAATAGTTCAACAAAAAGTATTTTACCCTTTCATAAAACTGCAAAACCTGGTTCAATACCCAAAGAAATTCAGTTTAATACAACACAAAAGACTTAAGAATACTAGTAAATGGATTTTTCAGTGTTTCTCAAAAATTACTCAACGATTTATTTTTCATCAGAATGGTTGGAGAAGACTTCTAATTGTTTACTGTCAATTCTGAACTTTTTTCCAGAGAGAGAGAGAGAAACAAATAGAAAGAAAGACAATAAGAGAGAGGTGTGTAGAAAAATAAGCTACCCCTACACAATTGCATAACTGTGACCTATAATACACCGCAACCCAGACGGAGAACAAAAGTGGGATGGAAACTGTTTTAGTGTGTGTGTGTGCACATGTCTGTGGGTGTGTAAATGTGCATCAGTGTGCAAGATGACACACTGTATTTCAAATGTATAAAATAGAGCAGTGGAGGTGTGAGTGTGTGTGTGTGTGTTTGTGCGCACATGAAGTACACACCTGCAAGATATAGATGTAGCCTATTGGTTTCCGTTTTTTCTTTTTTCTTTTTCTTTTTGCAAACAGTGCTTCATAGAATGCACTGGTAGCACATTTTTGTTGCTGTGCTGCCCGCCCACAAACCCGCAATGACAATCTCATGGCTAAGTTGTCAACATCAATACATTAGAGGGATTGTTCATCATATTGTTTTCTGATCAAGATGGATTACTTGCTCATAGAGGTTTAGGTTTGGAGATATGAAATCACGTCGATGCATTTGATGGAATAGTGAGGCTGAGAGATTTTAGATTGAGATCTCCGCGCCTTATTGAATTTCTCAGAGGTGGATCAAATTACTTTTTTGTGAATGCACTGACAGAGCTGTAGGCTCTTACCTTTGCATTTCTCTGTCTGTGTCTTTTAAAAACAGAATAGTATTTTCACAGTTTTTAGGGAACTTTTATATCTATACAGGGGTCTGAAACATACAGAAAAGGTCTTTAAAAAAAAAACCTGGCAGAAATCTTTACATTTGGTTACTGCCTCTGCCTATGGATTCTTTTCGCTTATCCTTTACTTCTGAGCACATGCAGTTGCTTTAGTATACAGAGAAGAGAGCAAATTGAGCCTTAAATCTAAACATGTGACATCAGAAGACAAAATGGCAGTGCAGACAGGCCCTGGACCACCCACAAGCATTGTGGCTTCCCTCTAACTGAATGTGGACTGAATTAGATGCTGCCTCAAACCGTTACCCGAGAGCTTTTATTAACCACACTAGAACTAAATGCATCTGTGGCCTGTTTTGACTTCTCTTTTTCAGTCTATCAAGAGTGTGTTTCCAATATTGAGGAAGTTCTGTGTTCAAACTTAAGATTTCAGAGCGATCTTGGATATGAAATACAAATAACATGTTGTGAATTTGTGCAATGTGCATTTTGATGCAGAGTGTAATGCTTTGATCCACCAGAAGAGTTTCAGAAGTGGAGCGTTTTACTCCCACAGCAACACAGAGAAGAGAGCCACCTCTCTTCACGGAGAGGAAGCCAGGGACCGGGGCAGCCATGGCAGCAATGTGGTCATAAAATCTTGTGATTTTCCACTTTCATGATGAACCCCACATCGTCCATGGTTTCAGATATCTTCTTGACTTCTGGTCTGGTGCCATCGGTCATAACGTAATGTTGATGTAGTGACATGATAGACAATCAGGAGTCTGCACAGGGTGTAATATTTTGGAAACTGACTGGATGCTCTCTGCTGTTCCTGTTTCTGACTTCCTGCCCGGCTCGATCTGCTCTGTGCAACTTGGCTTCTATCACAAATAGACTAGGCGCTTATTTTTTTAGTGGAGCATAGAGTGGCCACACAGAGACAGTACTGCATTCACATAAGGTACTATTAATTTGTGTATGTGTGACGCCAGTGCTAGCTTGTGTGTTCATGATAGAGCTGGGCGATATGGATAAACTCATATATCTCAGTATTTCTGATCAAATACCATGACATTAATGTTACACAAAGAGATTTGTTAAATAATCATCACTATTGTGGATATAATGACTAAATGGATAAAGGCAAGTAATATAACAGCTCTAAAAAAGTTGAGAAAATGACATCACTTTACTGTGATGCAGCTTTTAAAAGATAACACATATGATCAAAAGTCTAAGATGATATCTAATCTTATCTGTGCTTCCACATCTCTAACCCCCCCCCAAAAAAAAACACGCACACACACACACACACACACACACACACACACACACTCACACTCACACTCACACTCACACTCACACGATTTGTCCTAGGTCAGTTTTGAGAATATTACATTGGCTAATATTCATTTCCTGGAGACTTACCCTAGCCACAACCACTACTTGCCAACCCCTAACCTTAACCACTTTCCGAAAAATCAGCTTTTATCCCAGCAGGGGACATGGCTTTTGTCCCCAGTTGGACAAGCATCCCCAACATGTCTTCAGTCTGAAATTTGTCCCTGAAACAAATATTTACAGCATAAATAAAGTACACAAGAAGTGGAATAACAAGGACCTTAAAAAGTCTTTAATCCAGTTTTATATAAATAAGGCTGAGCCGAGCAGGGAGGCCTTGGTGATGATGCTGGTCCTGAATGACCTTCTACAATAATAAAATTACAATTTTTTGGCTCTACTAGCTGTGTGCCATCAGCTGACAAGACTGCTAGGTGACAGTAGCGGCTGTTCATGACGAAAGGGCGAGAATAGCTGGTGATGCAAATAGGAAATCCTCCGTAGACCTGCCCATCTTATTTAACAACACTTGGTTCGGTATTTGTGGTCTACGAAAGACGCAACTTTGGGGACTGCAACTTTCGTAGGAGGCGGCCCCTGAATTGAGACACAGCTTTAATGTCAGGAAGCGGCTGTAGAAATAGTTCTGGCCTGTGCAGAGGACAGAGGTATTTGCAAAAACAAGCTTAAACGCCTGATGTGGATGCATGTCGTTTTTGCACATAAAACAGCATTTTACAATTTAGCCGGCGTAATGCTGAAGTGGTCTTGGTCTGACTCTGTCAACAAGAAAAAGGATCATGACTTTAAATTCTGGACTCCTGAAAACCCAAATTAACTAAAAATAAATAACTCAAAATAACCCCAGTATGCTCCTTTGTTGCAGGAACGTTTTACCAAAAGTATTTTAGCTATCAAGTGCTCATATGTAGTTTTAAAAGGTGGCTTTGAAAATGCTGTACACTGCTCATTGGTAGAGAATGGTGACTGTGGTCAGCTTGGCGTCACATTAACGATGGATTTCAAAAGAACATATTAAATCTAGACTGTCCTTCCAAGAGGGACAGCCATATCAGTCCTTTCTGAAAATGCCTTAAAACAACATATGTTTGTACTTAACTGACAAAGACCCCCAGCTGGATGAATTATGACTTGTGTCTTTTAGGAGCAAAGGAGAAAGTAGCTTAATGTTTTACAGCCTCAAAGTCCGAGTAGGGCGATGGTTGGGGTGACAGAATGTTGAACGTTTACAGATTGTTTCCAACCAATAGTCAAAGTCAGTTTCTTCGAACCAGAACGATGATGTTTCCATAACCTAAACAAAAGTAGCTATTTTAACTCAAACCATCCTTAACCTTAACCAACTGCTTTTTGTGTCTAAACCTAACTTAACCCAACTACAGTGATGTCAGATGACATATTTTTGTAACAGTGGTGGGAAGCACAAACAGTGTTTTCCTGGCTGTAACGGGATCAGATCAGAAAATGCATGTATGTGTAGTTTTGGAAGGCAACAACAACAGATTTGGTGTCACTTATTTTGGAGAACTTGTGGATCACTCCAGCAACATGATGTATCTTGAGTTAGTCTCATCATACCAGATAATAGGAGACCTCCGCTTACCAAAGTCTGGGGATTTTTCTACATGTATGGTAGTTGCTTGTATGGTGGCCCCTAAGAAACCTACGCCACTTAAATATTGTCAAGGACATACTTTGTCAGAAATGACACCCCCACACCGCCATTTTCCTTTTAAGTGAACTGCACGTCACCACCCCAATATGAAAGGCTGTCTAAAAGACTTTGGATAGGTTCTGTCATGCAGGTTCTGTTTAAAACTCTAATTATTTCCACCCAGATTTAACAACCAAAGAGATTGTCATCAGTCTCTATGAGCGAAGAGTTTAGTTTGACTTGTGTGTGTAGTCATAAGTGAGTATATGCACATGTATAGTTATTGTTTGCAAGCCAAAGAATGTGGGCATAGATGTATCTGAAGTTGTGTTCAGATTTGTTTTTTGAAACATTTGTCAACTTATTTTACATATACGTTATTCATAACCCACATTTATCTCTTCAATATATAACATACATTGTTAGAATTTGACTTTCTTCTTTTGGTCCTGAGGCTTCCCTTTCCTCCAACAACAGACAAGCAACAACAACAGTGTTTGCGACAGCAGTATTGATTTTAATAGCTGTGGTTGCTGCGACTGTTGTGCTACTTGGCCTGCTTTTATGAGCAGCCATAAAATAACAGTGAGGAGATGGCCTGGATGCTTTCCATGTATTACAATCAGAAATTATAAATTGCCCCATTACCCACCTTTCCACTGGTTACTCTTGGAACATTAGCAATTATTTTCACATGGGTCACACTCATAAAACCAATAATCTAGTGATTTAAAGCCTTGGTGGAGGAGCTATGCTGCAGGCTTTCTGAGGCGAGAGGCCTTTTAGACATCGATTTCAGAGTGCTATTAGATGGGCTTTGCCTGGACAAATTGCTTCCGGGTTTTTCTAAAGAAAGAGTGTGGGAGAAGGAAAGAGTGACATCTAGACAGAGGAGAAATCATCCCTGTACAAGTGCAGGTTTCTGGTTAGGTGAAGCCTGTGTTGCAACCGTGCCGAATCACGGTCAAAGTGTCTGTGTTTACTTTGATTTTCTCTTTGAATCATATCAGAGTTTATTTCTTAGATCTGTCTCCTTCTTGTGTGCTGTCCGTCAGATCACTTTGTGTTTTGAAGGTGTTAAGGCTCCTTTTAGACCGTATAAAAACAACATTCATGCAAGTTTGACATGACACATTGTATGAGACCGCTTTAATAAAATCTTGTGGACTGTACAATATCAATTTGAGGCTGTGCGCTGAATGTGTGGTGAAATGTAAGTAAATGTAAGTAGAGTTATCAGTTGGTCATTGATCTGCACCACTCTTATGTTTTGAAAATGCAGCAGGGTCATAAAAACCTCTTATTTGTTTAACCTCCAACACAAGTTTGTTTTCACGTTTTTATTCGACAACTGAGTTTACGACTGCACTCGTAAACTCAGTTTAGAGTTATCAGCTGGCCAGTGTATTCTGTGTCATTTATGTCGTATGTCGATTGGTTTGTTTGTAGATCTGAGTCGTAAGTGTCCACAGTTTCGGACTGCCGATCAAAGATTTTACCACATTTCTCTCATGATTGTTATCTTTTTACAAATCGCATACTGTAAAGGGACCTTTTAGACTTGCAATTTGTACATACGTTCAGTGTAAGTGTATCCATGTAGGTTTGAAGGGCTGAAGGCAGGCTGTGGCTTCGCTGTCAGTGTGTGCTCATGAAGACGGATGGCTGCGGGAGGTGGTGGGAGTTAAGAGAGGCCACTGCTGCATGGCAAAACTCCTGATGATCGCCCACCCACCCATCATCCCATTACTACTCCCCTGGGAGAGAAGGAGACACAGGGAGGGCAGGCAGAGGAACGGGAGAAGGAGAGTAGATAAAGTGATCTAGGTATAAGGATGAAGGTGATGGAGAGGGCTGAATGCAGAGATTCGATGGGGGAAAAGGGCGCAGACAGGAAAAAGATAAAGAGGAAGGGTGGAGACTGTAAGATGAAAAAGTGATAAAGAAAGAAAACAATTGGGAATCTACAGATGGAAACGGAGTAAAGTTGCAGACAGGGTAAAGATGGAAGGAAGGAAGAAAGAGAAAACAGACAGAGAGATGCAGTTTGTGTGTGTGAGATTGGCTCAGACAGGCTTCTGTGACTTCTCTGACCCAGCAGAGCCCCACAGCGAACTCATTTACACTGACTGACAGGACAGCGTGACATCCAGGGCGCTTGGGAAGCTGCACACACACAAACACGCTCACCCTAAATTTGGAGGTCATTCTCGACAAGTTACTTGCCACTGCCTGCTATTTTCTTGCATTTCTCATGTATATTTACAAGTATTTTTATGTGTTTTACATTTGAATAATGTAGTATTTCATCATCAGGTTCACAAAACCTTTCAGTTACATCACCAGCTTGACTTGGTGTCATCTGAGTCGAAGTTTGGCTCAAAGGGCCTCACGGTTGAGCTCTGAGGTCATCTGTCTGTGCTTGTTATAGAGAGGGAAGAAGTCGGGTGATGCCTCATGAATGTTCCTTAAACTACAGCATAACCCAAAACTGCCACTAGTTCAAGCCTGAAGAGAGTTGAGTCTTTTTCTGGTGCATGAAAGACACGGGACGATCTCCTGCTGGTGGTTATTTAAAGATGACTGCTATTTTTGAAACCAGGGGTCTGTCTGAATGAGGGGGAAGTCTCTTAGTTGTGGTGACTCGACAATCTCGGGACTTTCTTTTTTCCTAATTTGCCTTTAAGTGTGGGGAGCGTGTTCAGACCATACACAAACACACACACATGTTCACATTAAACACGTAATGGGAAGGCACAGATGCTCGCAGAGAAATTAAGACAAATGCAAGCAAACACAAATACACACTCGCATGCATACGCACATAACACATATATACGCAAAAATGGCCTCCAAGATACGTACACACACACACACATGCACGCAGTGTGGTCCAGCCCTTGGCTCGCAAGTCTGTAATGAAGCCTTAGTGAAGGTCTACCAAGGAGGCTGAAGCAGTCAGCCAAGACGGCCTGCGGTCTCATTCAGACAACCACCTCGCCTTAGCCAGCTACCCAAGCCTCAGTGTTCAGTCAGTCACTGGGTGGGATGGTCAGAAGATTTAATCTGGCAAAACGGAGGGTGGAGGTTTGAGGAGAACTCCTCTAGATGTGGTTTGTGTGGGACACCAAGAAGGACCGTCACTTATTTGGTGCCACAAAAGGGCAAAGGCGGCCCTTCCTGTTCTTTTCTTCTGGTCTTCTGGCTTGCTGATGAGTGGAGCTCACCACAGACAAGACACTGCGAAAACCAAGGTCCATGAAGTAAACTTTAAAAATCCTGTGTTTACTCGTCACTTCCACAACAACAAACTTTCTGAGATTGTTTCAAAGTGGAGCTCAGACTATTAACAGATGTGGATTCCTCTCACTTTCCACTGGCACGCCATACATCTTTACAAATATATAAACACACACACACAGACTCATGTACCACAGTGGCTTCCTCCATACACACAATACACCCACCACAATGACCTGGCGAGGCCTACACCATGCTGGAGCATATATTTACTCCACAGCAATTTACCCTTGGGCTTTGACAGCTCATCGTTTATGCCACTGTGGCATTGCAGGGGCACCACTCCCTGTCTGTCTGCCCATCTGTCTGTCCATCTGTCTCCCTGTCCATCTGTCTGTCCTGCCTGTCAGCGAGTGGTGGGACTGAATTGAGACTCTGAGAGATGATCCAGCCTGAAATGGAGTCAAAGGTAATGTTAGGTCAAAGCAGTACCGTTGTCGTTGTTTTCTTCCTGGAGGGATGAAATTAAGCACATTTTTGACTCTGTTATCAAAAGCTTTTAAAATATACTACTGGATTTAATGGTTGATTTAATTTGTTTATAGATATGCCGCACACACATTGTACTGGACTTTTTTTTTTAGCCGCTCTAACAGCGTGGGTGTATGGATGTTAGTTAGATCTGTTACTCAGTTGGCAGGTTGGTGCATCACTTTGGTCCAGACATATCTAATATCACTATTGGATGGATTGCCATGAAATCTTATACAAACATTTGCAGTGTTCGGAGGATGAATCCCAGAGACTTTGGCAATCCCTTTGAACATCATCATGTAAAAATGTTTTGATTTGTTTGGTCATGTTGGTCTGAAATGAACCAAATACCTGTAAGCTAATTCCCATCAGCCTCATCTGTACCTTGTAATACAGTGAGTAATGTATGTTAGCATGCTACAGTAACTGGCTAAGATGGTGAACATAGTACCAGTTAAACATCAGCATGTTAAAATTGTCACTGTGAGCATGTTGACATTAGCATTTAGCTCAAAGCACCAATGTTACTGCTTCATACAGCTTCATGTAGCTGCTAGCATGGCTGCAGAGTCTTTGTGGTGTTAATGTATTTGATGTTATGACATACTGCCATTTGTTTATCATTTATTCTTACCAGCCATATGCAAACATTTCTGTAGCAATTTTTTTTTTAAATAAATGACAAAAATTGTGTTTTCTGTTTCAATTTGATCTCTGTTGCACTAAAAGAACCAAGACCTCAAAACTGAGACACGTACCAAACCATGGTTTTTGTGTATGATCACACCAGGGTTCCCAAGTCTCACGCGTTGACCATTAGACTCACACAATTTAAACTTTTCACACGATGTCTTGTCACGTGTCTATTTTCTCACACAATGGAAAGTGGAGACAAATTCACAACCGTTAACATCACGACGTGAAAAGAGGACACTGACCGCACAGACAGACTACACAGAGCAGCCTGCAACCTATTACCATTTTAGGCTATATCATGTTTTTATAAATATGATTTTACCATTCTTTTCAAAATGATTTCCTGTCCTGATCCACCCAATTATATCCTGTTTTTGATGCATTCTTGGTTTTCATAGCGTCTTCAATCTAACTAGTCTAGACTAGTGCAGGTGGCTGTTTCTTGACTTAATCCAAGAGGTTATGTGGTGTAGAAATTCAGGAAATTTGAATTTGTTTTAAATTACGTACCCCTTCCAGGTATGTATTTTTCCAAGTTTTTTCCCCAATTTTAAAACATAACAGGCAACCGGGGTGAGAGGCATAGATTTTTCTTATCCTATGATTCGAAGAAAATATTTGATATCTGGATTGTAAAGGTTTATTTGTGAAATGATATGATGTTGCTCACTGGTATTTATCAGTCAACAAGTTTGAAAAACGTGTACCTCTAGTATCCCTGATTCCCCTGTCAACCACAGTTTCAAATTAATCATTGGCGCTGCCAGATTGTAGGTTGATGTAACAACAGCACTGAACATGTCTGGATGTCTTATTGAAGTAATTAGCCTGTCTTAACCTTTAATCTCACTAAATTCCTCTGCCTCACCAGATGAGACGCCCCTGGCGTGGCTCAAGATTGTCAATTACTCCTGTCACGTAGAAAATGGTAACCAAGCCAATTTCCTGTCTCCCTTTCTTTCTTTTCTTGAGTTCCTTTGTCTTTCCTTTCACTCTGGTGTTTTTCTGCCCTCTTTTTATTCTCTCACTGCTATAGATGATAGCTGAAATAGCATGGAAGGCTGTTGCTTTTGTGTGAATATAATTGCACATTTCATAATGACACTAAGCAGACATAGACTCAGATAAAGAAAGAGGGATAAGAGGGAGAGCTAGAGCAGAGGAGAATGTGTCCCCAGAGTACCCTGTGTTTCCAGCTTAATTGATGACAACCACAAGTGAAGTTTGAAACCTCTGAGCTCTATTCTGTCAACATTTCAAGGAAGTGAGACAGCATGGGCTCACTTCTGTTGGGATGATGTTGAAGTACAAGCTATGTTTTGTCCAAATCCCTGCAGTTGCGGGGCAGGGCTGTTTTATGCACATAGTAATCTGCAGGAGGCTAATTTAAAGACGTCTGTTTCCCACAGTAAACAAAACATTTACAGCTTGTGTGGTAGCATTCAACAAGTTTGCAGTGTAGTTGATGTCAGTGCCAGTGATAATCTGTAAGATTTAAGAGAAGTGATTGGAGACACAACCGAGCAACAAGTACCTCTTTTATATGGTTGGGAGACAAGGGTAAAGACAAAAGCAACAGCAGCAGCAAGTGCTCCCAGCTATGAATTAAAAAGGGAGGAGAAAATTTTGTCTCCTTAGACTGCACGTTGTCTAATTCTCTCTCTGAGCTCTGGCAAGCCAAGCCCAATGTTAAGTGGCTTCTTGAGTTTATCCAGCGAGGTCAGGGGGAAAATAAAAACATCATGCAAGAGCTACAATTACAGCCCTCGAACATGACAAGCGTCTGTTTTTGTGCTTTTGACTGAGGGCCCACTTTTAATGGTCGGTTCTGGCTGCAAGATAAACAAACAGTCATAGGGTTAGCATAACCCCCGTCTACGAGTGCTAGCCAGCCCCAGCCAGCGAGACAGCCAGAGAAGCTAAGCGCTGCCACAGCGCTAGGCAGCAACAGCAGAAGCAGCAGTGGTTTTGGCGGCAGGGTAAATTACAGCATGGAGCAAAGCTGTGGTTTGTACACAGCATACTCACACACTCACAAGCTTTTCCTTTCACTCTTTCTCTCACACACGTTCAAGCTGCTCTGCTCAGTACTCCTTTCTGAGTTTTTAACAAAACTGGTCAGGGTATACACATACAGTAAATGCACTCACACACACACACACACACACACAAACACACACACACTCACACAGTCACTTGGGTGGGCCTTTCCCACAGGTGTCTCCAAAGCAAGGCCAGCAATCAACATAGCCTCTGGCAAGACCTTCCAACCTACAGACCTCATCAAGAGACCAGTAATCTCTTAAATTATTGGTTCCAAATCCTGTGGGAGAATGAAAGCTAATGGGATCTCATTATACGGAGCATAAAAAGAATCCCATCAGGTGACATGTAAACGTTGCATCATCCTGTATTCTCAACCAGTCTGACCCTCGGGGCTAATCAGACATCAGTTCAGCTAGATTTCCTTTCAGACAGACACCCTGTTTGGAACAATGAGATAAACCATGATTGAGTGCTGATTGTACGGTTACAGTAGTCGTGTCGTAATAGCACATGGACTCAGGCTGTGATCACGTATTGTGAATGATAGACTGATACACCCAGTGGTTATGGCCTGTTGCACAGCTTAATGTGGATAATGTGCACATTATGTTACCACTAATTGTGATAACATACACTTTCATGGATTATAACATACAGATCACCACATCACATCTTTTCTTTTTTATAAAATGGTGGTTTAATTCAGGCAGGAGACTACTCTATGTTCCGCATGATATACCTTCAGTGTTTGTCTCCCAGGGGGTCAGATGGGTCTGAAAAATAGGGGGTCACTGTTCCTTCCAAGTGGGACATAATCAAAACTATAAAATTGTAGAGCACTACTATAAACATTTAGATTTTTGATTACATTAAATATATTTATACTTTTTAAACTCTCTTTGGAGGCATTTTTTGCTTTTTAGTTTTAGTTTTAATAAGAAATGAGCCGACACACTTTTGGGGAATAGCATGCAACAATCGTCAGCTCAGATGTTAACAGGAGTCATTGTGGTTCATGGTTAGTGCCTCCATGGCCAACGGGGACCCCTGATACATGGAAACTTTGGGAATTGTTTTAATCATATGGATTAAAACATTACATAATCAAGAAAGTACAACCATTCGTCTCCCATTTATATTTTAAAGTATACAAACACACACACACGCAGTATAACTGTCAAGTATTTATCATTTCACTTATGGTAATAATGACAAACTGTTGGTAATGC
The DNA here is from genome assembly GCF_027409825.1 of Scomber japonicus. Classification (NCBI taxonomy): domain Eukaryota; kingdom Metazoa; phylum Chordata; class Actinopteri; order Scombriformes; family Scombridae; genus Scomber; species Scomber japonicus. The sequence continues at coordinate 30,291,281 of NC_070578.1, forward strand.
CCGATCACATCAGATATTATCTAAACTGATCTTGTCGACAGCTCTGAATCTCCTCTTTGGCTGTTTAGCTAACATAACATTGGCTAACATTAGCTAACATTACAGAGAGACTCACTAATCTGTCAATCATTTTGAAAAGCAAAAATATAAATGTCAATATCAAAACTATTCATTTCTCTCTCTAACAAACCACATTTGGTGGAACATACAGACACAAGCTTGTGATTCATGCTCACCAGTTATTTTGGCCAATTTTGACTCACAAAATAAACAATATTAACAGCTGATGAAATGTTAACAGGAAAAGTCTGCTAACAGCAATGAACTAGATTTTATAGTAGATGGTCAGGCACATAGGGATTACAGTGATGGGACACTTTTCTTTAAGGGGTCATGGGTGCAGAGATCATCTGGCTCAAATTCTGTGATCTGTATCTCCGATTCTGTATGTATCCATATGTATTGTGTCTCATTTAACTACAAAATGAGGTAGTTAAGTATCAGTGCTTATGCCAGACTTTACATACATAAAATGTGGGTTTATTTGTGTGAAGGCAGTGAAGTTGTGTTAAGCCAGGGTGTGTTGAGGAAATTGCAGTTTGAGCTTTTCCTTTTCTGTGCCTCATTGACTTTGAATGTGTAAACAAACCTGTCTTGGTGCACGTTTTCATGGTCTTAGGGTTGTGTTCACACCTGCTGCCGAGTTCCTGTAACAGATGCATCCATACTCTAAGGTCAACACGTATACTGCCGTTCAGTGTTTCTAGCATACAGCTATATTCACGGGTGTACATATTCACAAAGGCGCTTCCACATAATTAACAATGTATTCGCACATGGTTATTATGTACATGCACACAAAGGAAAAACACAGACACACACATATACACACTGGCAGAAACACACCGATACACCCACACACCTGCTGCTCGTCCTCCTCCACAGCTCCTTGTGTTAATGGATGGGAGTCTAATTACTATTCTCACACTGGGACTACTTTCTCCACACTTGTCTCCCAGGACGTGTGTGTGTGTGTGTGTGTGTGTGTGTGTGTGTGTGTGTGTGTGTGTGTGTGTGTGTGTGTCTGGGAGTGGTGGGGTTAGTGACTGTCAGCACAGAGCTCACACACACTGCTCATTAGCAGACTTCCTCTCTTCCTCTCATTTTCCTTTCTGCACGACAGTTTTGCACAGACGCACACAACACTGCATACAAAACACTGTTAAACACATTGCAGTGTATATAGCTCAACATCAAATCATGTCGTAGCAGCTTAGTTTTGCGCATACATTTTATTTTAAGATATAGTTTATTTCCTCTCTCTGGCTGCCTTTTTCTCTCACAGACCTAGCTGGAGGAAGAGAAAGAAAGAGATGATTGGTGCGCCTAAAGCAAGTCACAAACCCAGACAGACACACTTCCCCATTCAACCACCACAGTTCTGGTTAAAAATAACGACAAGGAACTTTGAGCTACTGACTCCTTCTCTCACGGTACTAATGCACACATCTGCATGCACAATCACACCGAGACACACACACATTCACAAACACAGAGCTGGTGGTGGCTGAGGTATTCAGAGCCTGTGTTTTGACACGGCTTCGTCTGTGACGCAGTCTGTGTTGTACCATAAACTGTCTCTGTACTAGAGTGACCTCCCCCACCACTTCCTCTGTGCTTGTGTGTGTGTGTGTGTGTGTGTGTGTGTGTGTGTGTGTGTTTGTTTCATCTCCCCTGTGGCTTTCAAACTCGAGGTCTAAGTGGGGCACAGAGGAGCAGACAGGTCTTCAGAGGAAAGATTGCTGTTGAGAAAGTCTACAGCTCACAAACAAAGGCCACCTGGCTCTCAGCAGCGGGACGGAAATATGCTCTCCTCGGTGCTACAATGACAACTGTGTGCTAATAACAGGGGTCCGCGCTCTTGAGGCCTAATTAGTCCTTCAACTAATGCAGTGCTAATCATTCATAAATCCTGAAAAAAGCTTCATGTTTATATTTTTGTTAAATGAGCTTGTTCCTATTTGTCTGACCTTTGTTGTCATTATTGTACACAGAATGGTCAACTCTAAATGTGTTTAATACTGTAGTTTTAACAGTTAAGGAGTATATCTTGATGTGATCTTGCTATACAGGAAGCTGCAGGACTTATGATGCATATCTACTGCCTGCTATTATCAGAATATGGAGTTCACCTTGTACAGATCATGTATTTATTATTTCCCACTTGAAAAATGTATCTGTCTGTCAGAGCTGCAGGTGTTTAGTGATCTAATCACTTTCAAGACATTCGAGACTGACTTTCATTTTCCTTTGTTGTAAAAGGCTAAATCTACAGTATCTTTCTGTTACATTCAAGTACATTGTTATAACATTGTTTTTTTTTTACTACTTGTCTGACTGCAGAACGAGCTGTACACGACACTGATATTTGATCCATTGGTAACTGTTAAGAATATAGATTTGTGCAGCTGTTTGAGTCATAGGTGAAAAATTGGATTTTAATGTGCTTCTCAACCAATCAGGTTTCAGAATATTTTTTCCTGCTTTACTGATGTAAATACACCTTTAATAGCTTATTGTAATAGCAAGTTACCATAGTAGTGGTGGGGTTACATCACTATTTTGTTGATTTTTCTATATTGCAGTTTGCTTTATATTCACTGCACTGTGGGTAGAGCTGCAGATACACACAACAATGATCCTCAGGAAGCACCACATCATCGTTTAAATATCCTTCAAGTGAACATCAGCAGCCAGAGTCACAACCTCTGAATAAGGTTGTTGTACAAAGCAAGAGTCCTTGTTTCACAGATAAAGAATGAACAACAGGAATTGAGACTTACAGGCGGTTTTGCCAGCCGAGTATGGATTCATTGCTGTCTGGCTGACCTCATGGGCTACTTGCTGTTGATCGGCGATGCAGAAGGAGGGGCACACGGAGGGTGGGCAGAGACCAGCACCCGAGTAGACCCCCGGGTCGCTCGATTGCTCAGCCAAGTCGAAAATGTGTTCTCAGATCTTTGCCTGACATGCTGTCCTCTGGGTTTAAGCCTATCTCTGTGTGTGTGTGTGTGTGTGTGTGTGTGTGAGTGTGTGTGAGTGTGTGTGAGTGTGTGTGAGTGTGTGTGAGTGTGTGTGTGTGTGTGTGTGTGTGTGTGTGTGTGTGTGTGTGTGTGTGTGTTCTGTCATAGGCTACTTTTGGGGACAAATTTCAGACTAAAGACCAGTTAATTGGGGAGGGTTTCTCCAATTGGTGAGAAAAGCTGTGACTCCAAATGTGACAAAGCTCATTTTTGGGTCAGTGGTTAAGGTTAGGCAAGTAGCTTTTATAGTATAGTAGTATAAATAGGGTAAGTCTCCAAGAAATGAATGTAAGTTCATGTAATGTCCCCAAAAGTGACCATGATCTAATATTTGTATGTGTGTGTGGTAGCGAGGTATGTTTTTTTTCTGAAGGAGGATTTGTTTTGACAGGTCTCTTACAGGGTTAAATTCCTTCTGTTTGGAGATGATGCATTTGCTTGTATTGTCTGAACATCAGTGTTTACTAATGCAACTTTCAAAGCAGAGCTCATGCTGTGCATATTTCCACCCTCAAAAACTACTCCTCTTTAAATGGACTATTATAGAATTGAAGTGTGTGCCTAAATGTGTGTGTGTGTTTGAGAGGTCAAGAGAGGTGTGTGTGTTTCATGTTGTAGTGGAGGCAGTGAAGCCATGATGCCTCCCTGGGCCTGTTTCCAACTAGAACACTGTGTCAGATTGAGCGACCTTCGGCTGACAGGCCTGGGAGTTCACTGGACCGTGTGTGTATGTGCATGCACCAGAATCTGTGATTGTATGGTCATGCATGTGTGCGATTGTGTGTGTGCGTGAATATGGGTGAATGCACGCATGTGTGACTGTGTCTGTACGTTTGAGTGTCACACGTCCATTGTGTGTGTGTGTGTGTGTGTGTGTGTGTGTGTGTGTGTGTGTGTGTGTTTGCAAATCTCCCAGGGTAGCAATCCATCTTGACAGTCTGTGTAGCCCCATCACATCACTGTCACGCCACTCTCTCACTTGGACGAGTGATGGAAGCAGTCCAGAGGGAGAGAGAGAGTGAATGACAGAGAGAATGACAGATCACATTGGACTCATCAAGAAAAAGTGCTGTGACACACACTCTGCACGTAGAGAGAAGAACTGAACATGCCAGTCGAGGCAAAACAAAACAAACTGAGTCAACTTCTCACTCAACCATGGATATTGGCTTAATTGGAAGTCTCCGCTCATTTGATTTCCTCTGAGGTGCAGCTTCGATTTCCACAGTTTTCAATGTGGACACAAGATGAACTTGTGCATGGACGTGATGAGAGCTTCCAATTTCTGCACAGACTAAATAAGTCCTACAGAACACAGTCTTTGTGTTCCTTCATGGATATCGTATATGAAAAGTTTTTTTTGGCAGGGCAAGAAACTATAACGCTTATGATTTTTAACAGTTTTCTGCTGGCTGTAGAATTAGCTTCAGGCTAACAACATATAAATCATACAGACTGAAATATTATGTTTTTTTCTGTCTTGTTTGTGAAACACCTACGTATAGTTTTATTGGCACACACTGATCCTTCTACAAGGGCTTTGTTTTTGATTATATTTCAGCTTGGTTGAAAATATTCACAATATAGGAACACTTTTACTGTTGAACCACCTAATAGCAGCTGATCACATCAAGGCAGTGACTCATAATAGGACCTGTAGTGATCTGACCTGATATAATTAAAGTTAATCTCAAACATGTTCAACAGGAGTGTGAAGGACAGCTGGAACATTCAGGACCAGTCAAAAACCTGGACACACTTCCTCATTCAAGTGAAAGGGAAAGTGAGTCTAAACTTTTGACTTGCACTGTGTTTAAAGGAAACCACAATTTGTTATGGTTTTATTTTTAATTTTTACGTTTGATTGGTTTTATGGGCTATGATAACATCATTCCTACCAAAAAGTAAATGATGAGAATGCAAATGAAACGAGCAGCACTAAACTCAGGTTGTAAGCAGGTCAAACATTTAGCTAGATTAGCTACCGCTTGATTCAGAGGTAAAACAGGTAAATGAGGCCGTTCAAACTATGGCAACACTATAATAGGTCAAAGTTGAACCAGGAAGTCAATCTGTAAAATAGTAGGTTAATAAGACTTTGCAGGTCTCTGTTATTTTGCCTGTTGGTACTGAGTTGAAAATTCTTGGTACTTGTTAAAACAATAGGGAAAAGAAGGTGGGTTGTTGAAGATGTACTGATGCTAAAAGTTCAAAATGTTTCTCAGATTTAATTTGGTTAAAAATGTGCTTGTTCTAAAGTATGACATACCCATGCATGTTGACATTGTTTCCATTAATTTCGGTATTTAAATGTGTTTATCAAAAGGTCATTTGTTATTTTTCACCTTTTGTTTTTTAATGTATTATACAATATATGATAACACTTAACACCTGTGCATTTAAATGTGGTCCAAATGAATGAATATCAGTCTTATTTCTGTGATATTTGACAGCTGTTTGTCTTTGCATAGGGAACAGGTGAATGCTGGAGACACGGAAACGACAGACTATGAGAGAGGTCTTTTTAAAGTGGATATCAACAGCTGACATTGAGATTCAACAATAGACATTTGCCACAGGAATATAAAATTACTTGGGTCTTAGAATTAATTCATGTGAAACGTACAAAGAGAGGAGACGGGCATTGAGCTGAATACTCAATTTGTGGCAGCAGTGAAGCTTACGATCCTCCGTTTGACGCCTTTTTCTAACATATTCTGCTACATTTTAATTTTTTTAGAGATAGGCTTTAGGTATTTACAACGAGTGAATAGCTCATCTTTTGAAAGAGCTAAAGAGAATTTCCCTTTTTAAGAGCGATGAACAAGTATAGAACTGGGATGTCCCAGTGTAGGATGATTGTTTGCAAAGTATTCTGTAGTGATAGTGAGTATCCTTTCTGTAGAGATGGCACTTTTTTAATGGGATATCGGCTTTATTGGATAGTTCATACTGCGGAGAGAAAAGATAAGAGGCTATGACTTTTAGCCACGTTAGCAACATGGCTCTAATGACGGTCATCAGATTGCAATGAAACTTTGTACAGATACTTATGGTCCCCAGAAGTGCACTTATATATACTCATAATAGGAACTGTAGTGATCTGGGGCCTGACCTTTCTAATCTTCAGACCACTCAAAGCACCTTTACACTACAAGCCACATTCATCTATTAACACATACCGATGGCAAGCTACAACACAATTTGGGGTTCAGTATCTTGCCCAAGGACACTTTGACATGTGGACTGCAGGAACTGGGAAATTAACCTCCAATCTTCCCATTAGGGTACACCCCTCTGTACCTCTTGAGCCACAGCCGCCCCATTGTCATGATAGCATTTAGCTCAAAGTACCTCTGTGCTTAAGTAAAGCCTTGCATAACCACTAGCTAACTGCAGACTCTTAAAGCGCCAGTATACTCTACCAGAACTGCTTTTCAGATGGTTGAACAGCTTGGGAAACCCCCTACCCTAATACATTTTAGGCATCTGAAAGGGGTGGGCTGCATCTGGCAATTTCAGGGGTGTATTTCGTCCAAGTTCCCTTCTTTCATTCGTTACACAACAATTTATTTTCGCACATATAACCAAGTGCAACACTGTAAAGGTCTTCCGGGAGAGGCTCTCTGAAAATATGTGTGGTTATCCCCATATTTTAACAATTATCACATCATCCCCTCTCTATGACGAATGGCTATACAATCCACCTTCAATTGTGGTTGTTTGGGAACTACTCTTACTACTGGGAACACATTTACCTTTCAACATGTTCGGACAACATCATGCAAACTAATTATTTTTTAGCATAACTGTAATCTTGGTCTGTTCCCATCTACAGCAGATAGAAAATGTAAAACAGTATGAGGCAGAGGCATTCCCTTGGTTCTTGTTGTTTCTCAATTCAAGCAGGATTTGCTTGTTTGGCGAAATATTTGTGCTGCTATTCTGTTCCACTTCTGTGCATTGTCTTTTTATGTCGGAGCCTCCAGACAGCTGTGAAACTATGGTGACACCTGTGCAGATCTCATTAAGATGTCCAGCGGGGAAGCTGTTCACTCAGCCTTGGCAACAGGGCTAAGTACTGTAAGCTCTCAAAGGAAACCAAATTATAGTATTGGGGAGGACATCAGAGGAGTGAGGTTAGCAACCTGCACTGCTTCAGCTCTCAGGAGCAGAGAGCCTGAACAGTTCTGCCACGCCGAGCCTGTTTTCTCATCATTGCTTGGGACTTTCTGTCTCATAAATTCTCCATAAACTGCACATTCATTTGACAAAATCCAGCCGCACTTTCTAATATGAATTCCTTGTATTGTAGATTTAAGTTTATATTTCCCAAATGTGATGTTTGGCCCGGCCCGCTCAGCGCCAAGCCAACAAATGTGATCTTAGGCCGATTTCAGAGTAATGATTTACAAAATTGCACAGTGTAAACTTTCATGACTTCATTTCCTCTCCTGGTGCGTTGTCACTCAGCTGTAAATGTAATCAGTTGCTTGTCCAATTATGTTCAGACCCAGCTTGTCAGTGCTGTTTTGAATAGCAGGACTGCAGTTAACTGAGACAGTGAGGAGGCTCTTGGCTTGTTCGCCTTGTCAGCTGCTGCTTTTAATTGAACTATCTTCTGAATAGTATCCAGATTGTGCCTGTACTTCTTCATCCAGTCCTTTTATGTGTTGGCTGCTCTAGGCGCACGAGGAAAATCTCCTTGATACTCTTGGCTTTTTCAACCTTTGCTCAAAATGTGGCGCACAGATGGTCAGTGTTGGCTGAGAACCAGGTTTGAAAGGTTTCTTGTAGTTTTTTAACACTGAGGATGATCCACAAGTTTAATTGAAATGCAAGAATTCAGATGAAGAAATGAAAATGTGTGGGAACACTGCCTAATGTCTTTTAAGTGCATCTTCACATACAATAAATGAATCCCATTAGCCAGAGGACTAAATCTAAATTTTGTTTCCAGCTTTCTTTTTTATCATAATTGCTTTTATTTGTTTGGTGTATGGCAGCATCATAGAGGGGTTGTTTTACAAAAATCTCATGGCACAAGCACATAATTAAAGCATTGTAGGGAAAGTGTATTTGAGATCTTCATTAGCATAGACAAGCGAGAAAATTGCCATCACACGCAGTGATTTATTAGTTTCATTAATTTATGTTGATTTGCTTAATCACTCTCAGAGTGTGTCAGGCCCAGATCACATCAAGATGATGTTTACAGCCTCAGCACTCAGCAAAGCGAGGTGTTATAATACTGAAGTCGGTAATTAAACTGGAGTGCTGGATGTTTAATGGGGTTAAATTAGGAATAGGGAGGAACTGAAATCAATATTTCATCAATCAGGAATTGCTAGAGTATGCATCTTGTATTGATCCAAGCAGAGTTCTGCACGCGTGTTAATGCATGACACACTATCATTGTCTTTTGAACGGTTATGTAGGCTTGAGCGAAGACCTCTGGGAATTGCCCTCTTCCTCTTCTTCACCAGGTTGAGCCACTGAATCCCTTTTACTGTTGATTGAATTTATTGCTCTTTTGTGTGTCAGTGTTTCACCACATTCTGTCCACCTATCAGCTTTTGCTTTGCGTCTATGTTTGTCAATGTGATGACTGGAGCAAGACTCATTCTCAAAGACAGTAAAGAAGCATGGGTATTTTTAACAAGGCCCCCTGTGTCAGTTGCCAAGCATTGAAGGGCTTGTGTGAAGTCTTGTGCCTGAAGGGGTTTTTCGTTATGTCTCTGTGTGGCAAAAACAAGTAGACGAACAACGGAGAAGCCAAAGGGAGATGGGGTTTTTTTTCTCAGCAAGGTTGTGGAATTTACACTTCATAGTAGCGCCTCCAGAGACAGATAGCCTTTGTTTTTGCACCATAGTTGGATCAGCATAGGCATATTGCTGCTGTTGTACCTTCACTTACAGTCTGCCACTAGAATTTTTGGTCCTCCTGACAGCAGCTCAACAACAGCTCTGACATAATAAATACTTGTGTCTAGCATCACGTCCAGCTCTGGCCTACAGCATGCCTCAGCCAATATGTGGCAATTATAGAGCAAAAACTGTCTAAAAAGTTAGAGGAAAAATCTTCCTCTTACAGCTCATAGTTATTCATGCAACTGTAAAGAAATCAATACACTACATCCGTAGAAGGATGTAGTGTATTTATTTTCACTCTTGATTCATTTGCCAAACATTTTGTCTGTAAAATGTAGGAAACATTGAAAAAAACTTCCTTGAGTCTTATGTAATGTCTTCAAATTTGTTCTTTTGTCCAAACCACAGTCCAAGCACCAAACATATCCAGTTTACTTTCATTCATGACAAAGAAAACCAAGAATTATCACATTTAAGAAGCTGAAACCAGCAAATGTTTGTAAAAACATCACTAGAGCCAAGAGGGTCTTAAAAGATGAATCAGTCATTAAAGATTGTTGTCAATTAACTAATCAAGTAATGAGCTGATCTTTTAGCTCTAACCTACAGGAGGACATGATGTGTCTGTGATTTCCAAACCTTTACAAATGAATAAAACATGTTTGATCTGCCACTGCTGTGGTTAAGGTGTAGTTAGGTTTTGTCAAAAAACTAGATTATTGGGGATAGGGAAAGATTGAGGATTGGGTTAAAGTAAGGGATTGGGTTAAAATTAAAGGGATGATGAGTAATTTGTCACTTGAACTTGACGTTTTCTGGCATAGTGTCATTTTGCTTATACAGTCTCATTCAGTTGTCAGTGATAAAACTTTGTTGTTACACCAGGAGACCTCAGCCTTTTCTCCTCCAGGTAAAAAAAACAACACAGTAATACCATATCAGAAATGGCTCTCAGTTTACATCTCATCAAATATATCTGTTTCTATTAACAGTATTATGATTTATAAAAGATATAAATCCAAAACCAAACCATTGTGGCTGAAATTTGAAAGAAAACGGTGCAATTCTCATTTTTATACACATACCCAGATATAATAGATCTCACAAATAAATGCCCCTGACAAATGTTTCATTATTTTATATGACTGATATCCCTGCTTTCAGCCTGATTTTCTTGTTTTAAATAATAGATTTCTTAAATTTGGAGGGATCACTGAGACAATAGCTTCCCCCCTACACTGCTGATTCTCTTCTTGGTCTGAGCCGGTACAGCATGTCTTCAGCTCTATACGCCTACCTCAAATTCCTTCAGCTGTCTACTCGCAATTCTTGAATCTCATCAACTACTATCTTTGGGAGGACATCTAAATGACTTCAAGGCAGATGATGTGGTTTTGAACAGATCTAATTGTTGTTACCTCTCTGACCCAGACTGCTATTTCAAACTGTGTAAAACAGCAGTGAAGCCATAGATTGCTATGAAGTTTTATACAGACATTCATGGTTCCCAGATGATGTATCCTCATGACTTGAGATCTCCTGCCATTTTTCATGAGGTTCATATTTGTGCAGAGATCTACATTAAATACAAGACAAATTATAGTCATTTTGGTGATCTTTTGATTTTTCATGTAGCGCCATCATCAGGTCAAAACTTTTGATGTATTTGTTGACTAATTTGGTTAATGACAAGCAACCATTTTATCTTTCATTGTGACAATGTTGAGGTTAACAGTAGAAATACAGCATTTACATCACAAATTAATCTACCAGGAATGTGTGCTTACATGTATGTGATTGGCCAATGCAGTGTCTAGCTTTATGATGTCACTTTTCATTGTGGGAAAAGTTATAGAAACGTTTTTTACAGACTACCCACTTTTTCTTTTGTTTTACGTCAGCTCTCTGTGTACAGACTATAACTACTCAAGAGAATTCAAAAAGGGACAATGTCTGTCTGAAAGCCATAGTCTTGTTATTCAGTATTTATAAAGTCACTTATATACTCCTATGGTAGTCATCTTGTAAATCTTAGAATAGCTTGTCTCCTGCACATTATAAAGACATCAGCTGCCAACGCCACTTTAAAACAGCCCGACCCTGGATGAGATGGTGCTCTGCATGTGTGGCTCTTTGAATGAGAGGCACTTCAGTCAGTTTCTAAAACACATTATGAGTGATGCTACAAAGAGCATGAACCAAAGTACATGTAGGTGCTGAAGCTTCACATCGTGACCCCTGAGAGGCTGTTGATCACGTTTCGTAACAATCTCATCTTCTCAGGCCTGGAAGATGAAGCGGCTCAAGGAGTTTCTCTGTCATTCACTAACAACCACTTGAACCTCGCTACCAAGGAGACCCAGGTACTCCCCAAATCCCAATTAATGAGAGAAAGGCTTGAAGAGGGTGTTCTTGACTCTGACTGTGACAGCTTAATTGTGATTTTGGCGAGGCCCCTCTGGCAACAATCTTCTCTACTTGACAGCTCTGTGCTCCTGATTGAACTGAAAGCCCTCTTTTGCATATTCATGTAGTTTCGACTGAATACAGTATAGTGGTGGAACATATGTCCACTGAGAGGATGTCTGCACGATATGTAGTCGTGTACTATTAGGCAAGGAGCCATTACTACTCAACATGCTTCTTCTGTGGATGATTAGAGCTGCTGACAACACAGTTATACAAATATGGATTGCAGTGACACAAATGTGCATAACCCTCTTGAATGTTTATATTCCACTAATAAACCAGTATGTTTTTGCTTGTCCACTTGCTCTCATTACCTTGCAGTGTTACCTGCTCAGGACCGCATGGCAGACAGACAAAGTTAGCAACTATCTGCTGGAGAGTGACTATTGAACTTTTATTTGTCCAGTGGATGGAAATGTGACTTCAAATTAATGTTAATGCTTTGCTTCATATAGCTGGAGGTGTCAATACACAAATGTTTGATCACATGTTTGCATTAATTACTTTATAAGATAATAGCGTGTTTACAGTGTGGCCAAAACAAGAAATGAATGCAGGTTTTATTATGACCATTTACAGTAGAATAAGAATGAAAAACAATTATAAAGCATTTAGCACGGAAGTTCATGCCTGACCTTTGAAACAGCAGTTTGACACAATAACAACAACATCAAAATCTATGTCCACTTACAGGAGTTTACTGGACTCCATAATCTACTGAGGAAGAGAGTGAGATACAGTTGAAAATACTGGGAAAAAGCTAGTGAGTTCATCTTGAGCTTATTTATTTATGTATTTGTTTGTTTGTTTGTTTAGTCAGATAATAAAACACACAAGTTGCAACAATTGAATCAGTCAAAACTGATACATGTCTTTCTTTCAGTATCATATCAGAAACTAAATTACTACTGGGGAAGAATTGCAGATGACTTTTTGTGTCTTGAAACTGTTAAAAAGCAGAAATACAACAATTGAATCAATGATTCCATTTTGGATATGCACATCAGCAACAGCATCAGCATCCATAAAGCTGTACTTTACTTACTTGACGCCCTTTAAGCAAACAAAATAAGGAAGCAAACAGAAGAGTGTTACAGTAAAGTGTAGACTTCACTAAATAAATGGGTCTGACTGTAAGTCTTAAATTAAAGACTAGGTGATCCACTGATGTTGGCAGGGAGCGTTGTTGGAGACAAACACGCCCCCACCTGCTTTTGAACATAGGAAGTGAACGTATAATAATACATCCTGTGAGAAGAGGCTTTAAGTAGGTTTATATAGAATACATAAATCAGTGATTGGGCCACATAATGCTTTGTGAGAATGATTTTCATACTCAAAGTCTATAATAATGTGAATATATTTTCTGTTTCCACTGTTTATTCAACTGTGGTGTTGTCAACTCGGATAAAAAAAGCAGATTAAGTCATCAGCACTCGCAAATATGTATGTAACACTTGTTATAATGCACAGCAGAAACTGCATACTGCTAACTTTGATACCTTGGAAAGTGGTAGGTATTAAATGTGCACAGACAGATGTACTGTGTATATATATGTGGCAGACCATGAGCAGCATACTGTATGTTGTAGAAGATGAGCTTTCCTTTGTGTCCTCTTCTTTTTTTTCTTTTTTTTTTACATGATATGAAATTAGAATAAACATTTAATTTTGACTAACAATCCAGTGCAGGCTAGTGGACATTCATGAAATGTATTGAGTTAGATGTTCAGATTGTGGCAGCTTTCCTCACACTTCTGCTTTGTATTATTTATTCAAGATTCAAGATTATCGTTGTTATTATTATCGTTGCGTGCATCTTTATGTCATGTGTTTGTTGTGTGTATATGTTACTGTTGTGTGTAAGGAGAGAAGCAAAGTAAGAATTGCAGTGTGCATAGTCTGAACCTCCGTGTTTTGACTATGCATATGACAATAAACTTCTTGAAGAACAGGGTGTGGATGTCTCTTTGCATCACTTCTACCACAGCGTCCATAACTTCAGATCAACCTAAATGGACCATTACCATCAAACCGATGCATACAGGGAAGAGGACAGGGCATGGTGCATTAAAAGTAGCCCTTTTAATGTTTGCGGGTGCGTGTTCTTCCTTTTATTAAGTGCACTATATCTGGCACGAATCCTTGTCCTTATTAACATAATATTAGCTTTGGAAAGACTGGAGCTAAATGCATTTTTCTGCATGAATAATGTAAGTAAAGAGAGATGTCGTCTTCCATGTTTCTTTTGCATGCGTCGTGCAGCCCTTCCTCTCCGAAGTAGATGTCCCTAAAAGCCTTCCCCGGGAGAGTGCAGTGAGGTGGACAGCACAGCAGAACAAAAGGTTATTTTGTCGGAAGAGGCAGAGTGGTGACAAATTATGAACAACTCATTACACTGAGGTGGCACTTTGTAGAGCAGTGAAACACAATCAAACATGGAGGGTGGATCTCTGGGGGAATGTTGGACGGTGCTAATAGCTCTCTGTCAACGACAAAATGAATTACATTAGATTTCCCCAAAGACCAAAACCTCATTAATACTTTAGTGTGTTTCACGTTTTAGGATAATTTTAATGGTGGTTCTGCTCTGTAGGATACAGTAGTTTGAAACTTTAGAAAAAACTAGATACATAAGCCATAAAAGAAATGGAAGGTGTGTGTTTTAGCCTGTTCCTTAAAATGTATGTTTATATACTACTAAATCTGCTAATACATTTTATTTTGGCACACAAAGTCATCTGAGACCAGGAAGTGCATCCTGCATCTCACATGTGGTCAGGTGCTTTAGTTAAGATTTGGTTTGGTTATGGAAAGATTTTGGTTCAACATTTAACCAAACGGAGCTTTCTCTGCTTCTCTGTATGTACTGTTTATTGGGTTGCCAAAACATAACTATAAAAATGTTCATTATCTTTTAGTTGTCACTGTTGGATATTGTACAGAAGACAAACTGACGACATTATATTTTTTGGAGGCATTATGTTTTCTTTGATTTGCTCTTGCTAATTAGAAGTAAACAAATTTAACTGGCTTGATCCAAAGGTTGAAAAATGTGCCTATAGCAGCAGCTCTGAAGCTCAATAATGAACATATGTATGTCTTGTTTGTTTAATATGTACAAAAAATGACAAGTTGGTTTATGAGTGACTTTCTTGGGTCTTGTCACTATCATGTGACAATCAGGAGTTTCCAGCTGTTTACACGCACAACTGCTAACTAAGCTAACCGTCTGTCGGTGACAGCTTCACATTTAGTGTATAGTCATATTGATTAGCTTGTGTTACTCTCAACAAGAGAGTGAATAAGAGTATTTCCCACAATTTTAAACAATTCTTTTAAAACACTATGCTATGCTATCTGGTCTAAATGGGTTTGAACTGCTACGTGGTGATAGCAGTGAAAGTCTGTCCATTCACTGAGGGACTGGACATGCTGTGACAGAATTGATAAACAAATAATAAACGTGGACATGGAGAAATTTGACTGGTAATATATTATTAAGTATAATCAAGCAGTTACAGCAGCAACATAAAATATTACATTTAGGATCACTTCACTGTGTTGTTGTGGTTGTGTAACAGAGGAGAGATGACAAACAGCCAAGAAAAAAAAATCTACCATGAAAGAGTGGTGACACAAGTCCACTCTCTACAGTATTGTCATGGAGCTTAATACTTTAGCGCTTAGTTTCCTCTTGTAAGGCTGTGGGGTGAAGCAGTCTAACCCTTCTTTAGGCCCTGGATAGAGTTATCAGCTGTTTGGATGTTATGGTGTTAAAGAGAACCACTGTGTGGGCCAGCACATGTTTCCCTGGTGGCATCATCAAATCCCCCACGGCTGGACTCCCCACTTTGCTTAATATCCCTTGTCAACAACTGCTTTGGGTTCAGTTCTCACCACTGGTATTCTAATCAGTCACTATTATGGGCTAAACAGCTACACTGGCCCTGAGGCCCGCTGCTGGGCATGTTTGGATGTGTTTGGAAATGTGCCTGCATTGCAATGGCCTGCCAGCATGGAGGCAGCACAGTTTGATAGACCTTTGAAGAACAGGCACACACACACACACACACACACATACACACACATACACATAAACAGACATGACTGTGGGTGAAAACAAACACACACTTCTTTAAAACAATAGGAAGCCCAGAATTAATTTGAAAGTCAATCAATTTTATGCTTTCTTTTAAATAAAACAGAACAAAAATATCACCTTGTACTTGCTGGCTTAAAGACTGGCTAAAGACGTCCCCCAAACACGCACATGTATGCATGCATGAACATACAAATCCACACTCCGGTCTCATGATAATTCTGGGCTGTTGAACACATTAGAGTTGCCACCACATGAGTGACAGAGCCGTTCTCTTCATCCAAGCGAGAGCCGAAAGACGGAAAGTGATGGGCAGTGGGCAACTTGCCAGCCCCAGTGATAAGTGGACCACTGCAGAGCTATGAGTGTGGAGAAACCAGATAGCAGGAGGGCTGCACTCAGCATGTTAGAGGTGAGGGACAGGAGGAGGGAGGGCATAACACTGACAACAGCATTACTTTTAAGTGGACGGCTTGAAGATACTAACACGAGACGCTGTTTGCTCTCGTGTGTGTGTGTGTGTATGTGTATGTGTGTGTGTGTTGTGTGCTAAGTTAATACATCAAGCAGAAGTGGTGCAGAGAGGAAATCTAACTAGACCAGTGAGTGACAGGGAAACTCCATCACAATGTCCCATGCCTCCTTTCATGCTGTGTGAGCTGTTTTGTTTCAAACCTAGTGAAATCTCACAGAAAACACAAAACCACGTTTGCAACTTGCAGTCTTCGTTTTCGTGCACAGTGTATTTGTCTTACGGTAACATTTAGTGTTTATAACCCACGCAACATCTTTAAAACCGCTGTGGCTTTGATTGATGAGACTTTAGAAACATGCTGTGGTGCTTCCTTAATAGGTGTGTGCAGCTGCTAGCGCTCATTCTCACATTAACAAATATACAGACAGAATCTCAGCCCGGTTCCAGACCTCCGAAACACAGCACACATTTCAAAGTGATTCAAAGGTCTGGTATTCCTCTAAAGACTGGCTGTCAGACACAAACAACTGAGCCAATCAGAACATTTGTGAGTGGGACTAACATTGGCAGCCTGTTACAGTAAAGCAGTGAACTCAGTGGAGGGAACTCTTACTTTGCTTTGTGGAAATCCTCTAGCCTGCCATGCCTTTTGATTTTCAATACAAGTTTATATTATATCAATTATTGTGCTTATTACCTTCCTCCATTCTCTAACTAACAGTTAGGCTGGCTAACGCAACCACCATATTTATTTTAAAATGACGTCAAGAGTGTCTGGATATCACTAATGATTGGTTTTGGCAAAATCACATTTTTTTCTCGATTAAAAAAAGTCCAACAAGAAGCCCTAAAGTGCTGCTGCTCATTTTGTGAGGTTACTTGTGTTACATGCAATTATCATGATATACTCCTGGATAAGTCTCATAACAGGGATGTGGATTATATTATAAGTGTGTCCAAAACTCCAGTCGTAGTCAGAAAGTTAAATAATGTAATGACAAACAATGATCTGTAATTCAAATGAATAAACCAGTATTGGTTCTCAATACAGATGTTAGCTTTTGAAATGACAGCTGTCAAAAATGCCTTACTGTGCTGAACAGTACTGACCGCACAGAGCAGTGACCCACTGAGCCACAAAAAAAAAAAAAAGAAAACAGCGGTCAGTAGGTTCAGTTGATTTTATGACAGAGAGCAACAATGAACAATGTGAGCAATCCACATGTTTTGTGTCTATTTTGGTTAAATTTAGCAAGTAAACACTCTCTAAATTGCTGCTGTTGGTTGAAAACAGTATGAGGTTAGAGTTTCTGTATAATCCAGTCCAGACCTTCCTGCAACAGATCCGCACTGATTTGTTTTTTCTCTCTATGAATATTATATAAAGTATTATAGGCAACTATTCAATACAATGCATATCGGAAATGAGAGCTATGAAAAATATCTGAATTGCTTCACTAATTTTAACTCATAGGACACTCACTCCCTGCACAGATGACCAAAACCTGGATAATGTTAAAATGAATAATCACATTTTTTATGTTCCATGTCACATCGCAAACATGATTTACAATCTGTTTGATGCTGATGACATAACACAGACCATAAGTATTAAGAAAAGATCAATCCCCTCAAGGGCGGCAGTGGATGTCTGTACACGGGGCACCACAATGTCCAAAAATAATGAAACTTATGTCAACAATACTGTAACGTTGGTGTGATTACATCAGTGATACTTTCTCATTCCAGTCATTCCAGTTCTTTGAAGACAATATGATAGGTTCTGAATTTATTGCAAAGGGTGGAGCAGGGTAATTAGAGGTATTGATCTGGCTAAATGATAGCCTTCGCCTAGTGCTGAAGGGCATGTGCTCAGCAAGCCCCGGTGTTATCTGATGACCCATGAAATCGATGGCCTGGCTGCAATCTCCCAGGTGATTTACCTCATTCCATTTATCTCACAAGGCTGAGTGGGTCCACATGCACAAACACTGCACACACAAGGCCATGCACACTATTGCATACTCTCCATAAGCATGTATAAATGCTACACAATTCCCCCTGAAGTATACATGAGTGCAAACACCTCATCTTGCCTACAGTCCTAAGGGGCTGCATGTAGGGGCTTGTTCCCTTGGAAACCATATTTCTCTCTGCTTCATAATGAACTCAGTTCTTTGGAAGCCTGCCAAGTGACTGATGAAAAAAAGATCATTACATGGAGAAGACATTTGAAATGTCACTAAGATGTCAGGCTGCTCTCACATACTTGCTAGATCCATTTTTTCCTTTTTTCTAATAGAAATTTTACGTTGTAACATGATGGCACGCAGTTGAGCGAACAATTTCCAATTTGCAGAGATTCAGCCTCTGCGACAGGATTGTTTGTTTTTGAAATCATTTTTCTTCTTGTTTTATTTCATGAGTCGATGCAACGAGTAAAGGCTAACAAATCTTGAAACATTGTCACCAAAAATTCCAGAATGACCTTTCAATAATCAAGTGACTGTACAATTAAAGGTTTTATGAGATATAACAATTAAACAGACATTTATTGCATGTATTACAGAGATAAGGAAATAGTTTAGATAATGAGGTCATTGTCTTCATATGAGAGTCTTATCATGAATCAGTTGACACTGTGGGACACATGAATATACTGCATTTGTCCAAAAACTAGAAGCAGACACAAGGTCCTGTTTCTACTACATGGAGTGTCTGCATAGGTCCTCACAGCCTCTGGGACATGACAACTATAAATTGTCTCTTTAATCTGATGAGTCTCGGTTAAATGTGTGTGTTTTATGCAGATCTCACGATGAACTGTTCTCATTTACATATGTTTCCGCTTCTGAAAGATAACTTATATATCTGTACAAAATGAAATATATGTATATTACTGTTTAAAATCAAATGTTCATCCTGGTCTATAAAAGCTACCTGTTAACTAAGCAAACAGTCATTCAGATGCTGCTCATTACTTTACGATTAGAAAGTAAAATATATAAATACAGTTGAATCACACCAGCTGTGCTTTACAATCGGCTATATTGACATTTAAAAGAAGCTATTCTTAGACGCTATGCATGCCAAGCCATAAAATATAAACTATCTGATACTCCAGCTAAGCCAGGCAGTATCCTTTTATTCTTTGGTAGCAAGAGCAAAAGGAGGCGGGGGGTTGGGGGTGGGGGGGTACTTTGCACCTTCCTGGGTATGTTATCATTCATTTGGTAGAGGCAAAGTGGGACTCACCGTCATTGCTAGCTTCCCTTTCACTCTCCAGCTGAAGGACACAAGAAGGTCATTTTGTTGACCCGCTTTTTACAACAACCACTTGGACCATAATCACAAAAAATAACACCAACCCACTAAAGAGCCTTACACTGGGCTGGCCTGTAGACCTGGTCACAATAAGTGCCGACTAAATGAGCGTATTAATCACGACAGCACCTGAGGCAGAGTCATTTTGAATTCATTAATGTTCAGCCGAGCACTCTGGGGAGAAAAAAAGAGGGCTCAATCATGTTTTTGGTATCAACGACTATGAACTCATTTCAAATTGATGCTATGTGTACGACAAACACTCAAATTGCACGAGCGTTTAATAGTGCAATCCAGGGAGGAATACAATTACACTACAACTAACCTGGTTTTACTAACCTAATAAATTAACTCTAAAACCACTCGTTATGCTGTTCTATTAATTTAAGCACTTTTAAAGTGATTTTTAATGATTGAATGTTCCAAGTTGTTGATGTTGCATTTGTGAAAAAATCTTTTACTTGTAATGTACAGGTTGGAATAAGGAAGTCTTTTAGCTCCCGGTGTTAACTTTTCAAAGCTTCTCAAAAGACAAGAACAAAAAGAACATTTGTCGAGGCACTTTTGAGGAGCGTCCTGTCTTTTCTCACTTCCTCAGTCTTCTTGTTTACTTTTTGTACCTTTAACGAATTGCTCTGATAGACAGCTGTGTCTTTTTCTGTGCAGAGGATGAGAGACGCTTTCAAGGAGGGATTAAAGCAAATCACCAGATACTGAAACAATTCTTCAAGTTCCTCCTTGCTCTGTATTTTAAACTCAGCTCTGTGCAACTCAGTGCACTCTGCTAATGAATAAAATACTGTTTGGAGAATGTTTTCACTCCTTTTTTCTGCAGGTATATCATGTCAGTCAAGCAGCCCAGTGGTTTTGACCATGCTACTGTTCAGAGGTATGAACAGTGTGCTGCAAACTCCATGTGTGCCGGATGTGTGTATAAATGCACACACATACACATATATACAAACCAGCCAACAGTACAAACTAATTCATGGACTTTAGCCAAAAAAAAGCCCTCACCTTTTTTGTTCAGACACTACTCATGGCTGTGTTTGTCTCTTTTGATAAGGCCCTTTCATCTTGTTTGCATTGATTACAGGCTGACGAGTCACAGTGATACACTTTTAGGGGCCCTATTCATGTCGGCAGCCCCCGTGACACACACTGGGTCCATTGTGGCGAGGAATGTCTCCTTTCATGGCCTGAACCCGCCTGTAAAAGCACGTCAATAATCCAGAGTCAGTGGGTGCTTCACGATGCTGCTGTGACCATCCGCATTTTGCACTCCGCCAAGGAAAAGTGACGATTGATGGTTTAAAAGAGAGGATGGCTGAACGGATGAGGTAATTCATCTGATGGATGCTGATAATCAAACGACTTCTTAAAGGTGAGAATACTTTCACAAGAAGAAAAAAGCACTAATCAATGTTTCGCTGTATGCAATCACTCTTCATTTACAACCTCCTCACATACCATGTCAAATATCTCAAGAGCTGCTTTATTGCTGTGCACAGCCCCTTCTTGTTTTTCACACAGCTGGCCTCCAAAAGGCGAGTGAGCATACGCTGTCTTCTCAGGAAGTATCAAGATCAGTGTCGACAGCAGAGGCTGGGACCAGCGCTGGTTCGCTATAGAAGCTGTGGTTTTGGTTCTGAGGATTTGTTTGAGCAGAGAATGTGATACCATGAGCAGAATAAATGGGATTTGAGTCTTTAGTGGCCACTAAAGCCATTGAAAATATACATCAGTTATATTTATTTTGGGGCAAGTGTGAGTTGGTGTGGGGGAAGCATAAGAGCCTGAAGGAATCCATTGGCCAAGCTCTTGCAGAGATGGGAGTGAAAAGAGCCAATCATTGCTCCGTAAAGAATTAAAACCACCTCTGCAAATAGCTCCAATATTTGTGTAGTGCCTCAGAGTGGGAGTTTCACAGCGTCTGGGTTTCCAGTGCAAATAAACAGTGCAGAGGTCTACAAGGGTGGAATGGCCCCCCTTATCCCTGAGGTGAAGCCCACTCCTTTGTTGCTGCCTAATCTAGGCCACTCTCCATTGAGTGGGATGAAAAGTGGATCTCTGTGTGTCTGTGTGTTTGTGCGCGAGTGTGTGACATATCCACGGTGCTCAGTGTGTGAGATGAAGCTGTATGATAATGTCTGTTTGTATGTGGTTCTTTAATCAGAGTCTCAGGCCTGTGGAGACCGCTACTGTGTTTGCCAGTTCCCAGATAACCCACATCCTTACACTGGACATACACATAGCAATCCCAGGATCCTCAGCACAGAGCAAACGGACAAATATCAGCACGACTGACCAACAATTCTGCATAAATCAACAGTACCTGCTCGCTTGAGTGCAGATGTGATGAATGGAGGAGGATGTATGCTAGCAGTTGATTTTGGACAGGGAGACAACTGCAATGAAAATCAGCTTCTAAAAGTTCAATTGTACGCCATACTCGACATGAAATTTAACAACTCTGCATATCAACTACAAAGTACAGGTCACTACCGACCCTTCTCTGCTCCTCATAGCTGAAATCTGATCTGGGATCTGAGTGTAGCCTGATCCAAATAACATTTACAACAAGTTCTTCAAATTCAACGGACTAAAACAGTTTTTTTAACTCGTGCACTCCAGAATGACACATAGGAGCATTTTCTAATCTGGCGCCCCTATCGGCAATAATCAGAAGAATGACATCATCTGTCTTCCCTTTCCCAAACTATTACACATCACTGCTGAGAATAATGATGATGTTTTATGGCGTGACAACTCTGTGGTTCTGGTCTGGTTAGGTTTAGGCACTAAAACCACTTAGTTATGTTCAGGGAACGATCACGGTTTAGGTTAAAAAGATGACTTTGTTAAAGTTACAGAGACATGCGGTGTGGTTTGAAGATACTGCTTTTGTAAAGTTAGGCAACATTTGTCATCATGGCTACAATAACAACCACAGGTTTAAGGTTAGGGGACAATCATCGTTATGTTTTTTTTAAAAACTGTCCCAACACGTCCTCCTGTGGCAAAGTCCACAGCTGGATTATAACCACAATCCACCTCCAGATGAGCACATTTGTTGCTATGTAGTCATCATCTGACTCTCTTACGCCACTACTCTGGTTCATTATCAATATGGCAGCTAGATGGCATCTGTCACTCATACATAACTATAGGTCATTTGGGCAATCGATATAACCATCTGATGTGTCTATGGTCTTTAATATTTTGTCTTATTAGGTCAGTTAGCTTCCTGTTGTGTCTCTGCCTGGATTTGTGTGTCAATATGTCTAAAACCCAAACTACCAAATGATTTGCGTGGAAGGAAAGTCCACATAACCCAGAGTGAAACCTTTATAAGCAATGGTAGCAACACAGGGAAGAACATATTGTATAAAGATGAAACAGACTCTCCGCAAACCATCTCAATGTCACTTTGACGTATAGTGACATGAAAATAAGCAGGTTAGAAGAGGTTATAGGAGTGCTTTGGCAAGTGACTTACAAGTGATCATAAACCATTTAGTAATTTGCTCCCTCTTTACACTTGGCACCATCTCATATTTGAGGTGGAGGAAGAGGGTTTTTTAGCATTGCCATTCTTGTTGGGCACTTGAGTCAGACAAACTTTACAAAAGACGGCGGTTTCATGTGTATTTGACAACCTGAAACCATTCATTACACATAAGCACACATAGACATTTAAACATTTCAAGGACTGCAAGAAATTTACACCAGAGCACTATGTGTCAAGAGCAAGTTGCCATGTTACTTTCAGCTCAGACTGAGACACATTAACATTCATACCTACAGGCAATTTAGTGTCTAATACACCTGACTTGCATGTCTTTCGAATGTGGGAGGAAAACTGGAAAGAGACAAAAACAGCCTGTGAGATACAGTGAACCATTGATGTGCTCTGAAACAGAAAACCTGCTCCATACAACAGACGCTGTTATGCAATGTTAGAGGATAAAAATCTCCTCTAATCTAAATTCGCGCACCTGTTCTTGTCATGATCCGTTTTTCTTATACATACAGCCAGAACTCGTTCGAGGTCAAAGGTCAAACACGGTAGAGGCAGAGCGGAAATTATTTCAGACGATACATCCTCTTACATTACTTAAATGTAAGTTGATAATCAGAAAGTTTCCATAACTTAATAATGACTTGACATACTTTTTTATTAAAATATATCAAACATATTAAAGATTGGAATACATCACTATACTGTAGCTCGGAATATGTAATTAACTTTTGCGCAACCTTTCTGGCACTATATAAATCCTGTGTCACACTGAAGACTCGTTTGGCTCATTCACTTCCTGTGTTATATCCCACCACAGTGTTATACACAGTGTTATAGAAATACAGCAACAAATGTACACCTGATACAAATGTCCTCCTTATTAGATAGATAGATAGATAGATGGATAGATGGATAGATAGAGGGATAGATAGATACTTGATTGATGCTTCACAGGAAATGGCTTGGTTTACAGCAACTACATCCACACTTAAGACAGCCACATGTAACATCATATACAAACACATCTCTAACTATCCAATGGAAAAAAACAAAAAAAACGTAATTTTATTGGTACAACATTTGGATATTTTTAGTTATATGTGTGTGTGTGTGTGTGCGTAAGACATAATAATAAAATGTGTGCAATAAGTGCAATGAAATCTTATTCCTGACTTACTCAACCATTATAAAAATTAACAACATTACAGGTATGGTCATTTGCAAGTGTGTTTTTCATGCTATATAGTATAGGCCATTTACATTTGTTTTAGGAGTCAGCGTGAAGACAGCAACACAGTGTCCTCAGTGCAAATCAATGATCGTTACTAGCAGCTGACTGCTACAATTTTCTCAGGAAGCTTGGATTTTGAGAAGTGTAAAAAGTTCATTTGTTGTTTGTATTGTTTATAGTCAGTTCCTACTCCAACTACCACCCACTATTACAACTGGGATGGTTACGATAATTATAAATTTGAGAACCGTTATGTTAGACAACACCTTCTTTTAAGTCTCCTAGTGAGTGTGTAGATTATAATGTCATGCCCTCAGTGCATGACTTACTGTAGAGGTACATTTGTTGCTCGGCACAGCTCACTGACTACAGTTTTGTTCAAAATGTTGTAGTATTATAATTTTGAAGTATTATAACTTTGAGTCAAATAGTTTTAGTCTAAGATGTACATAAACTATTTCTATTGGCATTTTAGAAATACTTTGAACGATACATTAGAAATAAGTAAGATTGAGATGCATGCATTTACCAGAAGAAAACTTAATTTAGACTTTATTCTTATCATTATGTATACATAATGATAAAAATAAAGTCTTAATTCGATTTCCTGAGCTCGGGAAACTTAATTAAGTATAATTTACTAATATAAATCATTTGCTCTAAATTGTGTTACAGACAAATATTCTACATATATTATTCAACATTTTGTATCAGGTGCTTCACGGGCTTTAAGTTGTGGTGTTTTCCTCTTGGTTTTTGACTCAACTTCTGTAAATGAGCGATTGTTGCCATAAGATTTTACTTTTGAAAGCATTTTCATGTAGAGCTACAACAATTATTCAAATCTTTTGGTAAAATAATCCTCTATGTTGAGACTGCTGCCCTCTACATTTAACAATAAATCATTAAACTGATGCGTGTCATTAAGACTAGCCAAACCTGAACTACTTGTTTTCAGGGAATACAAAAACCCCCGCCAGCCTTAAATTCAAATGTGAATGGACACCCAGATCAACAAATAAATACAATTTTAGAGTAAAAATAAGAGGAGAAGCAGATGAGGAGTGAAATGAGCCAATGTTTAAGCGAGGTAAAAGCTTTGTTTTGCAGCAAATGTTTTTATGGAGGAGGGGTTGGAGGAGGAGGGGTGGTGGGGGGGATCAAACTGATATTTAGCCCCTACTGGCTTTTTTTTTTTTCCTGCTTTTGTTTTATGCAAGGCTCTTTTTACCACATGGTAGTGACAGATTGTTTGAGCTGAAAGGAAAAGCCATTCGGAGCTAATTAAGCAGCCATTCCGGGCTCTATTCGCAGGCAGGAGGGAGAGTAGCACAGGCATTTGTCAGCGCCGTACCCAACGTGGGTTTAATTGACATCCCGAGCTCCTGACTGACAGCTTCTCCCGCCCTCGACCAATCAGGAGCCGTGCATAAAGACAGCTCCGGCACCATTGGATAGAAGGCGGGGAGAGCACCCACGTGGGGCCGGGCATAGTGAGCAACACGTGATAGGCTGATATATCCTCAAGCGTAGACGTGTTGCAGCCTACCTGGTGCTGCTGATAGGAAAGCTTGTAGATGCTTGAGGTTCTCGTTAGAAATAGGTCGATCAATTCAAGTCACTCAAAGGACACTCCGCTGTAAATTAAGCGGTATTCACATTTTCTACGAGCTCTTATTTATTCCTGGCATACTAGCAGTGTTTATTTCTTTTTGCTTGATACTGAATCAGAGCAGAAAGTGTTTCAAAACATCGGGCAAGCTTCACTTATAATGTCTCATATATGAAGCACATACCACATTTACCTACTACTGTTATTAAAATGATGAATTCAAGCTCTGGCTAGTGGGTTTATTTTTTCCTGTTTACACCAGAATAGTTTATTTGATTCAGCATATTTTTTTTAATTATACAACTCACATTCAAATACTGATCCTTTAAACGTAAAACCATGGGGTTGAAATGCACGGATGTATAAATTATCACCTTTGTTTTGAACAAGTTGTTGAACGCACTGAATGTCACTTCAGATCCAAAATGGCGAACGTATGAGGTCACATAGCGCCGGCCAATCAGAGGAACGTACTACTGGGGAAGCCCACGTGGGGGACACCGCGTTCTGATTGGTCGATGTCGCTAAACTCCATCGGCGCACCTGATTGGTCCGCGCAGGGTTCTCTCTCTGCAGTCGGGTCCTCGTGTCAGTGCATAGTCTGTGTGTGGTACAGCGCGCGGCGGAGGAACTGGGCATACCCAACAGCAAGCTAGTGGTATATTTCACAACGGCAGACATTTTCACCAAATTAACCCGTTTTTCTCGCCATAAAAATATCTCTGGACTTACTGGAAGATTCGTGTACTACTACTGGATCGTAGTATAGGCTTTTTTGAAGTTGTTCGCCGAGGGGTTTCCGACGTCCGACCGGGACGCAGAGACGCTCTCTGCCGCGGGATCACCGGAGGTTTTTTTTTTCTTTAAAGGACTCTCAAAGGGGGCAAAGTGAGGAGAAAAAAGCCGACTCTATCCTTCCGTGGTGAGGGTTTCAAAGTGAAGGATTTTACGTTTTGTGTCTGGATACTAACATTTTTTTTTACCTGTGCAAGAGGAGAGAGAGAGAGGAGGAATCAGTCGAGACAAAAGGTAAAAAGGGCGACATGAAGAGAGCCGCTAACAAGACGGGTGGTGGTGGTGGTGGCTTTATGGCAGCCGACTTTGAAAGCAGCAGCAGCTCCTTGTTTTCTGATCTTTCCCGGACCACCAAAAACAAAAAACCCCGTTGTGTGTGTGTTCTGTTTTTTCCTCTCTGTGGAAGACAACTCGTTAGATTTACGAGGAAAAACAAAGCACCATGTCGCCGAGGTTTGATCAAAAGTATCAAGTTTGTTATTTATTTGATACGTCGGATCAAACGCTTCTTGTTTTTTCCCTCTCAGTGTATTATCACAAATAATGAGGGCGACAGATTTTAGACTTTGTTTGTTTTAACGAATAAATTCTCATTTCCAGGGAGCAGATTGTGGATCTGCCCCTTGTTAAGTTCATAAAGCTTTAATTCGTGTTGATTTAAAAAGGTGCTGCTATATACGGTCGCTTTTCCGAGAAAGTGATCCAGCTCCTCAGTTGTGTCCCCTTTTTTCTGTGTGTTTAGGTTATACAAAAGAAGAAAAAAAAAAGACCGACGAGGTGATAGATCCAATGGTCGGGGTCTGAGTGTGATCCTCGCAGCCGCGCACAGGGCTTTGTCCGCCGCCATCCTGCGTGTACAGGGGAGGGGGTGGCGGTGATTTACCGCACCTTCACCGGGATTACGGAGAGAAAGAAAGAGAGAAAACACACCGAATTCCCTCGTGTATAGGACTCGACATGTATCCACAAGGCCGGCATCCGGTAAGTAGCTTGTGTTTGTCACTATTTGTAAATTGATGCAAATGCACCGCCCTTCAAAGTGTAGCCTAATTAGCTCGTCAGAGTGGAGCTGCTGATCCACACCTTACTATTTATGGTCTGCATCGGTGCTGCTGAGCTCTTCACTCAGGCAGCAAGAGACACTGTGAGAACCGTGTTTATTTTATTGGCAACAAGATCAGAGTTTTTTAGTACAACTCAGGGAAGCAGATCATCGCATCCTGCTGTAAACTGACTTAATTTCTCAGGGCGGTTTGTTATAGGTGCATTTATTGTCCTTTTTTGTTGCGCAGCATGCACTGAAATCTCACAGCTGTGTGTATGATTTATTTATTTATTTTTATATCCCTCTCTCATTTCATCACCCCCCTTTGCCCACCCATGTATCATAACTTTTGAGGAAGGGATGAAGTGACCTGCCTCTGTCATTGCACAGTGTTGTTGAGTGAAAGTGGCTCTTTCCTCCACCACCAGTCAGGGCTCAGGGGAAATGTGAGGACAGTTTACTGAGAAAGAGGAGGAGGCGAGAGATGAGACTATTATCTGGGCTGTGATTGTGTTATTTACACCTGTGGTATCGCTCCAATCGTACTTTTTTTTTTTCAGGCACCTCACCAGCCAGGGCAGCCTGGCTTCAAATTCACTGTGGCAGAGTCTTGTGACAGGATCAAAGACGAATTTCAGTTCCTGCAGGCCCAGTACCACAGGTAATGACTAGTCTACTGTAAACAGCGCTGGCTTCCTGGAAAGAATAGGAAGGGGAAGCTGCCTCTGTTTTGTTCCATTTTTGTAGCTTCATGCACAAACTCTACACTGATATAACAAACACACAAATATATCTGCTCTGAATTCATTGCTTTAATTCAATTACGTATAGAAATCTACGAATTAAGCATGGTTTTAATTTGCCTTCTCTCTTCCTCAAGTCTCAAAGTGGAGTACGACAAACTGGCCAATGAGAAGACAGAGATGCAGCGTCACTACGTCATGGTAAGAGGAGTCTTTGTAAAGCCGTGTGTTTTGATTTAATGCTGTATCCTCCCTTTAGCCTCAGGTGAACAGTCACAGGTGGTGCGGCCCCTGTGTTTTTGCAGAAGGCCGTGTTAAGCATTCGTCCCTGCTTGAAGTTGTTGACTCACGCCTGTGTTTTCATTGGATAAGGAGGCGCAGGGTGGGGGTCTGTGGAGGGCCAGTTGAAACTCTAGCAGGGGTCAAATGTCCAACTATTGATTGTGGGGTGTGACGGCCCCCCTCTATGGCTCTGGGGTCCTCTTTATGACTCTCCACCCCCACGTCCTAACACACCCGACATGACCCACTGGGGGTTAATGACTGGTCTGCTGCCTTTGTGCATGAATCAGAGGGCTTCCTATGTGTTTTTTCTTCTTCTTAACTCTCCCAGGGTGAACCGCAGGGTCATTCAGACACTTTTGACACACCCAGGGGTTTCTGACACATGGGGGACTTTGTGTGTTTTTCCTCAACCATAAAGATAATAGACTGCCTACTGAGGCTGAAATACATTCAAAATCTCACAACATAATCAAATTGATGTGCAATGCAATTGACTTAACACAAGTTTCCCATCAGATAAAACTTGTGTGTAACACGTGTAACACAGAAACTTAATTACACTTACTAATGTGGCTAATTGGTAAATTAATTAATTGTTAATTAATCAGCAACGTTTTTGATCATTTATGAATCATTCAACTACTTTTTTAGTTAAATGCCGAATTTTAAGTGAAAATTTGCCATTTTTCTTTGTTTTCTGTGATCCTCAACTGAATAATTTGGGATTTTGGACTGTTAGTTAGACAAAACAGGAAATGTGAAAGGTGATACTTTGGGCTCTGGGAAAATGTGATGGAAACTTTTCAGTATTTTCTGTAAATCATTGATGAAAATCATAGATCTAACATCATAACAATATACTTCCATTACAAGTCAGTAACCAATTATATTCAACCCAGCTCAGCTCTGTTGTGTGAACTGTGTTTCAACACTTTTACCTTTCATTGAAACCACATTAGAGCTGAGACAGATTCCTATCAAAGTGCTGCAAAGGGGTTAAGTGTGAAATTAAATTATACTACATTCACTTCAGAGCTCCCTGATGATCAGAAAGAGACTAAGAAAAATGTGCGTCTGCAACAACAACAAGCCAACTCAAAGGGTGTTTCTAAAACAGGAGAGGCTTCATTGTGTACAATCTTTATCTGACAATTGATTTAACTACAACCCCCATGCTTAGTATATGTGCTTATCTTGTTTGTATATAAAAGGAATTACTTTATCCAAATGCAGCAGCAGCAGTGCCTTAAACATTATTTTCCCTGTTGGGAACCGCAGGGTGGTCGGAGCAGCTGTAATAAGTGGAAGATGTTTGCTGTGCGTTTGTTCAACAAGAAAAACTACTGAGCTTTAGTTTGAATCCATTTGTGGGCTCACAAGTTTTTGTCAATCAGCAGCCGACAATGTTGTTCTGAATAATAGTATTGGCTTTTCTCATTGGTTTTTGAAGCCACAGGCAGTGTTTGTGCTACTGGCGGTGCCCAATAAAAGTTACTGGGAACAGTAGCCAATCATTTGTCTGCTGTGGTCACAAAAAGCACACAAAGTTGTCAGCCTCTGGTTAATGTCGGTGTTTTTATTAATGGTCCTTGTCTGTGCTGCTGCAACATATATTCATCTTATCTTTTAGTGTTTGGGTGCTTAAGAGGTCTGACAAAACTTTCATACCTTTTTAAGAAAACAAAAACTTTGTGATCCTCAGTACAGAAAAGTAAAAACAAAGTTTCCTGGAAATCCTGTTTTTAAGAACCCACATCTGGGATCTTGTCTTGGTTTTAGCAGCCTTTGTTATGTATTCATGCTTTCCCGTCTCTTCTTCTTTTCAGTACTATGAGATGTCCTATGGGCTCAACATTGAGATGCACAAACAGGTATGTAGCCATATCAGAGATGGTCTGTGTAAAGACAAAACAATGTTGGTTTTTCGCCCTGAAAATGCTGACAGGCTAAACAACACGAAGGGCACGCTGCCTGATGGGGATGGTTTGATAAGATTAAAGTGAAGTATTTGGCAGACAGTCTTAGAGGATGTGTTTTTGTGTGGTTTGTCCTTGTGTGTGTGTGTGTGTGTGTGTG
Organism: Scomber japonicus; assembly: GCF_027409825.1. Lineage (NCBI taxonomy): Eukaryota > Metazoa > Chordata > Actinopteri > Scombriformes > Scombridae > Scomber > Scomber japonicus. The sequence goes on from NC_070578.1 coordinate 30,321,915, forward strand.
TGTGTATTGTACTATTGTGTGTACGTGAATTGTCAGGAGTGGAGTCTGCCTCCCCGGTGCCAGCCGCACTAAAAGCTCATTAGTTCAGCTGCCACCCAGCACTGGGCATCGTGCTGCAGTGGAAAGACTACTATGGAAGAACAGGTCAAAAATAAACCTGCAGTTTCATAAACGCCTCTTAAGGAGCTGTTTCAGTAAGGTGACGGCATAGAAGCAGGTTGTTCTTTGAACTGGTGTGCTGGTTGTGGGTTTGGTTCCACCTGCTGTGTGCAGAGGTTTTTGGTTGGCAGGGTGGTGAAGTTTTTCTAAAAAAACATCCTTCAACCTGAAGTCTTAGTTAACGTAAAAACCCCGCAACACCCAGAATGCACCCTGTTGAAGTGTCGTCAAGCAAGACACTAAAGACTTTTTTTTTTATCTGTCGTGGTTCTTTACATCATCATATCTTGCAGCGCCCTTGGATTCAGTGTGTTTTGAATTATGTGATTAGCTAATTGACAGAAAATCCATCACCAAATCGTCAATTAATTATTAGGTTCAATATTCTGTGGTTCCAGCTTCCCAAATTTGAAGATTTGCTGTTTTATACTACTTTAAATCATGCATATATTTGGGTTTTTCCACTAAGTCAGACCTTATTTTTCTATTTTCTGACTTTTTATAGACTAATAATTGGTTAATTGAAAGTATAATGGACAGATTAATAGTCGTTAGTTGCAGCGCTTGTTCTGTAGATCTATTCAACAATTAAACCATAGTGTCACAAAATGGCGTACAGCTCCTTTCATCACTGCGTAGGTGTGTCCACAGAGTGCTGACAGTGTGTGTGTGGTTCAGTGAAGGCGTTTGCTGATCTCACGCCTGCTGCTGTTCATACACACTGCAGTGTCCTTAAAATACAAGACATTACCCTGCAATGAAAGCCAAGATTACACCTGTAATAGCTGTAAAGACTTCAAGACAAATCTATTCAGCTGAAGATTATTTAGTCAGCTGTGTGCAATCTACATATTTTTCAACAGAAATCACTGTAATCTTTTATTCTTTTGACTTCTCTGGCTCTTCTTTATCTTTCAGCACTTAAATTTCCCTTTTCCTTGATTCCATCCTGCCTTCTGTGTTTCCCCTCAGTCACCTCTGCCTCCTCAATTCTCCTTTTTTCACCTCCTCCTCTGTGCCCTTATGTCTTTTCATCGCTGCCCCCCCCCCATCCTCCTCCTCCTTCCCCTCTGTCTGCCCCGCCAGCCCAATGATGTGATGTGAACGATGGCCCTTGTGTCATTAGCTGTGTGATATGATGTATGAGAGTGGGAGTCTGTCAGAGAGGGAGAAGGAGAGAGAGAGAGAGGTGGGGCGGAGGCTTCGTGGCCCTCAGATCTGGAAGGTTAATGGCATCAGTGGGAGGGTAGCCCAGTTGGAACAGCAGCACACCGCACAATTCATCAGGCGTTTTTTTCTTTTATGTGTGTGTGTGTGTGTGTGTGTGGTAACTAGGTGTTTTCTGTTTATCAAGGAATGAGGAGCAGCCCCATACACACTCCCCATTCTTGAGTGTTTTCTGTCAGGCACTTATCACCAACAAGGAGGTTGAAGCGACACAGGGTGGGGGGTGGAGCTGGTTTTTATGGGTGTACGCTGGTGGCAGTGGACAAAACAAGAGGGGCGGGGAGGGAGGAGGGGGTGTTGGAGACAGGAAAGGAGCGAGAGGCTTCAGGATAAATGGGTTAATCGACTGATCCTCTCCTGTGCATCTCCTTTGTTTATCAATAAGCCCCGCGGAGTCGACGGAGCGCCCTGAATAATGCATGATTCCTGCCACCTCCCTTCTCCTTCCTTCTTTCTTTCCTCCCGTCTCCCGTCCCCGGTGAGCGAGTGTTTGTGATGACATCAGCGAGAGGTAAACAGAGAGCCCTTAGCTTGTGTCCCTGTTATTGGTAGGAAAAGCAGGGAGGAGGTTGGATTATTAGAGGCAGGCAGACATATTAGTTTACTTGAAGATTTACTGCCACGTGTGGGGGGGAAAGACAGGATGAACTCCTTTTTTTTGTGTCGTTATCACAACAAAGCTGGATTGAAAAGCACATACACACTCGCACACACACACACACACACACACACACACGTGGTTATTAATAAACACTCATATCCCTGACACGGTAACACTGGTCGTAACTTTACACACAAGTTCCTACAGATATGACCCCCCCCCACACTCAGCCAAAAGGTTGCTAGTGAAGGGATCTGTGTGGCCGCTGGGGGGGTAATTTGTTTTGACAGTGTCTCTTATGATGGCAAAAAGTGCAGGGTGGTGGTAATCACCCTCGCTTGCTGTCAATAAGTGATTTTAATTAGCGCAGCTCATTAGGCTGCCGCAGCAACGTGCCCCTGCTGACTTTGTGGTGTGGGTGTGGTGGGGGTTGCTTTTGTTTTTTTCCAGTACCTCTGTTCTCTGTTGTGGCCGCTGTTTATCTATTCTCGTATGCCCGCCTTAATTTTGATTTCAGCTCCCCTTTTTGTGGTAAATTGGAAGCAACGGGAACGTGTGTGTGTGTGGGGGGGGGTGTCATCAACGAATCACCATTACATTTGTACACTCACTTTTGTTGCACCTCTTTAGGTAGCCATTTTGTGTTAGCAGTTATGTCCATGTGTCCGTTTCCTCACTTGATGAGTGAATGAGGGAAACAGAGAAAGTGCCTTATCAAGGAGAGTCATGTCCGTTTCCTGGATGGAGGAAGAGGGTGAAAGGAGGAGCAGAGGCAGGCAGGGAGAAAAAGAGAGCTTGTGCAAATGAATAATTTATACAGGATTCCTGGAATTGTTTGCCAAGGTGATGATGGCCGACCTGTCTGTAAGCCAAAACAAACTGACTACGAGAACACACACTCACTCTCTCTCAAGGGAGGTTGACGAGGTTACTGAAGGCTGTGAGACATGCTTATTTTGATAGCCAGGCAAGAAGGGCTGGTAGAACAGTGTTACACAATTAGTGTCTGGGGGTGTGTGTGTGTTTGTGTGTGTGTGTGTGTTTGTGTGTGTGTGTGTGTGTGTGTGTGTGTACTCAACCAGCTGATGATGATTTTATGTCACTGTTGATGTGGTGAAATAGAAATCTTCAGAATAAGAGCCATGAAAAAAAAGTGTCTAACTATAAGGTAATCAGATGTAATCTGTCAGAAAACAACCCATTTCCATATGCTCCCCTGCAGAAAGGATGTCACTTGAGTTTTGTGTATGAGCTGAAAATAGACTGACATGCACATGCAAAATATTCTTCATGCATTTGTAATGAACAAGATACCTCTAAGTGCCTCTTTCTTCCTTTGCTCTGGCTGAGAAGATAATTCCTAAACAGCCATCTCTGCCCCCCTCCACCACCACCACCCCACCCCCACACCCCCCACATCATATGCCACTTGTTTTCTGCGCCAATTGAATCCTCGTCAGAGACTCTGCTCTCCACTTGGGGGCTAATGCCTGGAGCGACAAACAGCCAAATGGCTTTCAACGCACCATTGACAGAGGGATGCAATGGAGAGAGAGCCTCTCCAAGCTCTGGTGCTACTAGACAACCCTGAGTACCTGTAATTGTGGAGCTGCAGTGAAAAGCTTCTGCCGGCTCAAAAGCTTCTGTTTTCAGTGGCTTTAAGTGACAATAAACTCTTTCCAGTGCCTGTCTCTGTTGCTAAAAGCACTGTGGAAAATAGTGGCTCCGAAGTAAAGTGGAAGTCATTTAAGAGTGCCGCAACTCATCAGATGTGATGGGTTATCAGTGTTTTTTTCCCCCCTCCCGTCAAAAATGGCTGTCAAAAGTCATGTAAATAAGGCATATGCCCATTTACCCTCCTTAACAAGTGTGAACTCTGTCTGAACACAGTGGAGCGACTAGATTTGAGAAGGAAGGACAAGATGTAGCTGCTCCGTTGAGGGTTTCACAGCATACTTCTCAGGTTGATGTGCAACTCATGTTTGCTGTAATGTCCTTTTTAAACTCTCGCTGTGATACGACAAAATAAATGGCTGCAGAGTTGCAATAATTAGGTCAATGAAGAAAAACAAGAACGTATACGAGGGAAATCTGCTCCATTGTTTGATTTCCTGGCACCAAATCAATCTTTTAACTCTGGGGTAAAGTTTTAAAGGAAACTAAGTGGTTTGGGAACATTTGACCTTAAAAAACCCTCAACGCAACTCGGCTATGCAAACACCTGGCGTTCCTGCTATCGAAAACTGCCGAGGTAAACCTGTGTTTTTTTGGCACGGCGCATCAAACGGTTCATTACAAATGACAACAAAGTGCAACCTGAATTCCAGGGATGTTTTTTGGCTTCAGATGACGACTGTGGAGTTGTGATTTGCTAGGAACAAATGGATGGCTTTCATTGTGACTCAGTTTGTGGTGAGGGTTTTGTAATGTTGTTGCTCTAATAGTCGAGTGTATCAGCATACCGCTGTTTCCTACACGCCCCATGTTGCTCCCCTTGCAGCCATTTCCAGAGAAGTGGTGTGATACTGAAACACTCTAATCCTACTGTGTGTCATTGTATCCAGCCCCCGCTAATGATGATGGTTTATGAGTCTCCAAAGAGCTACCTCCCTCCTTCTCCCTCCTCTCTCCATCTCTCTCTCTCTGTTTCTATGTCAGCCCCCCAGTGCAGCCCCCTCCTCGCCAACCCACTCCCAGTTATCCCTCATTAATTTCCCGTGCCGATCAGATCGACAGGCCGAAAATTCAATTTAATGACCTGCCTCTGTGCTGCGCCTAATATGATTTTACAGGCTGTTCTGGTCAGGGCCTCAGCCCAATTTACATAACGATCAGCCCTGCCAGATAGCGTTGCCCCAGCAACAGAAGAGGGGGGGATGAGGGAGGGCACAGAGGAGAGCAGTGGAGATTAGCAGGGAGGGGTACGAAGAAGTGTTGGGAGGAGGAGGAGGCTGGATGGAGAGAGAAAGCACAGAGTGCCTAAGGTCAGACAGAGGTTTGTGAGATAATTCCTGACAGGCCAGCAAAGGTCTGCCCCCCCTTTCCTGCCCGCCCCCACCTCCAAAATGAAAAGAGTGACACCAAGGGTTGTGCAAAAGGCTAGTGGCACCTCCTCCCCCATTTCTCCCCCCCCTCTTTCACAGTCAAACAAGGTTAAGGGATAAAATGAGTGGAATGCAGCAGCGTATAAAACGGCGGGAAAGACCCCTTCACCCCACACACACCTGCTGAGCCTCCACCCCGAATGTCTCAGAATCAATTAGTTCACCTCCCCCGGTTCAGTCAAACCACATTACCTTAGTGTCAAATCACTTCACCATTCATCACCCCCTCACACACACCCCCACCCCTTCCCCTTTATTCTGCTTTCTACTTTTGTCTCTCCTTCTTCATCTTCTTCCTCCCCCCTCCTCTTCCCCTCTCTCTCTCTTTCTGGAAAGTACAGATTTTTAAAAAAGGAAATGGGTTTAGACAGAATGTCTTGGGACATTCAAATGCGGTAGGCGGGCAGCGCAGCATATCCATTTGTCCAAATGCAGCGCTGTAAAGTGCTCTATGTGCATGGAGCCGTGCAGTATCGTCTTACTCTGCCAGCTAATATTCTGTGGTCGATACCAAAGATGCCTCTGATAGATAGGGCCAGAGAGTTAACCTGTCTGCTTCAGCGTGCCCCACCCCCCTCTCTATGGGCCGTAATTATGAAGTATGGACCTCATTAGGGTCTCTCCAGCCAGATGGCATTAGCATATTTCAGCCTCCTAATGAAATAAGGCCTGAGTCTAATGGAGGCAAGAGAGAGTGGGAAGTAAATTTGTTCTGAGGCGGTCCCAATTTAGTTAAGAAATACATGGTCTCTCCAGTCGGATGCTGCATAAATACATTTTGTTTTATAGGTAGTTTAGCTGCTTAATTCTAGCGTTGTCTGTGGCACGTAGCTCACCCCCCCCCCCCCCCCAAAAAAAAATAAATGCAATTCTAACATTTTTCTCTTTCCTCTTCTCCTGTAGACTGAGATCGCCAAACGTCTCAATGCAATCCTGGCTCAGATCATGCCATTCTTGTCACAAGAGGTGAGTGTCACCCTGGCTCACAGTGTCTAGAGAATGAGAATTAGAGTCATTTTATTCACCTGGCAACTGTACGGGATGTTGTTAGGGGAGGCTTGTGTGCAGACACCCAGGATCAAAGCCTCTCATATAGTTAAAAGGATGTAAACTCTAAGATGTTTTGCTAATCATCAGTCTTGTAAACAATAATCAATTAGTCCTAAAACGATTATGAAACTAACACGAGCAGTTAACACAAAGCTGAATTATGTATATGAATCCTAATTTAAATTGAGCACAAGTAAATATTTTCCATCTCTCGTCTCTCCGAGTTGTTTCTCGTGCTCCTTCGTTGTTCAACAAACAGCCAAACGAGAATATATACACGACCGAGAGGGAAGCAGGACACTTAAAACAAAGCCCAGTCAATTCTTGTATCAATAAAAATGGCTTCAGGGTGGAAAATACCTTCATTAAGCAGACAAATAAATGTATTGCCTAAACTACAACAACAGAATTCAATTTCACTAGTTTCCATTCAGTCTGAACATCAGCTGAAATGCCTTCGCTGTATGTAAACCTGTGTAGATAAACCGTCGCCACAGGAGAGTATATTTGCTTTTTCAGTCCTCTGTTATGAATTCTTTTTCCATCAGGAATCTAATCTTTGTGTTTTTTGTGTCCTGCAGCATCAACAGCAGGTGGCTCAGGCTGTTGAACGGGCCAAACAGGTGACAATGACTGAGCTGAATGCTATCATCGGGGTACGTGGACTTCCCAATCTGCCTCTCACTGTGTGTATACCCCCTCTTCTTTCTTCATTTGACCCAAAGCCAGGGGCAAACCTGCATGCACAGACAAGGACCAGCACTCACACACACACACAGGCATACGTTTAAGCTGTTCAAGCGTGCTGCATTACTCTTACAGGTTTATTTCACCTTCATGCGCTTCAGCTGAAGTGTTGTATGTCGGGGATAATCGGGTAAAGGGCAATAGATTCAGGAGGAAAATGAGGGTTAAAAGAGAATAAGAGCAGTGTGGTGTATTATTCTGCAACCACTTTCTTCCTCCTGTCTGCGGCATTTGAACATTCAGACTGCATATGAACGAGCAGCACCGTGTCCTCCTCCACGCGTGCAGGCATGTCCCTGTCTCCAGTGGTTTTTATTTGAGTTTACAATGTTTGCAATGTGCTGTCATATTGTTCACTGGTGTAATTTCTCTGAATGTTGGTTAACCATGACCTGTCAGCACGCAGGGCGCAGTTCCTAACAGCAGCTCTGCCCTGATTAGCTTGACTTAGTCAGAATCAAAGAACATCTGATACACAGTAACACAGTCCAGACAGAGATCAGATCATGGTGTTTCTCAGATTTCACTTTGGCTGTTTTTTAATTGGATAAAACGTTTTAGCCAACAGGCTTGCCCCCACCTCTGACCCAATAGTAGAAGGATTTAGGGCGGTCAGGTTAGGACACACATTGAGATTGCAACAGAGATTAGATCACAGTGCAGAGTACAGTACAGATACTGAGCCTCTCTAAGATGTTTGGATAAAAGGTGTTTGCTTTTAAGTATGTTTTTAGGTCAGATTTTTACCCTTATAATAAAATTTTCCTCTGATTCAATTGAGGCCTCTGCAGCACTTTAAAAATCAGTAATTGGCCTTTTAATAGTTGCAACGACCCTAAAAATACAATTTCTTCTCTGGTCAAATAGACTGTTTAGTGATTTGGTCTGCCATCTGCTTTTATTTAAAAACTAGCAGCATTTTAATAGCCAGCTTGGACCCAGATGGATAACTGACCCTTTTGATTAGCCCTCTGTAGCAGAGGTTAGTCAGCGGTTAGCTAGTCCCAGTGGTAGGGGGTCAACTCTAATGAGAGACGGATATCGAAATTCGATTAAAGTAAATGAGCCAGGAGCACAACCCCCAGTTTTCCAGGTAATTACTTCCTATTTCCTCCTTTTCTCTAAAAAAAACAGCTCACAGAGACTGTCCACAACAGGAATGACCCTTCTTTCATTAAGGGTGGGCAGGGCCAGACAGAACACACACATACACACACGCTCTCGGAGGAAAACAGACCTTAATTATTTGAGTGCAGAAATGGCAGGTGATCAATCTCCCCACAGTGTGTGTGAGGTCGCTTCAGAGTGACGATGGTTCAGAGACTATCAGGCTCCGTCAGCCTTCTTATAACAGTTAGATCAGGAGATAGATTTGAGTGTAGACACACACACATACACACACACAAAGAGACAGTTGTTTGAAAAGTAATCACCAACTATTGTGATCATTTATTAAGCAAAAAAAGCCAAAACAAGTCCTGGATCAGCCTCTCAAAACAAAGAGTTTGGTGTTTTATATTGGATTAATCTTTGAGTATTGGACTGTTGGTTGAACTAAGTAAGCACTATAAAGATGTCAGCATTGAACAGTATTGTGTGAAGCATTACAAAATGAATGTAACACGTTCATGAAAACCTCTAAATGGGGTTAGAGGTGAGAAAATGTTGAGAAACTCTTCTAAGAAATCTAGCAGTGAGTATGATGATGCTATTTATAGACATTTACCCATTTTCATTAGAGCTGAAAGAATGAAATCAGTTGATCTTTTTATAATTACGGTTGTTTTCCCCAAGCAAAAGGGTAAATATCCTCTGGTTCCAGCCTGTCAAATGAAATTTTGTTGTTTTTTCTGTGTTAAAATTAATGAAAATTGTCACTTTGGCTTTTCAAAGCCTGTGATAGACTGTTTTTTGGACATTTAATAGAACAAATAAGAAATCAGAATAATAATAGATTGATTGATAATGTAAATAATCATTCTTTGCAAACTCTATCACTAAAATAGTTATTTATTTCATATGGATAGATATAGTGTATATAGACAAACTGAGAACAGCTGTCCTATGAAAGTATTAAGAGTTGATAGTGGATACTAATTTACAACCGCTCTCAGAAAAGGAGATTAAGATGGTGAGGTAAAAAGAAGGTTGAGTCCAGGGAGATGCAATAAAACACATATTTAGTTGTAACATAGCTACAGGAAACTACACTTGATTACAAGTTTGTTACTAAATTAACCAGAATTTGGTAACTCTTTTAAAAGTTGTGAAATTTGCAGCAAATTTCAAACTTTACAGCTGCCACTTTAAACTACTCTGGTGGATCTGCTGCAGCTCTTTTAGTCTCTTGATGTATTTGTAGAACGGTTGAGGAGAAAGTCCATTTATTACCAAAACCCAAGAGGCTTGAACTGTGAAGGTGACTGTTAGATGAGACAAAGATTTAAAGTGTTCCCCTCTGCTCTGCATTAGGTTTTGACTCAATATGATTGAGTTTGATTTTAAACGTGTCAGAGGTGCTGTCTCATTGCCATGCTTCCATCCTCATTTCCCTCATATCAATATGAGCAAGATTGTAATTAGATAATTGTTAACGAGTCAGTTACAGGTGGTGTGCCGTTTATCACTGCCTTTATGTAAATGTGAAGGCTAATCTGTGGAGCGTAAACTTTTACTACGCCTGCTTTTGTCTTGTAAAACTCTTCTCTGAAAGCTTTACATGCTTTGTTTGTTTTATTCAGAAGGTCCTAGATCGAGTGTCTGAGCTTTTTTAAACAGAAATAGAGTCTTATAGAGAAATAGAGTCTTTGTCCACAGTGACACATTGTTGGCCTTTTAGCTGATAGTCAACAAGTATTGGCTACAAGTATTTCATGTTTGAGGTTTTGTACATGGAGCTATCATGTTTGCTGTTGTTGTTGCAGTCTATAACATCAAGTTTTTAAAAATGATTTAATAAAATAAGATGCTAGCCTGAGATCAGTGTCTTAAAGAGGATGTATCATGCATATGTTTGTATTTTGGGGCTTTACTGGAATATCTTTGCATGAATTAGTTTTAAAAAAGTCCTGATTTATCTCATACTGGCCCCTCGGTTCAGCCTCTGTCTGAAACAGGCCGTTTGAGTTCCTGTCGCTTTCAGGACCTCCTGTGTTCTGATTAGTCAGCTTCAGGAAGCTCTGAAGGCAAAGTCAGTATATCATCCCATGAAAGTCGTTACTGTGATGTGTCTGTTGCTGGTATCGTTTTACATTTGTTTAGCTCAGGTTTTAGAACTATTATCATGTTTAATATCCAGCATCATAACAGTATAAAAACAGCAAGTCATAAAAAGCACAGTATGTTCCCTTTAACAATAGACACACTGCTTGATGAAGCTCTCATAGTGTCATTATTCTTTTGTTCATGAGTCTTCTTGCTGGTGTCTTGTATGAGTGTCTACCTGAATCATGTCTTTTTGTCTCCTTTTGACCCAGCAGCAGCAGCAGCCGCCTCATAGTGTCTATCCAGCCTTCATGGTTAGTGTTCAGGGAGAGTTGTGGTTTTTGAAGTGTTCTTTATAAATTGTTTGTTGCCCGTCTAACACACGTCTTTGTGATAGGAGATGATGCCTGCCAGAGACAAATCACGACTTGGGGTGTGTGTGTGTGCGTGTGTGTGTGTGTGTGTGTGTGTTTGGATATTTTTGGCATCTTGTCCTTTGTCTGCTTTACTCAGGTGTCTCAGATTTGCTGAGAGATCAGGCGACATCGAGTGAAACCAGACGGCAATTTGAAAGCACTTTAATTCTTTATCTGACGACTAACCTCAAATGCGTTTATACTGTGAGTCTCTCCTGTTCGTATACCAAAATCAATCAAGTAATTTTTTTTATTTTTTAGCATAGGGTGCAGTTTAATCTTTAGTGCGACAACTGCAGAAGATATGACGAGCTACAGAAGCTGTTGTAGAGCAGTGGATAAGTAGGTAATGTGGCGATCATTGTCAGACTTATTAAGCCAGTCTGCCAGCTGGTTTGTGCTGGTACTGTTGATGCTTGTTCCACCTGACAGTACTGTTCTGCAGGGAGTCAGATTCGCCTAGTTAACTTTAATTGCCTGTTTCCTGTGGAAGTTGCCTGAGCTGCGGCGGCATTTACACATAATGAAAAAAGATAAGTGTGAAAGGAAGCCGGCTCTTTACCCATGAATATTGAATTGGAAGCAATTTATTTTCTGAATTTTTTCTCTTTCTCTCTCTCTCTCTCTCCCCCTCCTCCACCCTCTCCTCCCTTTCCTCATCTTTCCTCACTCCTCTCCTCAGCCATAGCTCGCTAATGAGGCTTCTTGATAATGATCCCTGCACGCTTTTCCTCATTAGGCACACTCAATAGGGACGTCCCTGCCCGAATCCCTCGCTCACTCTCTTTCATTCTCTTGTTATTTTCTGATTCTGCCTCTCCCTCCTTTTTCTTGTTCTGGCTTCCTCCTCCTTTTTCTCTTTTGCTCGCGTTTTCCTTTTTTCCCCAACAAATAGGCTGCTCTGCACACCAGTACAATATCGATTAACAATGCCGCCCTTCAGTTGCTTCTATCCATTGTACGGTTTCAGGTCCAGCTCGACATAATGAGCCGACTGAATAATGGCCAGCTGCTAAATAAACCTTTTAATGTGGTGAGCCACTAGATATACCCTCATCTGTTTCTCCATTTTATGTAATGAATGTATGGAGGAGGTTATTGAAGTTCTATCTAGCAAGCAGAATAGCAATCATGTTTTTTTGGAGAGGCAGTTGATGGATGTGCTAAGTGTTATTTAACCTTGTTTTAAAGCACTTGCTTCCCTCTTGCCTGAGTGGCTATTTAACTCCTGTCTATCTACTCACTGCTCTCTGACTGCCTCTCTCATACAGACGTCCACGGCCTCTTGGGAGGTGTGTGTGTGTGTCTGTGTGTGTGTGTGTCTGTGCTTAACAGCATTTTTAGTGAAGGAGTCGGCATGCTTGCTTGGTTTTCCCAGAGTGCTGAAAGGTTTTGAGGTTTTCAAGTGTAGGCCTATTGATTTTTAACTATCCCAACTATGATTGAAGCACAGTGGTTTGGGAGGGAGCAAAAAAAAAAAACCCCAACCCCAAAAAACGGCTGGTTTCATTTCTGATGACCAAAGCGGAGGTGTTGTTGAGTCAGCTATGGTTGTCACACAAAGGTCACATACTATAAATAAGAAACGATAAATATTTGTTAAGCAAATGTGATAAGTGTATAGTCTGCTTAGCATTGTTATAATAATTAAAGAGCATCACAAAAAAACACCATGTCTGTTGTGTAAGCCTGAAGGTAGTGACTGTCAGAGAATTGTAAATGACTTTTTGCTTCAGAGACCCAACTTTGTACCTTTTTTATAGCAGTATATTTTAGTAGAAGAGCGCCTTCCTGTCAAAAATGAACTTACAAGTTTGATAATTGATCAACTATTGAAGTAATTTATTGTACTCTAATGTCTAACATTTTCTGCTTCCAGCTTGTAAAATGGGATGGTTTACTGCTTTTCACTGTTTTATATAAATGTAAATTTTATATCTTTGTTTTGGGGTTTTGGTTGTAAGAAACATGTAGACTGAAGATTTCACTTCGTGTTCTTGGAAATTGAGACAGGGATTTTTCACCATTTTCTGACAAATATTTTACAAACATAAAATTATAATAATGTATGGATGAATTAAAAAGGGAAATAACCATTAGTTGCAGATGTACATTGCATTACTGTCTTAGCACCCTCATTAAAAACACTAGCAGATAAATCTGCTTGAATGTTTTCATATCGCTGTCTCATGAAGCAATCCCTTATATTTGGCTTAATAATGCATAACTAAATGCTTAAGACAAAAATAAAACAAAGAAATATGAACACATCGGTGTTTGTGAATGAATATATGATATTGTTTGTTATACAGCACTTTAAGGATGCAGTGGAAATCTGCAGCAGTGAGCAGAATTTCTTTCCCCCCTCAGACAGTGAATGAGCTGGATCAGCTTGTTGGCAGTCACTGTCAGCGTGCTATTATGCATAAACGGTTTGGCCTTGAACTAAATGTTGTTGTAAGCCAGCTCTAATGCACGAGTAGAGTGTGGTCATTCATGGATTCACTTCCCAGCCGACCCACTTGTCCTCTGTCTTGTCTCCTGTCTCTCGACGTTTGTTTACAGCAGCAGCAGCTCCAGGCCCAGCACCTCTCCCACGCAGCCCACGGCCCCCCTGTCCAGCTGCCCCCGCATCCCTCAGGCCTGCAGCCGCCCGGCATCCCCCCTGTGACGGGTGCTGGCTCTGGCCTGCTGGCGCTGGGTGCTCTTGGCAGCCAGGCCCACCTGCCTGTGAAGGATGAGAAGAACCACCACGACCTGGAGCACCGTGGTGAGGAGCACTGCCTGCCACACACACTGTCCTCAGGATTTTAGTGTGGTTTTACGATCGTACCCGCCAAAAACAGCTTTTGCCAGCCAAATACATTCATAATATAAACATAACACTGCACGTCTGTAATACAAGTGTTTATGTACACAATTACTGTGTGAGGTTGTAGTTTCTTAACCTTAGCCATAATACATTTTGACATGTGAAAATAAAAGTGTAGTTCATACCCACATTAGGAAGCAGAAAGGAAAGAGTTTAAAGGAGTTAACACACTAATGCTTATGTGGAGGAAAACATTTGAAAGCACTGTATAGGGCTTAGAGAAGAACATAAAATGGGCATAAAAAAATCTGGTCTAGATGTTGGTTGCAGATCAGTCATTATCAGAAATGCATGTGGTAAAGTTGGTCTAATTAAAAAAATTAAAACCACTTTCTTACATTGCCCTTCATAAATTATTTATAAGTTGCCACTAATGACTATCAATGGTTAATAAATCACTTACTAATCGTCCATAGATCAGTTATTAGCCAATAATACAAGCAACTGGCAGGTTGTTAAAAATAATCATATTATCAATCTTTACTTATCACAGCAAAAGTTATCTCAAGGCAGTTTTCACATAGAGCAGGTATAGTCCATACATTTAATTTAAAGACACAACATTCCCCCATAAGCAAACAATTGGCGACAGCAATACGAGGAAAAACTCGCCTTTCACAGGAAGAAACCTCAACCAGAAATAGAAGTTTCTCACTTTCAAATAAGCCAAAAGGAAAGGTATAAAAAAAAAAGGCTAATAAGTTGGTGAACTTGAACAGTTGTAATTCATAAAATCTGAAGTAAAGTCAGTATTCAAACAGTTTATCTGAGAGTCTCTCTGATTAACTAAAAAGATACTGAGGGAGGATAAACACCAGCCAGTGATTTTTTACAAGCTTGCAACACACAGGTTGTCCCCAGTAATGGTTTATAACTGAACTATAGCGTAAATGATTTCTTAACTCTTAATTAAGCCATTAATAGCTTCTTATAAACCCTGTACAAATGGCGCCATATTAGAAAGTGGCACCAAGGGCATTTATGCAGAGTTTCGTACATGAGAGTGTTGTTTTAGCTGAATAATAATTCTATTACGGTTATCTGATTGGAGGGCTGAGTCGCACTCATACTAATTTGTGTTTTGCTTTTCTCTCTCCTGGACCCTCATCTTTTCACTCGCCTCTGGCTCTTCCTCTGAAAGAACGCGAGTCCAGCACGGTACGTTGACTCTCCTGCTCTCCATCTCCTGTGTGTCTCTTGACTTTGCCGGGTCTCTGGCTCTCTGTGTTTGGTGATTAGGTGTACTTTACATAGACTTAAGCTCTCTGTTCAATAGAAATTCATGCTGTCCGTATAAGAACACACACATTTTTTGGTACTCAGGGGGGTATAAGCTGACTGAAATCAAATAATGAAGTCTGGCCAAATAAGCCAGTGCCATCTAATCCAGGTGGAAAATGACTCCAATCACTGGGCAGGGATTAGTAGGCAGCTACCTCCTTTAATTTCAGCACAATTAAAAGCGACTTTGACTCTCCTTCTATTCTTCCATCATCACTTTAAAGGATTTACTGTTGCATGTGTTCAATACCCGACTCCTTTTCATCTCCTTTTTATCTACACTTTCTTCTCCTTTCTCTTCTGCACATACCTTCATTCTCTGCATTCACTTCTTATCTCATTAATTTACTTCTTACACCACTTCTTCTCTCCCGCTCTACTGTCTGTCTGTCTCTCTCTCTCTCGCTCCCTTCTTATGTTAAAGTCCCTGTTTATTGGACTGGCTTAAAGCTCTCAGCTAGCTGGAGCGTAATGCTCTGTTGGATCTGCTCGGTCAGATTGAGTTCCCATTGACTGGCCATCCTGAATGGGCCCACTCATGTCTGAAGGGAACTCAAACTCTTCCCCATCTCGTATGGTGACGAGCGCCTGCCAGCAGGACTGCCTTACCTGATCTCTCCTTACAGCGCACACACACACACACACACACACACACACACACACTCTCTCACACGCAGAGTCTTCCTGTCCTGTTGTCTCGGGTCATCTGATACGAGAGTTGGAGGCAAGTACAGGGTTATTGAGTCTAAACAATCCTTTAAAGGTCACAGTCTCAGATACACAGACAGGCTGTAATGCTTTAAGAGATTTTTTCTTCTGTCAGACAACATCTCTCTCCTTGTGCTTCACACCAAGGCCAACTAAAACTCTCTTTGCCCCCCGCCCCCGCACGCAACAGAAGCTGAACAAATTTCCATATTTTGACCTGAGATGGAGGGAAGTGGGAGATAGTAGAGAGAGCTGCTGGGTTAGCTAAAACAGTCAGGAAAAGTCTGATTCTTTGTGTGTTAGTCAAAAATCAAGGGCACTTTGTGAAGGGGGCAGCGATTCTGTTTGTGTGCCATTAACTGCCCAACCTTCACACTCGGCTCTCCTCGGCTTAGGAGGTCTTTTTTTTTTTCCTGCTCGGTTACCTTTCTCTGCTGCTCTTCTTTCATTTCCCCTCAGCTGCAGCCAAGAAGTCAGATATCTTTCTTCTACCCCTTTCACCATATCTGTCTGTTTCTAATGAAGGCAGGGATTTGTTGAGCTGCCTGTCAGTGTGGGCTGGCCTCAGAGTTCACTCCCTCCCTGCCCGTTGGCCTGTTTGGCAGTGCCACCCCACCACACCAGTGCCCAGACTACAAAAACCCCGTTTGCAGCTTCTGAGAGAGTGCCAGCCTGTCCGGGCATTCCCACTAGTGGGGAGAACTCATTGCCACACTGCTATGCTCTCATTGCCTGCCAAGTTCCTTTCCTGTTTTGCTCTCTGTCTTTCTTCCTCTTTTTTTTTCTCTCATTTTCTCTCTCTGCCTCTTTCATGGCCCTTTCTTTGCTGGCAACACCCTCTTTGTGTCTTCACATTGCACTCTTGTCCAGGTTTCCTCAATGGCCTCTTTCTTTCCTTCCTCTTTTTTTAAATTTTTTATTCTGGTTGATTTTCATGAACTTTCCTGTCAGTCATTTTCTAATGTTTGGCCTGCCACAGTGCACACAGTCACACTCAGTGACTCCAGCAGTCATTAACCTTGGTTTAACAGTTACAGAGTGAGAGATCCTGGTCACTTTTGTTTTTTATTTGCTTGTACTCGCATGTCACAGGCGGATAAATATGCAGCCAGGAATGTGAGCTGTGTTCACTTATATATTTAGAGTTGTTAATGTTGCTTCAAGCGTGTCTGACCAGGTCACTTTGAGGGTCTACAGGAGGATTAGGTGTCAGGTTGTGAGTTTAAACACACACATCCTCCGCTGCACTCTGCTCCCTCCTCACACTCCACCTCTCTCCTCACCTCTCCTTAATCTGCCCAGTGCATCATCTTGCTTGGGAGTTAATGTTTTTGTCTTCCAGTGGTGTTCTGTGGATTTGCTCAGCTACCTCGTCTGTTTCCTCTTTGCTCCATTGCCTTGGCAGCAGCTGGGCTGAGCTATCCCAGAATAATCTTCTGCCCCCTCTATCCCAAATCAGTCCAGTTCTGTCCAGGAGCATTGTGCGCTTAGCTTTACAGTCAATATTGTCACTGCTTTGAGAAAAGAACAGGCTCCAGAGCCAAGCCTGGACAGGATAGCTTTTGGTAGTTTCTGGTTTTTCTGGTTTCTGAGGGTTTGTCACTTCCTGCATTTAAGCACCAAAACATCCACTTGACTGAAGGGGCCATTCTGGCAGGGCAGAGCTTTCTCTTTCTCTCACTCGCTCTCTCTTTTTAAATGTGTCTTACATCTGGCGCTTTCCTTCACTAACAGAAGGTGATTTGTGTGCAGACAATTCGTTACTTAACATCGTGCCAAGATGAAGAACAATGACACAATACAGACACAGCTCACTGATTCTCATTTAAGCTGCAATTCTACAGTCATAATAATGCTCAAAGGAGCTAGTCCTGCTCTTGTATATGATACATGTTCGTAGAAAGTTTCTGATGTTGCACAGAGTCAAAGATTTGTCAAAGTGAGAAGTGACTGTTGACTGATGCTGTCTGTCTGCATGTTGTTGGCAGAATAACTCGGTGTCACCGTCAGACAGCCTGCGGGCAGCCAGCGAGAAGCACCGCGGCTCATCTGATTACGGCCTCGACTCCAAGAAACGCAAAGTAGACGACAAGGACAGCAGATATGTGAGTGTTGTTTATTGCTTTCGTTGTTTTTGAGGAAGCTTTTTTATGTTAAGTTTATAACCCTCATACTTAGCTGCAGGCAGACTAAGGAACACTACAGTGTATGATTATTAACTATGCTGAAAAATATTATATAACTTCAGGGATATAAGTTAAGTATTAGCAAACCAAAATATAACCGGAAACTAACTAACATCTTATATATGACCAAAACAGTGGTGGTTATATAATAAAATAACAGGTAATGCTTTAATTTAGGGGTCTGTAAATTATTAATAAGTTTCCTGTAAAGATGATGTAATTAGGCACTAATTATAAATGAAATAAATAAATACATCATTCAATTGGTGCATTTTCAGTTACTTAAATCCAATTAAATTTCAGTTGTTAGTCAGCAGCCATTTGTTAGCAGGGAACCTACAATTTAACATTTATGAAGAATATAGTTTCCAAGAATAAATGAAAGATGAATGAATAATGAATCTTTGCTTGTTTGTAAATACAGTTCTTCCAACAACTTATTTTAATCTCAACACAACCAGTTTGTAGTTGAATAAAGGTCTCAGAACATCCCCTTAAATAATTAATACCAAATGCCATTGTTCTTTCCAGGAAAGGAGAAAGGTATAGTGTTATTATAAAAAAAGATCCATTAAGTCCAACATGTGTGTGTATATATACTTTATTTTAAGTAAAGTAATACCAAAGTATAGTCAGTTTTAAAATATAAATAGTCCTGAAATATTGGACCAGTTAATGTTTGTTGCATTTTTGTTACTAGTGTTATTGTTCTCTTGCTAATCTAAACGTCTCGCTTCATTTCAGGAGAGTGACGGAGACAAAAGTGACGACTTGGTAGTGGATGTTTCCAATGAGGTAAGTCTGTCATAAGGTAGAAGCTGCTCCACCACATTCCACAATGCGAACGCTGCGTAGACACCGAACACAGCTCTCTTTTGTCAGTTGTCTGCAGGAGCCTCAACACCTTCCTCATTGTAGCCAAAAAGTCTGTCATAATATCGGTCGTGTGTGCTTGCTTGCTGTGTTTCTTTTGTTATTCATGTAGAAAATAAGACAAAGAGCACAAAGAGAAAAGGGAGTGACAGGTGAATGAAAAGTGTTAGTGTGTGTGTGTGAGAGAGAGAGAGAGTAGGATCACGCACGAGTATATTTATCTGTGTTTGCACATGAGGCCCTGGTTTGTTTGACCTACATGTACATGCCAGTGGCTTTCCTCCAGTCTGTTTGCTCAGTCTCTTTCTCTGTCTGTCTCGTTTAACTCTGTAGGATCCGGCCACCCCTCGGGTTAGCCCCGCTCACTCTCCTCCAGAAAATGGCCTGGATAAATCGCGAGTCCTGAAGAAGGATGCAGCCCCCAACAGCCCCGCATCTGTCGCATCCTCAGGCAGCACGCCGTCCTCCAAAGCAAAGGACCACGCCCATGTGAGTATGAGGGACACACTGATAAACCAGAGAAGATGAAATAAGGAGGTTACAGTGGAGGGGCTGAAGGGTGAACTGACAGACTAAAGGGCGTTTGTCAAGTGAAGTGGGTGTCTGTGTGAAGGACTAATACGCAGGAGGCTTAGCAGTTGGCTGCTGTGAAGGGCTTGAAGGGGCAGAGGGTGGATGCACTCTCAGGAAATCAAAATCTGTGGCTCACTCCTCTCAATCTCCTTTATGGCTTACCCAATAAATGGTCATTTTTTCCTCGCCCCAAAGCTGTAAATAACCCAGAGACACGGTGGCGAGGGAACTGCTGTCTCCCTCCTCTCCTCCCTCCTCATCTTCCCTTTACTCTAATACTGAAGCTCTCGCGAACCAGCCTAGAACACTTCATGCATCGGTTTGACATAAACCATTTCACCAAGGATTAAGATAGATTTATAGTCCACATCATTGCCCTCCACCTCCAAGACACCCAACTTCTCTCCATCCCTCATTAGTGTGTGTCACCAGGCTAAACCCCCCCACCCCCCACACCCCCCCACTCCTCTCCCCTCGATCTGCAAAGAAAGAAAGAGATGGATTAATTATGAGAGGAGTGTTTGGGCCACCATCTTGCTTCTGTAGCCACTCTTAACAAGCTTGACTTCTGAGCAAAGGTTTATGCCCCCCCCCCCCCCCCCCCCACACACACACACACACACACACACACACACACACGACTGTAATGAAGTGTCAGTGTTAGATTGGATTACCTTGAGCCGTCCACTCAGATTGTCACTCTGGATTTTCCTGCCAGTGGGGGGATTTTCGACTCACTGGGGGATTTTAAAAAAGAACTCTGGCAGGAATTACTTGAGGACAGTTTCATTTTTCTGTGTGTTTGTGTTTATGTGGCTGAATGAGAGTAAGTCAGTGAAGTCCCAAAACAAGGTTGCACCAAGAGGTTAAAGAGTGTTTCTGTTTTTAGAACGACAAGTCGTCCACACCGAGCCTCAAGTCCAACACACCCACACCCAGGAATGAGGCACCCACACCAGGAACCAGCACCACTCCAGGACTACGGCCTCTGACAATGGGCAAACCACCCGGCATGGAGGCATTAGGTAAGTTAACACACATGCTGATCTTCACTAAGACTGGACATAGTGTCATAGAAATAATCAAATCCAAGAACAAGACTATTTACATGCTGATGTCAGCAGGTGAGATGTTTGTGACATTCGTCTAATTTAAGAGCTTTAGCATGCTAACCTTTGTTCATTAATACAAAATACAGCTGAGAGGAAGTGTCATTAATTTTAAAAGTGAGTGCAGGTATTGCAAAAACTTAATGGTCAAAAAATTGCCCTGCTCACCAAAGTGATTTGAATTCCTCCCCTGGTGACCATGGACAAAATGTCATGCCAGCATATTTAATAGTTGAGATATTTTAGTCTGGAAAAAGTGGCACACACACAGACAGGAATTACCATATTCAGAGTCTTGCTGCTAGCACAGCTAAAAACACCAAACATTCCCTGGTATTAGCTTTTTGTTTTACATGATGAATATCTGAATATCTTCAGGTTTAAAAGTGCTGGTCTGGTTTGACAGGATAGACAGATTAACAGATTAACTCTCCTGTAGCATCTCAATAAATTAATTAAAATGATCTTTTCTCTAGCTGCTCCTGCCCTGCGCACACCTCTCTCCATTGCGGGTTCCTACGCCACGCCGTTTGCCATGATGGGTCATCATGAGATGAACGGATCCCTGACGAGCCCGGGTGTCTATCCTGGCCTCATTTCACCACAGATGAGTGCAGCAGCTGCTGCTGCTGCTTACGGACGCTCACCAATTGTAAGTATTTCAGTGTGTGACTGAATGAATGATGGTTTTTCATACCTGTACATGCATATATTCCACCTCCATCAGATTGACACAAGCCCTCACCAGCGCCTGTATGAATTATCCACCACGGCTGTAGGTTGTAAAATCTGTTTGCAAAATGACTTTGAGAAACTTAAGCATTCATCCTCCATAACTCATTGTGAATATTTCTGCTTCGCTGGCTGTGGCTTGTTGTGTGTACATAATGAGAAAGTACAAAGACGGCCTCGCTCCTTCACTTTGATGTTAGTTAGTTAGCATTCTAAAGGCTTTAAAAAAAAAAAAAAAAAGGCTCACTCCCAAAATGAATCTCCATGTTTGAAAATCTCCCAGGCTTTCATTAGCATTAGCAAGTGGGATGTTGTAGCCTTGTGTAAAGCTTGTCTGCATGCAATGAAGCTGAATCCGTGCCTTTCAAGGGATTTGCCTGGAAACGATCTTATGAGGGTTCCTCAGGGTGTTAGCAGATAGGGCGAAGCATAATTTCCAATTTGAATATTAGGTTAGTCTAATTTATCTTTGCAGGTTATCAGTTGTTGACTCTTCTTCTTGCTCACGCAGGCGGGGTTTGACCCTCATCCTCACATGAGAGCTCCAGGCCTGCCAGCAAGCCTCACTTCCATTTCTGGAGGAAAACCGTGAGTATTGATGGTTTTCATGTTGCATTCAAATCTTTGTGGTACTTAAGCATGTTTTATCAACAGATAACAGATATCTATTTCTTAGCTCAAACTGTACATCTCTGCCCTCCTCTGTTTCTGTCCAGGGCTTATTCTTTTCACGTGAGTGCGGATGGTCAGATGCAGCCCGTGCCCTTCCCTCCAGATGCACTGATAGGCCCGGGCATCCCGCGCCACGCTCGCCAAATCAACACACTGAGCCACGGGGAAGTGGTGTGTGCTGTCACCATCAGCAACCCCACGCGTCACGTCTACACCGGCGGCAAGGGCTGTGTCAAGATCTGGGACATCAGCCAACCTGGCAGCAAGAGCCCAGTGTCCCAACTTGACTGTCTGGTAACTAGTTGTTATTGTTTGTCACACATCGAGGAAGTGGAGAGTTTCACATCTGTTTTTTTTACTGTGGAAATCTCAAACTGGCGTCAAGGCTTCCAACCAGAAAAGATATTGAATGTACTCATGTTTCATGAGCTCTCTGCGATCGCTCTCCTTCATTAAGAGTTTCCATGAGCATCAAATGTAGCCTAACTCCACATCCCACCGTAGCTTTTTCCCCCAGATCCCAACAGACAGAGATGTGAATAATTCAGCAAAGTGTCTCACTGCTGTGCTGAAATAATCCTTGGTGAGAAAAAAAGCCTGCTGAGTAATGATGTTCTGATTGGCCAACCTTGTCTGCCATTACGCAGCTCATTACTTCCTCCCAACTGCCTCCCATTTCTCATTTTGATACTGCGGCTTCATGCTGTTCAACTCATATGGCCTCCCAACACCCTTAAGGTGCGTCCAGAGTGCAATTGGGTCTTATAAAGCCATCAGAGGTGCTGCTTTAATTCGACCAAGGGCTTCCACAGTCCTATTGATCTCTGATTTCCTGCTCTCTTGGTTGGAGCCTGGCCAACAGCTGCAGCTCCTCTCTCTCCGTGCATCTCTTGTTAAAGCTGACATCCACATCTTAACTGTAACATCAAAGAGAGGGAGCTGCATTCAGAAAACTTCACGTCAAAGAAAAGCTGCTCTTGAGTTTAAGTGGAGATTTGTCTTGACGTGGCTACACTCAAGTATGCGGCTAATCTCTTTGTTGCTCAACAGAATTGTAATAGTTCTTAACCTCAGATCGTCCTGTTTACATAAATATTTCACATTAAGAAAAAAGACAGAAATATCATCCACTCATCAAGATCGTGACAACGCTCTCCTTTTGTTTCCGCTCCAGAACAGGGACAATTACATCCGCTCCTGCAAGCTGTTGCCTGACGGCCGCACCCTGATCGTGGGTGGTGAGGCCAGCACACTGACCATCTGGGACCTGGCCTCACAGACGCCCCGCATAAAGGCAGAGCTCACTTCCTCTGCTCCAGCCTGCTACGCACTGGCCATCAGCCCTGACGCCAAGGTCTGCTTCTCCTGCTGCTCTGATGGAAACATCGCTGTGTGGGACCTCCATAACCAGACCCTCGTTAGGTCAGTGCTTTGGATGCTACAGTGATTCCTTCATACGCAGTCCTTTGTGTTTGATGAATTAAATAGTAGACACCATTATTGTTAAACTTAGGAGGGCTTTCTCCTCTGTTCCTAACTTGATGTGTGGCATTTTGTGTTATTTCAGGCAGTTCCAGGGCCACACAGACGGAGCCAGCTGTATCGACATCTCCCACGATGGGACCAAACTGTGGACCGGAGGGCTGGACAACACGGTCCGCTCCTGGGATTTGAGAGAGGGACGGCAGCTCCAGCAACATGACTTTACCTCACAGGTAGACAGAAGCCCCGATAAAGAAATTCATTTTTCCTTCTGTTCAGTGCAAAGTCGAGTTAGAGGAATATGCACCGCATCTTTTAAGTGACCTTAATCAACATAAAGCAGTCTTCTTCATAAGTGTTTAAATCGTTGTTGGACTGGAATGCAGAGGTGTGACCCAGCTCTGTCTTGTTGCAGATCTTCTCGCTGGGTTACTGTCCCACTGGAGAATGGTTGGCTGTGGGCATGGAGAGCAGTAATGTGGAGGTGTTGCATCACACCAAGCCTGACAAGTACCAGCTGCACCTACACGAAAGCTGTGTGCTCTCACTCAAGTTCGCCTACTGTGGTAAGCAAAATGATTTATTCTATTTATTTGTGTGCACACATACAGACATATGGGGAAAACTAATCTTTGCACTGCTTTTTGTCTCATTAGTCTGCATTCCTAAGAATGCCAAATTCATTCTGTTTGTTTGTCCAATACTTTTAGTCCAGACTGCCAGGTTAATTAAATTTGGGATTCATGGCTCCCACGAAATAATTTCTAATAATTTTGTTAACCTGAGAAATGATATATTTTGTCGCCACAGTCAAACTTTAATTCAACGTTTAACTCGTTTCATTTGGTGACACAATTTTTTAGGGGAATTTGTGGAGTTCAATGAGAGAAGAGAAATGAGAAAAGAAATCACTCAGCTGTTAACTCGGCGGCTAGCTTGGGTGCTAACTCGGTAGTTAGCTCGGTGGCTAATTCAGCTAACTGGCTAACTGTAGACTGTAGTGTGCGCTGAATGTATTTATACCTCTACAGCAGCAGCGGCAGGTTTATGCCAGACCCGCCCACTAAATCTTGAAACACAGTTTGTGAAGCCTCGCTCCACAATTTAAATCTAAATGGTTGAAATGCTTTTTACACCCTTTTTAGAAATACATTTATGACCTATTTAATGTGTTTAGAAGAAAATGTCTGAATTCACTTTACATGGTTTTAAGGCTATGGTTTTAAGACAATGAAATGATTCAAACCTCTGGTGACTCTTTGTTTGTTTTTAGTCAAGTCATTTAAAGGATGAACTCCTAATGATTGAATCTTATTTGTAAGAATTACAGTAAATATTTCGAGCTGACATGTCAGATCACTGCTTGCTAATATCAATCTGTATAGTCTAAAATGCATTTAGTTCATGCTTGTAGTGGAATGCATCAACTGTTATTTTACAAACATTCTCATTAAAAAGGGAAATGAGTTTTTACTTTTCGTGCTCCAATCATTCTGCCTGTCGGGCAGACCAGCTGGTTTCAAGTTTAAAGCTCAGACAAATGAGATTTTACTATCGCCAGACTTCTTTTTTCTTCCAGAAGTGTCAGTATTCATTTCCCCTCAGAAGACCCCCCACAGCACAGGCTCATATCTCTGGCTCTACAGAACTGGTTAATTCAAATAACACTCGCTGCTTCAGAGCTCTTGCTGTCACTAATTAAATCATTAGCCAACTAGTCAGTTGGGTAATTAATCAGAGGGTGATTTAAATAATTATCAGAGTTGAAATGGTGTGGGTCTCCTTCATTATGGGCATTTTATGATCGTTTATGTAATGGTATTTTCCTCAATTAGGTTTTTATAGCCATTGATGGATCAGGTCATTAAACAGTCATACGTTAGAGGTGTAAATCCCTTTTGTCAAACTAGAAAAGGCTGGCGAGGTTTGCGTGGACAAACATTACTCTGTGTGTGTTTGTGTGTAAACAAACAGGTTCAGATTGTATCCTCAAGATGTCTCTTCTGTGTTTGCAGGTAAATGGTTTGTGAGCACAGGGAAGGACAATCTGCTGAATGCATGGAGGACTCCCTATGGGGCCAGTATATTCCAGGTAAGTCAGATCAAACAACACACAATTAAACAAAAGGACATAAAGTAATATTTAAAGAAAACTAAAATGTTTGCAATAACTTAAAATTTGTGCTCGTGTTAAATCAGAAGCAGAATACATTTTCTTCAGTTAGGCTTAATTTCTGGTAAAGTTGTAAGAACATTCAAAAGCGTCGTCCTGTCAAAATCATGTGATAAAATAACCTCAACTCTATAAAGACTTAAAAGCATTTTAAGTGATAATTAACACTTCTACTCATATAATGTTATTTGATCAAATTATTGTCTTAGTCAATTGTCACTCAAAACTTGCAGCTTCCTAAATGTGAGGATTTCCTGTGATTCATGACAGTAAACTGAAGTTTTGACTGTTGATCAGACAATACGAGAGATTTAGAGATGCCACTGTGGGCTCTAAGAATGTACTGACCTCCTACACAATTTACTGACTTATTTTAAAACAAGATGATGAATCGATAATGAAAACATTTGTTAGTTGCAGCCCTACTTGCTCATTATATATAGACAGTTCTACTATAACCTGAGAAATAAGAGATTAAGTTTTTATTGAATATGGAAATAGCAGACCGGAGAGTTAATCATTCATTATTTTTACCTCCACAGTCCAAGGAGTCGTCCTCCGTCCTGAGTTGTGACATCTCCGCAGACGACAAATACATTGTGACAGGTTCTGGAGACAAGAAGGCCACCGTCTACGAGGTCATCTACTAGAGAGCGAAGGAGGCTCGAACTCTGCTTCAGCACTTCTACTGAGACGACTTTTCTGCTTTCACCCCCCCGACCATCATCTGTGGACGGGAATAAACTGGCCGAGAATTACTGAAGATGTGGAAAACTTTATTGGTGGAAATGAAAGGAGCTATTGGCCCATGGATACTTTTTTTTGGTCCTTTTTTTTCTTGGAGGGTTTATCTTTGGGTTGCACATTTTTTGTGACATCTGAAAAAACACATTTTTTGAGAATATTTGGAAGCAGTGCTTCATTTCTGAGAACCTCGTTCACCAGACGTCTTGTGAAAAGTGTACATATTGGATTAAATAAGACATTTTATATATATTATAAAAATATATATATTTTCATGTCCTGGGTGTACTTGTGATGGATTGTTTTGGCCCTCTCTCTCTCTCTCTCTCTTACGTCATGATATTTGAGCGGGAGAGCCGAGCATAGATTAGAACTTTTTAACTATTTTACCTTTTGATTTTCTTAAAGCACATTCTCCAGGCTGACTTTTTTCAAAAATCAAACCGAGGAGCATGAAACTTGTAAAGTAGGACGTTTTGTGGAGATTTTAAAAATGGCCTTTTGTCACAGTGCTCTTACCGGACGATGATAATGTATTCTGATCTGTAACATGGAGCCCTCCGCTGGTTTGGACCACTGTGGGATCGAGCGGGACACTATGATTCAGGATGGATGTAAATTTAATTCATATATATAAATATATATAAAGACTTTTTTAAAGTGTACTAAGTGTACTGCTCTGTCTGTGCTATCTTTCTCCCTGTTTGTTTTACCTTGTTAGATGATGGGAGATAGCGAACGTTTAATGTTTAGCCTAACCCTTGGACCTCAGTTGGCAGCAGAAGCACTGCAGCAGGCACAAACTGAATGACAATGTGCTTTTTGCTAACTTTTACGTAATATGGATGTTGAATTGCACCATTGATTTCTTGGCTACAGACTTAACTCAAACAGTCCAATCTGTGCTATTGGAATCTTTCTGCCCTTTGTATCTTATCAATATTCTTGGAAAATGTTTGGTCGGCCGTGACGGTGCAGAAAGACCTGATTAACTGCACGAATCGGTCTGTCTTTATAAAAATGTTCAGTGCCTGTAGTTGCTCCGTGAGTCTGGAGCGATACGGCACTAAAATACAACAGGAATACAGGAATGAGTAAATCGAGTGTCTCCCATGTCGACGTGAAGACTTCAGTGAATAATTCTGGTTTCTACACTGTGCTCCTGACACTGTCAGCGTTTCCCACAGAAAACAAAAAAGGGCGAAATCCGCCCGTCCCGCTGAATCACACCAAAGTATGTAGCAAATGCTGTCAGCACTGAAAAGAAATGTACAGTTGTTAATAAATCAATAAAACTGTTTTTGTAGAATGGCCCATTTTCTTGTGATTTACCTACAAATAAACACTTAATTTTGTAAGTTTATGGGAATAACTGAGTAATGTTGCAGTGAAATAGTCTGGATAAATGTATTCCCCTCCTGTTGCTCTGCTAGGGTTTCTGAGGTCATATCCTTTTTATTTTTTGGAGGGAAGTACAGGGTTTTATGAACCTGAAGGGAACTTTATGTCCAACAATTAAAGGAATAGTTTGACATTTTATTCAATATTATTTGCTTTCTTGCTGATGGTTAGAGAGATGCTTAGCTTAAATTTAAGTAGTTATGTGCCAGACTGCTGTTGTTGTTACATCCCTGAGGAAACGGTGGAAGACTCTATGAAACTGTCCTGCATGAAACTACAACTATTACACAATCTTGTCATCTAACCCACAGCAAGAAAGCAAATCAGCATATTTTTCTGTATTTCCTTTTAAAAAAAAAAAAAAAAGTCTACCATGTATCGCTAAAACAGAACAGGATAAATTTTGGTGAAAATGTTCCACACATACTGTAACAAATTGGTTGCCTACCTCTTCACTGTGAGACTAGTTTTCCCTTCTCAGAATATTTCATCATATCGTGACCCCTCAAATTTATGCTGTGGCCCCTTGAAGGTCCCCAGACCCTCAGGACCCTCTTGTATCTCAAAAAAACATCAGCAGTCAAAGCTAATTCATTGTAAGTTGCTTAAGAATTGTGTCGGTATTGTATCTGCAACAGAGTAAATTGCTGCGTGACACTTTCATGTCGCGCTTGGAGAATTTTGTCATGTTGAAGACATCGTCATATTTTGTTGTTCAGTGTCACTGGGTTGTTACAAATATCTAAAATAACACAACCCAGTGACACTGAACAACAAAATATGACAGTGTGTTACAATCTTTAGATATTTGTAACATCCTTGTTTAAGAAGTCCCAGTCAGGATGATACAACACTAATGTAACCGAACAAGCCAGCTGGAGGATAGTGACTGGTTACCATGGTAATGACTGAAACCTTTTACAGAGTAGTGACTTTTATCAATAGTGTCGAGTGACCTACCATAAATCTTTTGCTATCTTCAGTGTGTCCGCCTTCTTTGTGACCATCATCTTCATCATCATCATCATCCTGTGGGTGTTCCTCAGAGTGAAATCCACACTGTACCATTTGAGGTTAGATCTTGTGTGTTGTTGAGCTGTGTAGATAGGCAGCACACAGAATAAAATATATTAGTGTTTTGTTGATCCATTGGGACGGCAGATAAGAGAAACCGACACTCAAGCTTCTCCTAAATTCTGTCAATTCTGAGTGAAAGCAGTTGTTGAGGGTCAGTACTGGGGTTAAGTTAGTGTGGTGGACACACTCGGTACTACAGCAGCATCATGTGACAAACACTGTAAAACTGTGAATACATATTTTTGAGCATCACAAACCATTTAAAAGGACTGTTTTTCAATTCAGTGCAATAACTGTTAACACTTAGTGATCAAAGTATTTCATCCCATTCATGTGTGTGGGGAGCAAACAGAAACGCAAGCGTGAGGAAGCCGAGTGGAGATTCTTGATGGACCGCTACGTGCAAACAAAAAGTCACGTGACCGACGGTGGAAGCCAAATTAGCACGACCGCTGGCGAGCTAATCTGCATGTTTACTGTTGTCCTGACTGACCGCTTCTGGCTGTGGAGATGTTACACTTCACCTCATCTTCACCTTCATCTCACAGCACAGCAGCTGTGGGTTTGACACATTTGGACACATTTCTGATTATTGACTGATTATTAAAAATGATGTTTATTGTCTAATAATTACACTGGCATTGAGCTTTGTCCTTTTTTATGATCTAATAATTCTCTGGATATGCTGAACAGAGCTGCTGGTCACCTTTGACTAGATGACACGAGTGAGAATATATAATAGATAAAGTGATAATAGATCTGGAAGACAATCTGAAGAGATTATTAGATGTTTATTTATTCTTAATAGATATACTGTCATATTTTGGAGGAAGGTTAGCTTGCTACACACCTGTTTCTTAATCATTTTCATCATATTTTAAAATGTTTGCATGGTTCAAAACTTAATAAAGTTGAAAGAATAAACACAGCCAGTTGATTAATGAGCTTCTTTGCTGTTTCCTTGCTAGAAGAGCTAGCGGCTCTATTCAAACCTACCCTACAGACGCAGTTCTTCTTAATACATCCATGGACCAATCAAATTTGCTAACAGCCAATTATCTACCTGTGTCAATATTCAGCTGAATGCCAGACCAAACACCACATTGTTATTGAATCCACAACTCCACCAGATTGTAAATTCACACACAGGATGGTTACGAAAAACAGGAGCCAAATACCGCCGTTCACAGAGAAATCAAGTAGTCGCTGTTGGTGTCATTTCTGGTAATGGGAGCCGTTAAAAGTTGCGGTTGTGACACACAGACTTTCTAATATATTTGTCACCGCACACGCCGATATGAAACAAGTGAAGTGTGACAGAGAGAGAAGAGATCTAAACTGAAGCGAAAGGTGTGAGAGAGACACAGACTGTTGTTGTGAGTTAATGGGTTTGTTTCCAGACGGGATGGTTTGTGGTTTCAGGCCTGCTGACAGGAGTAATGGTGGAGGGGATGAGACACACAGCTCTGGATCTGTGCGGCTTGCCAAACCACACACTCACACACACACACACACACACACACACTGTGACTAGTCTGTTGCTTCACTTGAATCACAGAACCATCACAGACACATTCAGTCACACTCACATTTCACACACTCCCACACACACACCTAAGAAAAACACTATTTGAGAATTTGTGGCTTTGTGCTAATTATCAGGGATGATTGTGTAACGACGATCAGCATGTCATCATGTCAATTGCAACTTTTGGCTTTAATTGTCATATATTTTGTTACAGACAGATCCATAAGATCACTCATCACATACACTATTAATGTCTGTGCATCCTGTTTCACTGACTCACCGCTCTGGCACAGTTTCCATGTCTCTTCCTTCTCTCCTCTCTTTTTCTTCTCCCACGTTCTCTCCCATTCTCTTGTTCTGCTCCCACCACAGGTGGCAAGTGCATTCATTTTCACTTTTGTGGGGGTGCTGGCTGTAAGGCTGTGATTTCTTGCTGTGTATGTGAGAGAGAGGGAGACGGGGTAGTTAGGGATGCAATATGGGGTGACATCTTTGCCATGAATTTCACCTATCTGTGTGGGTTGAAAGCTCTGTACATGACTGAGCTGTGCATGTATCCATCTATATATGTTGTTCAAATATCTGCACAGCATGAAGAATAAAAGTTGTCCCTTTGCAACCCTGTCTGTTAAAAAAAATGCATTTATACACCACTAAATAATAATAATAACCTTATTTTATACAGCACAGTTTACAAGGTGTAAAACAAAGCAATACAATACAAACGCAAAGACACACGACAGAAGGAGGGTAGAAAGCAATGAAAAACAGTAAAGAGTTGATAAAAGAAAAGATTAAAAGGTGATAAAAATGAGGACATCACATAAAAGCAAGTCTGTAGAAATGAGTTTTAAGAAGTGATTTAAAAGAGGTCACTGATTCTGGGAGCTTTATCTCCTCAGGCAGGTCTCAAAGCCGAGGAGCCCTGATGGCAAACGGTTTTGTCAGAAACATGACGTTGCAATCATGTCTTTTTCACTATAAAAAATGCTGATTTCTTGTATTGCTCATGAGTTGCAGGGTCTAATTTCTGCACTAAGAATTGATTACAATGCAGGCAAATCCAAAGCCTGTGGTCACATATATTATTCAGATGTATTTGGATTAGTGCTCTGATGGCTGGTTCTATTTTGGATCCTGTTCCTGGTTAACAAAATACCCGTATTCATTACACTCCGAGGCTAAGTTAATCTCTTAAATGAACTAGCTGACCCTGACCGTCTCTTTTACCTATGTGATATCTCAGCTGTTAGATTACACGAGTGACCACGGGTGGACAAGGCCGACACGATAGTGACTCTAATCTGGAGAAATGATATAACTGATGTCACTATCTGGAGAATTCCAATATTAAACATCTGTAGAAGTGTTATTTTAGAATGTCGGATAATTTAACATTAATGTTAATCACCCAGATCTACATACATCCTCCTATGTATTGCAGCCCCATTTCATCTAAACATCTGTTCTTCTGTTGTTTCTTCAGGACTGGAACGTACTACTTTGGGCTTCCCATACCCAAAAGGTGTACTGAGGTCATTAGGACATGGTTGTGTAGTTGTTTCTTTAACACTTTATGTTTAAATGTTTTTTACATTTTCAGTCTAACTTCAAGATTTGGATCAACCAATAAGTTTGTTTGAGGTCTCAGGGGTGCATGTCAGCTGTAGACCTCCAGAGACACTTACAGAGAACCGTCATGTCAGCCTAAGTTGTTTTTTTTAACTTTTAGATGGAAAAGATGACATATTGCATTTCAAGATGTCTCTGTTTTTTGTAAGTGTTTTGATATTGGCCTAAATTTAGACGTGTTACCCAAATCATACGTGGACATGTCTCATATTCCATTAAAAGAGCCATTTTGGCCAAATCATAGAAAGCACAATTGCTCCCTGCTAAAAGCTGACTGTGCTGCGTGAAGGCTTCTAACCACTCTGAAAGGCTCCCTGTAAAATCCTGATGCAAGATGTTTTTGTTCTCTTGACAGTCAAGAGCTTTTTCCGTGAAGGAGAAATGATGCAGGGCGCTCTAACTCTCCCCCTCTCCATTTCTCTCCTCGGTCCATTTCAGCGGGGAGGCAAAGGTTTTACTCTCTTTCACCTGACAGCCTTCTGATTTCATCTCTCTTTTATGGCACCGCGAGACAAGATGGAGAGCAAAATGATGAGCCTTTTTTCTTTCTTTTCCTCCCCCATCTCTCTTTTCTCACCAAGACAACCTTTTATGTTTTCATCTTCCACTTCCACCATCTCTTTTACCTTCATCCCATCTTTTCAGCAGTAATACCCATCCACATCTTTCTTCTCAGTGGACCCCCCTCCTCACGTCTGTTCCTCTGCTTATGAGAGCGCATCAACTGGGCGAAACCAAGTAGCCTGGAGAGAGAAAGAGAGAGTAGAGTGTGTATTTTCTTAAAAAGAGAGAGGAACAGATGAAAAAAGAGAAGCTATCTGCTTTCTTTCTCACTCACTGGATAACCAAGTGCTTGCGTTGGAGCGGTGGGAGATTAAAGGAAGCTTGTGTAGAGGCACAGAGCGCTGGTGCTTCAGCTCCCAGAGGTCATTTGGGTCCCTTTGATGACATTCAGGCCTCGCTCCATCTTCTGACCTGTCCTTAAGATGAGAAGCTTTCATCAGTCTCTGCCGGACACAAAAGCCCACTTAGGATCAGGGGCTCAAATTAGAGGGCGGCTTTGTGTGTGTGTGTGATGGTGTGTGTGTGTGTGTGTTGAGTTTTCTTATTATTATGTATAATTCAACACTTTTGCTCTTGTAAAAGCCTTTCCCTTGATCTTTGATCACACAGACAGGTGAGAACAATGCTTCAACTGGGTTTTCTAAATTATTTGTAAGGGTAGGAATGAGGGGGGATTTCGGGTAAAAGAAAACAGAATAATAAAAGAAGAGACCCTGCAACAAGATAATAGTACTCGAACTGTATACTGAATATCCAGTATTACAGTATTTTATAAAATAGGTGGCCAGAATAACAGAAACTTCACAGTGCAATGTAACCAAATGTCTCTGAAATAAATGCTAGCACTACAATACCTCTGATGTTAAATGTTTTTCATGTTTCAACAACATCACAAATTATACCTTGTTAAAAGAGTAACCACATTAGGCAACACAGAATTGAAGTTTATCAGGTCTGTGATGGCTCATTATGGTTATCACTTTGTGAATTTTAGATCTTCTCAAACAAACATCAACATTTACCTCCGTTTTTATTTTTAAAAAGTACAACTTCATTTTGTAAAGCCAGCCCAACAATAAGTCAAGAACAGTTCAAATGATTCGAGATGAAACCAGATTAAAAACTGAATGTTGTGCTGGGAGAATAAAAGTATAGTTTCACATTTTGGAAATACGCTTTTTTGCTTTAGATAAGAAAACTGATAGTTCTCATATCTGTCTGTTAGCCATGAAACCACAGCTAGCAGCTGGTTAGCTTGGTTAGCTTAGCGTGAAGACTGTAAACAGGGGGGAGCTGTTAGCTTGGCTCTGTCCAAAGGTTAAAAAACCCACTAACTGAAATATTATCTTTGTTTTTGTGCAAAAACAAAATATGAAAATTATAAGTTTTGGTTCCACATAAGGGTTTGTGCTCTATTGTTTCCTGGTCGGGCACTGTAACTTCCTGAAGTCCTGATAACATGAACCAGCCGAGACTGCATGAAGTCGCTTTTCCTTATATTTCATTATTGTTTTCACAATAAGTAAATAAAGTGTTTTTGGAGTTCCTAAAATACGTGTCACGTCAACTTCAGGAGTCTTTTCCTCCAAGTTAAACTTTAATTCCTACATCTCCAATTTAAGCTAAAGTTTTAAACCAGGACTTTCACTATTTGGATCGAGAAGTTAGTGAAAAATAATGTATGCCAAAAACTTGATTGATACATCCTGAAAAAATATACAAAAATGCATTTTGTGATGTGGAGTTAATGACCCGTAGTGAAAGATCAACAGTGGCTGAGCGACACAAGGTAATAACTAATTTGACGAGACCTGTAAAAGGGAAACTGAAAGACTCCTCGCAGCAATCTCTTTAACTGCCAAGGTGAACACGGGGGTTAACAAGCTCAGCAAACCAAATAATTGGTACAAATAAGTCATTAGTGCAGTGGAAGGGCTCAGATAAAATGCGAAGGAGCACTAATTTAACATGATTATAAACTTCCCTCCTTCCTCCTCCATCAACTAGAGCTGTAGCGAGAAAGTCCTCACAGATAATTAGGATCACAGGGCAAAAGTGCAGCTTAACAGAAACTCAGAGAGAGACGCTTCAGTACAGTAAAACAGCAGTTTACCAAAAATACTCAAAAAAGCCTGTGATTGTCTCGACATCATCCAAATGAAATGTATCAGTATTTTCCATATAAACACACACAAAAGGCACATGACTGTAGATTGTCAAAGAGTTGGTAATATTGCTGCATCCACTGAGAATTCACCTCTAAATCTGCAGCTTTATGTCTGTTTTTAACCTTTTTTACACTCTTTTTTTTGGTTTCTAGATGCATAATCATAATATAGTTGAGCTGAAATGTTTAAAGCAAGTAACCTCAATCCAGCCGACTCTTCTACTTAATCTGTAAGAAACAGGAGAAACATGAAGTAAACCTGCGGCTGGGTGGAGAAAGTCGAGCACCTAGCAGATGGGAAATCTTTTAAAACAACATTTCGACTGTCAGTGGACACAATAAAGTGAAATTATTTTGGCTGGCTGGAAACATGTTGGGTAAAATCACATTAAACCATAAAGATGTATTTGCAGAAATCTACAGTATAAAGTTAAACTAATAAAAAGATGAAAACATTTCATCATGTTAGATTTTATTGATTGTTTTATTAGCTGAGGACACAGAGAGAGATCAAGTTTGTGCAGCTTTGTTTAATGTTTCATAATGAAGGAGTGTAAGAAGTAAGCATACTGTAATATGGAGACAGTAGAAACTGTAGATTTGACAGGTAGGTAGCAGCCCACTCGCTCCATGTGTTCACAAGTATACTTCATAATCACTCCAATTAATCATTGCAGCAGTGTGTGTGTTAGTGTGTGTATACTGTATGTGTGTGAGAGGGAAAGAGCAGTGGTTGACCTTCTGAAGTGTTTATTTGTCCTCTGTATTCGCTGATATATCAGAGGAAGAAGCTCCCAACACACAGTCCAAGTAAATAAACAGTATAAAAGTATAAAATATACCTCAGATTACACCAGATCTAGGATTTAAAGATGCAGAAGAAGTCAAACACTCCTTTATTTCTTCAGGACTTGACAACTAAAACTATATTTCAGGTGTAAACTGGAACAACTACTAATACAGATAGTTGCTGCCAAACTTTTAACTACAACCAGGATTAACAACAGTATTAGAGAGCTGCAATGATCAGGTGATTAATTGGTTAATTGCCAACTGTTAAATTAGATGACTCAAGTTAAATTGAATCATCTTTTAAGAGGAAAATGTCCAAATGTTCCTAGTTTCTTTTGTCTTCTATGGCAGTAAACTGAATATATTTTGGTCAGGACATAAGAAATTTGAGGACATCTCCATCTTCTTGGGCGTCGGGAAACAGATTGATATTTCTCACCATTTTCTGACATTTTATAGACCAAACAACTGATTGATTAATGTTAAGAAAATTCTCTTTCAAGAAGGTACAGAGTCGCGACTCGCTGGAATACCAATGATACAAAAGGTTTATTATTTATTTCTCTTGCAGCAAAGAAACAAGTCATTCAGCATTACAACATAGTACAAGAATCACGAGTTGTCTGGCTGGATTTCCTCAGGCTACTCCTTTATAGGTAGAGAGAATTACACACTTTGTGGAGGGACTTTCCTATAGTGGATGTGGAGGGGTTTTCCTTTTTGGATGCGGTCCCAAGACTGTCTTACCCCCCCCCCCCCCCCCCCTCCATTCCGGCAACAAGAAACACCATGTAAAGTAGAAAAGATAATGAGAATCACATGAGCTTTATGTCCTTGACTAATAAGGGCAGAATAACCTGATACAATGTGTTCTTATAACAAAGCTATATAAGCATTTTTCTTACAATTAATCAATTATGAAAATAAGTTGCTTTTACATCTTTTGACAGCTTGTCATCTTATTGTTTATGTAATAAATCTTAAATATGTCTACTTTTTCTTATTTCTGCCTTTTTCATTTTATTCCTCTAGCTTTGAGTTATCTGTTTTTGAGTAAAACACTATGCAACATTGATTTTGAGAAGCACTATCATCCCACTCAGTCACACATTAAACCCATTAAACATTTTGTAACACTTAAAGTGTAACTCATATTGAGTGGCAGTTTCCATGTAGTCATTGTGTATCCTGCAGTTCAGCCGTAACCTGATCCAGTAACTGTTACATAACGAACATCGACCGAAGCCAAGTTGACATTTCCATCTCTGGCTGACGGAGTTTTTCAGGAAAATAATCTGTTTGTTTTTACGCCATTATTTTTGTGACGTAGTACTTTTAGTTGTGTATATTTATATTGTTATATTGTATGTAGAAACTAAGACGAAAGTAAAATAACGTCTGGTAATATTTTCACTTGTTTATTTAGACTTTCCCTTTTACAACTATATTGCATTTTATAATCTTTGAATAGCACTTGAATAAACATTGTATAGAAATATATTAAAACTTAACTTGATATAATTTTGAAAGTCTTGAATCTTGAAATATACATGTTTTAAAGGGAAACCAAGAAAAAAAAAGCAGGAAGAGAAGGTTAGGAGAGGTCAATGCAGGCAGGGAGAAGTGAAATGAAGCCGGAAAGGCTGACAGAGAAGGAGGGGGGCTTTGTGCTGTATGAACAGGTCATTTGTTTGGGTGGGTCATGGTGGTTAAAGGGCCAGAGGAAAGTGAAGTGCCAAGTTAATGTGACAGGCAAATGAGTGTGAGCCTGTTCCTGGGATTTCTATGGGCTTTATGCAAAGCGAGAGGCAAAAGGGGAAACTGCCCATTCAGTGTGGCCGTCAGTGTGGCAGCAGAGCAGAGGATGGAGACTCTATCCAACGGGAATTCAAAGCAACGGTCACATCAGACTGAATATAATACCGCTTTGAAAACTGGGTTCAGTCACTGAGATCAAATCAAATATTCAGCCAACTCTATCACAGATGATTAATGTTGGTTTACGGTTATGATTTGTGATTAAAGGATGGACTGATGTGTGTATATCTTTATATTTTCTCTCCTCCTGCCATCTCTGCACTAGAGCTCCTGTAGAAATACATGCTCTGCATAATTACCAATATCCTCATGTAAACACACCACTGCTTTTGTTTGTTATGTACGCTGACAATATTCAACAGCTAAATGACCCAACAGCTATACGTTCACAGATATATTCACATTAATATGCACCAATATGTTCAGACGTTAGTGAAATCATGTCCTGCTATGGGCTCAGCTGTTCTCTGCTGCTGTTGTCCTCTCTGTCATCAGCAGAGCTAAATACCATAACTGGAGATTTTGAGGCATTTCAATGCTTCTATATTTTCTATTTGCTTTGCAGTCCAACCTTTATGTTCTTTATTTATCTCTTTGTTTCTTTTTTCACTGCATCAACCTAATTTCTGCAGCGGTCCACTGGGAAACCTCCCAGTACTCCCAATGGCCACTCTGCCCTTGGTACTCACAGCACTACTAATTAATACATCCTCTTTATTTTCATTATGAATTTTAGCGAGATTGAGAGCCTACAGCCATGTTAGCATCTCTGTGATACTTTACTTGGTCAAATTGGTGCTTTGAGCTAAATGCTAATGTCAACATGCACATAGAAACAAAGATAACACACTGACTGTTAACAGGTATAATGTTTACCATGTTCACTATATTAGTTTGGTCAGTAGGATACAGTCTCAAATGAGGAAGAACCTTAACCTCATCAAATGTCTGCTGGTGCTCGTAGCCTTGCTGCTTGAAGGAGAAGGACGGCACATAGGCATGAACTTCTTCATTATTCAAACAGCATGGTGCTGAATCAAAGCTGATTGATTATTGTTTTATTTGCACATTTGTAAATTAAAAGTCAGAGAAAAATAGTAAAAATAAATAAATACATGTGTGGGTTGAGGTAGAAACTCACTATTGACGTATCTTAAAACCTCACCTACAAGAAATAAAACACAATGCAAAGTCAAAATAAACATAAATATGTTACCAGTACCATACCAGTATTCTTGTTTGGCTTCTGATGAAGGCGTAAGCTGAAATGCTTTGACTCAGCACAATGCTGTTTGAATAGAAAATAAGTTGATGAACCGTGCAAGTCTGTGTGTGGGGTTGGGTAGGGTCTATATATCTGTATTGTGTAGATATATTCAACAATTCAACCTACTGGTGGCGTTAAATGAAAAACTGAGAGATCACCAAAGTCATTAGGATGTATCCTCTGGTCACCATGAATGTCTGTATAACATTTCATCCCAATCCATTAAATAGTTGTTGAGATATTTCAAGACAAACTGCCTGACAATGACATGCCTAGTGACATTACAACGATAATGTAGAGAATGAAAAGAAAAAAAACATCTTATCTAATATGTGTAGAGAGATATTATGATGAAAAATCTCAGCATCAACATAAACACAAATGTAAATGCTAAACTACACCGTCGTTAACTCTGCTTGTGAGAAAAATTGACACAGCAGGTTATCTTACAAACATACCCATTACTGGTAATATCTGCCTCTTCTCCTCTGTGTCTACCTTGTTTCTCTCTCTGAGTTTCTCTTTTTCTCTGAAACACACACACACACACACACACACACACACACACACACACACACACACACACACACACACACACACACACACACAGCATATTCCCTCTCCCTCTCTCGGCCTGTCTCACACACCATTAGCCCTGTGAGGCGAGGAGACAACCCTAGCCAGGGGAGAGGAGGGAGGAGGGCGGCATCATGGGTAATGTCAGTAGACACATGTCAAAAGTACAGCCTGTGTCCTGAAAAAGCTGTGTGTGGTGTGACAGCGGTCCGCCTGCCGCTAACCCGGCACCCCCCCCCCCCCCATCCCCACCCCGATTTGGTCCACAAAAGCTTCCTGTGTTCGCCCCAAGGGAGAAAGAGAGCAAGAGAGAGGAAGAGAGAGCCAGCAGGGAGGGTCATCAGCACTACTCCGCTAGGATAAATGCTTTTCCTCTTGCAGTCTCACCTCACTGCACAGCTATTGTCCTCAGGAAGAGTGCAAAAAAGGGGTTTGTGTGTCTGTGTGTGTCAGAGAAAAGCAGTGTGAGAGAGCAGCTGAGTGTATGTGAGTGTGTGTTAGTGTGTGTGTGTGTGTCCTGCCTCTGACAGCAATCATGAATGTGTGGTAGGTTTGGGGGATGGGGTAGTTTACCACCAAACAAACTGAACATACAAATCACTTGACAAGCCTCCCAATGCTTCCTTGTGAACTGCTCTACTATGAATGAAATAACTGGCTTATTAATGAGAAAACCTGTCCAAAATTACACCCACATTCCCAAACCATGAACATTATTAACATGCTGCTATGACAACAGGTGCAGACTGACGATCAGGAAGGACCCTGGTATATAGCCTATATAGAGATATTCAATAGGTCATCTTGGCTGCAGCGACACAGCTGGTGCATTTTGTAATAACAGGTTGAAGTGGACATCACAAATTAAGCTGAAAGTTCAGCACTCATTCCCGAAACATGGACAGAAAGAGAAAACCTGGGGCTGTCAAAAAAAAGAAAGAAAAATATTTTGCTGGCTAGATCTACAAATTGTGCACAGATTTATTAAGGCAGTCTGCAGGTGATGATGATGAAGACAGTGTTGAGGGGGTAGAAATATCACAGAGTGAGCAGGGAGCAGGTGCTTTGTCGTGATTACATGCTCTGTGCTGTGAACAAGCTAAATGAACTAAATAAAGAAAAAAAAGTGTTTGTTAATCTTTGGGTTTCAATGTTAGAGTCCTGCTGTAGGTTTAACTGATCAGACTCAGTGTTTGAAAATGGTCGTCAACTTTGACTGTAAATGGGTAAAATAATCATGTAAATTTGATCATTTTCTTCTAGACTATTCATCAATTCCTTATTGCATTATAGCCTATAAGACATAATATTTAATAGCCAGCCCAGCAATGAAAATGATTTGTTAAATTTCTGCTCTACAATCTAAACAAACAGGTGAGCATGAACCTCAAAACGAAAGGGAAAGGATAAAGCAGTACAGACCCATTATACAGGTGTGTGTACTTTTAACTGTTATTGTGTGATTGTGAAATACATTGAGCACAATACATCATTCAGAAAATCAGGTTAGACTACTTCATTCAAGTTGTTTATTGTTGCATTACAAGGTTAAGTATGTTGCATAATACACCATAATGCGTATTTACGTAGGTGAAGCTTGAACTATTCATCATGAAATGAATGAATACAACAATATTTCATGCTCATGTCAGACAGTCTGAATGATGTCTGATTTATATGTTTTAAACAAACAGATGAACTTGAGTCAGACAGGGAAAGTTTAAGAGGAAGTCTTTGAAACCTTCATAAAGACAAGTTTGTGTGACGAATAGTTCAGCATTAATATGTGTTATGTGGTTTTATTGATTGAATAGAACTAATTATCAATCGTCTGGAAAATCCAGTTGCAGTGTCTGAAAGGGAGAGGTTTGATAAAAGCATGTTGTGTCAGTTCAAATTTGGTGTATCAAATTGGGGCCACTTCACAGCAAATTCCCGGGCTGCTTTTTGTTGCCAAGATTAATGGCAACAAAAAAGCAGCCCGAGAAGAGGATCACGCTTCTGGGAAGTCTTTCTACACGATTTTTGGAAACTGAATGCAGGAACTCTCTGTCATTCAACCACAAGAGCTTTAATGAGGATTAATGAGCACTGATGTTTGATGATAAGGCTTGGCTCGCTGTCTGCGTTCCTGTTCATCTATGAGGTGTTGGATGGAGCTGAGGTCAGGCCTTTATACCCACAGCGAACTGGAAGAACCATTTTTTTTAGGTTTCCATTTAGAGTTTGTGAATGTGAGGACATGTATTTGTGGTAAATAAAGTTTGCTTACTTAGCTACTCCTATTTGGTTTTTGACAGTACCTCATGGCCTTGTTAGTGAATTAAACTTGCTCAGGTCTCCAAGAAATTACGTTCATGTATTAAAAACTGCAACAGCAAATACATTTTGCTAGAGACGTAATGCTGGCTGAATAACAGTTTCTCCTCACATAAAATAATGTAAAAGATATGGCTCAAAATGTTCTATATTATACTGTTATACTGTGTTTCGTTCACTAATTTGTGGTGGTACATATCACAACTTGACTTTATACTTAAATTATTTACAATCTAGTACAAAGTCAACAAGATAGTGAAGTCTTACACAGAACTACTCCCCTTAGACTGAAAATGTTGTAGCGGTTATTCATCTTCAGAGCTGTTTCTAAACTAATGTACCCAAACTCTTCATGGTGAAGGAACAGTGTGACTCATTGACAAGTTGTAACAGTTTTTGGACAACAACTGAGCTCTAAAACAAAAGAATATATATAAGATATATCAGGCTTTGGATACATACACAATACTTCAATTGATTGTTGGAGATTTATTGACAAGAAAATTCACCTTTAATGTATGTGTTTGGAAAGATATAAAAATGTTAAATGTATGAGTGAAATGTTCAGTGAGAAACAAAGTTGTTTTCTTCCACAAAAATATGTAATCTTACAGTAAAATATTCCCCTAAAGTAATTACATCAATTTGAAAGTTTTAGAGTTTCTGGTTATGATTAAGCAGTGTTGTTGCCTAAACCTAACCACATGCAGGACTCAGCCTGCCTCCGGTCTCTGGTTATGCAAGTTCTGGTTATGCAATTGAAAAAAACAACTTATTTGTATGTAAATGTATTTCTCTAGAAGACAGGGTTAAAAGTACAAGACTAGTCACGTGGTAACGAGTGGTCATAGGAAGGTTTAAAGTCAGGAGCTAGTGAGTGGCTGGGGGAAGATCAAACACGCCAGTCAAATCCAGAAAAGACCATCCTTAAACAAAGACAGGTTATGATGACTGATGTCTCACTGATGTGGGAGGTAAAAAACTGAAACGGTACTTTTCTGTGTTTTATGGGTAATTCTCAGGTTCACAAGTTGATTGTATGGAAATGAAGTGCAGACTGGAGGCTCTGCTAACAGTGAGTAGCAGGGGGACTGTCTCATACGAGTAGGTCCAATGTAGGTTGAATGCACGTTGACTAGATCTGCGTCATACATGTTTCTGCTGTATGAGATGGGTATAAGTTAGTAGAATATTTACCACACATCCTTTTTAAGGGATTCACTGAATACAGGGCAATACTGTCATGTTGAAACAGGAACATCACTTCTCTAAACTATTGGAAAGAACGCTGTTGCCTAAAATATCTAGAAATATTGTAACAGTAAGATTTTCCTTTTATACAGGAAGTGAAACCAAAGTATGTACACACACCTGTCAACATACTGTAGGTCATACAATGTACCAAATGTAATGACAAAGAAAGTACTCAAAGAGGGAATACTTGACCCCATAGAGACTGAAAAGAAATAACATGCTTCAATGTGTGTATTGTATTGACGGGGCAAGGGCATGGGCACGTGTTTGGAGAGTACACAGACCCAAGCTGCTCTCTGTGCGTGTACATACAGACATACAAGCTCCTGACAGGACTAACGGTGCAAGGACAAATAGTGATGATTGCTGTGCTGCTGAAGGCTGAAGTGAGATGAGAGCAGAAAAAAATATTTTAGAGTGTGCTTGGATTTCAATGAAGTGCTGAAGATAAGTTTTATAAGACATTATGGTTTAAATTTGTGAATGAATGATTTGATATAACACTCTCTTAGATAGATAAAACGTCCCTCAGGAAAAGGGGGAAAAAAGAAAACTAATGAGTCACTATTTTGCGTTTATGCATTTCTTCTTCCGTTTTCTCTCATTTTAACAGAATGTCCAAGACATTGAAGCCATCATCAGGTTTGTCTGTGGTCTTTGTGCAGCAGCTCCTCACTACATAGTCACTGAAAAGCTTTGGAGCTTTTGGGTATATTAAAGTTTATATATAACATACAGTATATTATTACATGTAATCTATTTACAGGTTCTTTAAGGTTTAGACTGAATGGATTAATCATTTTGATTGAAAATCCACTCTGTCCGATTCTCTTGTAGCTCTAGCCTCATTCAAATGGATGCTGTATAGATGTAGATTGGACCTACGAGATACCATAACCATCTTGCATAAACACAAGATAAAAATATTCTAAGCAACAATCCTATAATAACAATGCTTTACATTCTCAAACTAATTTTTACTGACTGATGTACAATGACATTAAGTTAGTTTAAGAATAATTACTTACTTTATTATAACTTCTAAAACTTGAAAACACATTTAAATACATTTGATTTTGACAAAACTGTTGGACATGTAGAGTAAGAGGAGCACACTTCACATCCTTATATACACCAGAGTGGACACAGACTTCTTTAGACTTTTTCTGTTTGTTTTGTACTCAAATGAGTAATTGCCTAGGTGGACAGTTTTACAGTTTTATGTATTTAAGTGTTGCCCCTCGCAGGTATGAGCAGATAACAAAATGTACATCCCTCATGAACTCTGCAGCTCGCAACGCAGAAGCAGAAAGTATAATTAGAGTTTTAGACTTCCTGCTGTGGTGGATTACAATTTGCAACATATATTCACTGTAAATTCAGGATTTAGGAGGATTTTTTTTACATTCAATCAATAACGTATTTGGTTTAAATAGACCATTACTGAATAATCATTTATCAGTCAGTTAATATAACGGCCCTTCCAGAGAGAAAAATATCATGGGATATTAAAGGCACATTGGTATTTGGCTTTGATTTGACACAACAGACTGATGTGTATTAGTGTTTCTACATGTGTATGCATGTGTCCACATGTGCATGTAATATATGCATGTTTGGAGCAAAATCGTAAAATGACTTGAATTATATTTGACAGTGAATCGTGTGTTCGTTTAGAAGAGAGTCTGCTGTATGTCATCTCATGTCAACGTGAATTTATCTCCAAGCCTCCTTCACTCAAAATGTAAATTAATTCATATCTGCCACTCAGCTCTAATTAAGAGGCAGGATCAGAAATAGCATCAAACTGAGATGTTTGAACGCTTTTGTGCTTCTGGTTTTAC
This sequence comes from Scomber japonicus, assembly GCF_027409825.1. NCBI lineage: Eukaryota > Metazoa > Chordata > Actinopteri > Scombriformes > Scombridae > Scomber > Scomber japonicus. The sequence continues at coordinate 30,366,067 of NC_070578.1, forward strand.
AATAATGGTTCTCAATCGGAATATTCTCACACATGCACACACGTGTGCACATACACACACACACACACACAGACAATAAGTGATTAAAAGAGTGAGATCAGTTACATTTTTCAATGCAATGAAAAATTATTCCTGAATATTAATAATAATTGGTCTATTGTTATACTTAGTCATTTTTCCTCTCTTGGGTTTGGTTGTCATGCTGCACAGTAGGGCATTGACTTCAACTCAACGCTGATCAAATCTGATGATTATCCAACTAACTTCAGTTTGGGATTGATGATCAGTGCTGTCTGCTCTCTGCATGTATGATTATTTTCTCACATATGCCCCCTGACTGTTACTGATTATCCTGTTCAAGTTAATCTGTGAATAAGAAACGATGGCTCCCTGCATATTTTATATGAGATTCTGGCTAGAACAGATACGGATGTATTTTCAATATCTATTTTGAGTTTTTAAAAAAGCAGTAGTAGTGAAATCCTACTGCTGCTGTTTGTTTACGTTGCCTAAGCGATCAGAAAAAGGTAGGCTCATCGGGACTGGGCCTTAAAAAGACAGGAGCTAAAACAGCCTGTTTCAGACAGAAGCTAAACTGAAGGACCAGTATAAGATGAAGTGTTTTTAATTATAAATCATCAAAGATATTGTAGTTGAGCCAAGACAATAAACACAGACCTGGAAATGTGCGTGATAGGTCTCCCTTTAACATTGTAATATAAGTTTTTATTCCATTCCTGTTTTATTTCAGATGTGAATTCTTTAGAAAACCAATAACACTTTCCAATAACTACAAATACAGCAGTGTCAAGATTAAGAGACATTTTTTCAGTATTGCAACTCACCCATGACAATCGGGGTGAAGGTAAGGACCTTTTTTCTTTTTAAAGCGCACCAGCTGCAGTTTCTACTCAAGTTAAAACATCTATTTACAGTGCTCCAACCAATGCACTCATGTCCTCTAGAAATCTGGCAACGGTCAGCACAGGTCAACATTTTAACTGTGCAAGACTGTGGAAAAGCTTTCATAAAAAGCCATATAAAGTACATTAGAGCGACATAATAGCGTCTATGTTTAAATCCTCAGGTGAGGAAAACCTTCACCTGACCTCAATTATTCTACCCAGACCAAACAAAAAAAACTGTGCTTCTTATTTTGATGAAGTGTCAATGCACTTAAGTAACTCTTGATATTTAGCTTTCAGCCTCTCCACAGCGAGATTACAGAAGGCTGAGAGCATTGTAAGAGGCACAGGTAATTGCCCTCATTTCTACCACAGACAAAAGCCAATGTTCTGGCTGCTCTTAAGCAAACTGTTGAGTGTCAGTCAAGGATTCTTCAAGGCTACAGAAAATTGTATGGCTCTTTTTTTCCCTGACAGCTACCAATCTGAGGATATTATGAGTTCCTCCATTTAAAAAACCTTGTATTGACAGCTGCTGCTTTTTAAATACATGCCACAATATATGAAATCATTTTTTTCTTCTTTTTTTCTTAAGTGGTCATTTTTGGCTTAATTTTGGACACGATTTTCATATTTTTTCTTTCTTCTTCTTTTATAATTTATTCATACCTCAGTATGTGACAGATTAGATGGCTTAATAACATTATAACAGCACAGGGTGATAACTAGCTTTGGAAGAAGTCTTTTGTCAGTGTCTGCTCTACAAAAAGTGATGAAAAAAATGACAGTTTTTTGTTGATTTCTGCTATATATGATGTTTTTTTAGAGTTGCAATTCAGTACAGACAATATATTGATGATATTACGTCATGTGATTATTTCAAATGTGGTCCTGTACATTATGGTGTGGATTAATGTATTGGCCTCAGGATAACCACTATTTACATAGTTACATAGTCTGATATTTATTGTGTGCACATACAAGTGCTCAGCCAACATGAACTTACAAGACACCAAAATACAGTGTTGAAAACAAACAGGCGTAGACAAGAACAAACCTTCTTACACTGTGTCTTCTGTTCAAGGCTCCATAAATTAAGTTAGTCATACAAAAGGCTCCCTTCCTGTTACACAGCTCAAATCTTTTAAATAATTATTCATTAAAAAGCAGTAGAAATGAAGGTCACTTTACTAAATAGTGTAAGCCTTAAATCATCATATAATGAGCAATAAAATGGACTTCATATATTGCTTTAATTCTTCTTTGGTTCTGTCCATTAACACACTTTCATGCACTTTGAGGAGATTATTAGTGTCAGTCTGCTTTGAACCAAGCCCTTGTCAAATGGTCGATCAGTCTCTCAAACCTCCTCCCCCCAAACCCTTTCCAACATCAGAATTGGGTGGTCTGCATTTAACATTGTTGTAGTTTTCTGAAAATGACAATCAAACATGACACCTGCACCATACAGCATCTGGCCAGATGTGTGGAGGTAAAAGAGTAAGCTGGCTTTGTACTTCTTTTATTCTTTACACAAATCATTTTGTGACTTTTTGTGTGTCCAAACGAGTGCATGACCTTAAAAGATTTTGAGAAAATATTGCCTGAATATATGTCCCTTTATCACCCGTCTGCCATCAGGATTGGTTTGAAGACATGTTGTGCAAACTAGTTTATTTCCAGACCCAGGCCTCATGCCAGCGGTTTTCTTTGAGTCTTTTGTTCATACAATGGCTGAAACCCCAAAATGGTGCTTTTTCGAAATGTTCCCCAAAGTGGACAAAATCTGAACTTGATGTCGATGTTGCATTGTCACGCGGTTAAGAAAAGAGACATTTCTGAAATTGAGGACATTTATTCAAATCTAAAAATAAAGTTGTGGCCAAGTCAACAGCAGTTTCCAATTGATCAACCTCAGCGTGGACATGGTCCCAAAAGAAGGTGGTACAGGACAGCTTTAATCTCAGCTCTTTGTTACTGTACTTTTTAGCAGGTGTGTTTTAGTTTGTGTGTGTGTTTAGTTTAAATGTCCGCAGGCTTTTGTCAACATCAGACCAAAGTCACCACAGATTGTTTGCTTGTGCTTTGAGGAGCCAACCCATTTAGGGAATACAGAGGGTATTAGTCTGTGACTTAGGTCCTAATGAATGGGTTGCCAAGCCACACACACAGAGATAGATGTGTCCTCATCAAACACACACACTAATCCTTCAGTGAATTGTAACCAAGCATTACTCTCACCCCAAACCCTTCTTCCTGCCATGCTAAACACCAGTTCATGGGACACCATCTGGTCTCCCTCCTTCAAAAAAAAAAGAAAAAAAAGGAGATCTTGTCAAACCAGCATGAATAAGCTCACAATCCTAAAAACCCAGAGGACAATCAAAGACTCCAAAAGCTAACTGAAGATGAGAAGTCCAAATATTGCCCCATTACTCATCCTCTGACCCCAAATGTGATGTCCATTATAGCACACCAACCATTGGGGTAGAACCAATCCTGACCCAGTTACTATTTGCATATGAAAGGTTTTAGCCTCAGAATATAGCATCCAGAGAGGTGGCCCTGGCTCTGATTTCAAGGGATATTTAGCCCCCTATTCAGCCATCAACAAAGGACGGGCATTCAGACAGGCAAGGAGGGAGGCAGTGCTTGCTGAGCCGTCACAGAGCTCATTTGTTCTCTTCTGTTTACTTAAGCCTCCCCCTCTTTTTTTTTTCCTCTTCCCTCCAGAGGCTTCAAGCATGGATGGGTGGGTGATTGGGAGCCCTCTTTCCATCACTCCATCCCAGTGGGAGACATAAACAGCAATTTAAATGGTAGTCGGAGAAAGGTTTTGATTTGCATGCATTTATCGGTCAATCAGCCTCTGCTCACAATCATCATCAAACTGTCAGTGCGTCCTTGAACAGAGTTATTCACTTATTCATTTTAACTCCTTCCTCATCTTTTGTCCAGTTGTCGGTGTTGTTTGTGTGTCTATCTGGCAGAAAAAATGTGCTTTGATGTACGCGTGTGAATGTCTAGGAGTATGTGTATGTGTCCGGGCACTCTTTTAGTGTCTTTAGTCCTTGATGGGGGAAACACTTGATGAAGCTGAGAGGCCACATAATCTGATTTCTGCCACCACCCACTTCCAGCCTCCTGTGTATTTGCAGGGAGATTGCTTAGGCGTCTGAGGGGAGAGGTATTTGTAATTATATAGGTGGATTAGGGGGTTGACTGGAGGCCACATGGACTAGCTTTGTTGTGTCTGAGAAGTAGAGGAGGTCGAGTCATACCGCCGGTCCCCCAGGTATTAAACAAGGTGCTGCTAGATGGAGGACTGGAGTATATAAAGCATCGGCTCCAGATTAGTTGGTGTAGTGTAGCGCGGTGGGAGATGAAGAAGTGAAGAGAGGGTGGCAGGTATTTAACACTGCCTACACAAGGGTCCTATTCTCAAGATTGTACCAGGGATTGTTGTGAAGGTAAATCCAGATATACGAGGATGGTGTAAAGTAACACAGCACATTTACTGGAGAAGTGTGAATTTTTGTGTGACATCACTACATTTCAGAGGGAAGAACGCTAAGTGAATTTTATAAGTGGCGCGATTGCCATTACGGTCAATGACCTTAACTTGAGAGGCTGAACTGAACACAAAGAACCACTCCCACAGACACATTGTTGCTAGCTAGCTTATAGCTAACATGTACATATGTCCACGTACTGTCGGTTACATGTTGGTAAATTGGCTGTTTGCAGTAAATAATTCCAGTACAAAGGTTTTGTATATGAAATGTGATGAGCTCATAAAATATGATGCGTAATTCATATTGTTATGTTGTATGACAGTTTATACAACCTGCACTTAATTTATATGGATAGTTTAGTATGTTTCTTTGCAAATACTTTTATCCGGTTATTGTAAATATTATAATAATTATTATATAATTATTATTATATATATGTAAGAACCACAGCCTACAAACGTGAGTCTGCTGCTACACATAAACCCTTCTCACTGCAACGTACAATACTGTGTAAACATTTTAGCTACAAAAAATAAAGTGATGATGCTTTCAAAATGAATACTAACTTGACTTGAAAACAGCAACAATCCTCGTCGGTAAACCTGCACAGTTTTTCAAGGTTCTTGGCAGGAAGATTGTTTCTGCATCTTAGAGAGCGTGCCGCAGTCCTTCTGTGGATTTAGGCTGTCTCAGTTCTTCTGTCTCTTCATGTAATCCCAGACTGACTCGATGATGTTGAGATCAGCCACACCATCTGTTCCAGGACTCCTTGTTCTTCTTGTAGGTGAAGATGTCTTTCTATGACTCTGGCTGTATGTTTGGGGTCGTTGTCACACTGCAGAATACATTTGGGACAGATCTAACATCTCACTGATGGTGTCGCACTATGGAGAAGAATCTAGTGCTTAAAATGTTTGCACAGTACTGTATATTTAACTCATCTTTTAATCATTGTGGTTTACTTAAGTCTTCAGTGCTCTGCTCAACACACCTGCTGCCACATTGCTCACCTTAAATCACCACTGTCACCCACCACTGTTCATTTAGCATGTTAACAGTCATTAGAGTCTCCCTTCCACTGACAGACATTATTATCATCAGTCCCTGCTGTGCTGAGCTTAATGTTTTCTTGTAGGGAGTGACAAGGTCAGAGCATAGACGCCAAACATCACTGCTGAACATATTTTACATTCACCTAATTATCCATTCCACCTTAGTTGAATAACTGCACTGTAATTTGGTATTTTAATAACAAGTGAATTGGACTTTTTCCCCCTACAAAATCTGCAGTAAATGTTAGGTACTGTTTTCTTAGGTTTTAGTGTCAGTTAAGCACTTCTGGTTGAAAAATGATATTATTTGTGTTGACAGCAGCAGCCTTACAGCCACAGCATAAATCATACTCCTAGCTGATTTACTCTTTTTATGATACATGTATGCATTGATGGAAATGCTCCAAAAAAACTGAGATGGAGCATATTGTTCATTATTAGACACTGAGGGCAGAGGCTTCTGTATATCTACATTAATTAGTCATTGTAAGCTGCCAAGACAGATAATTTATTTCTCTTCTTAACTGTCAAAAAATGCCAATTAACACAAAACAAAATAACATCTCCAGATTTTAATTTTGTTTCAGAACTCATCATTTTTCTCATCATCATTCACCTACACATCGCTGCAGAAAGATAAATGGTAATTTTACTGCTTGTGGAAATGGTGAATTAAAATCTACCAGACCTGCTGAAATCATTTTCATGCATGAATGAATGTTGAAGAGGCGAACAGAGATTCATCTCCCACTAAAGGCTTTATAACTACATAATGAGGGCAAAATGGATGCCTGTGCTTATGTATGGATAACTCAGAAATCACAATTTTAAAAGCTGCCCAAGTGACAGAACTAAGTGATATATGGAGCGACTTTCTGAAAATGATTCATTACTCTTTAAATATATTTTCTCCCTCAATCAATATTCTGCAGTTCATTGCAGGCACATGTCATTCATTATTCAAACTGTGATGTTGGTGATCTGACACTTGTTTGTCCCTGCCAACACACATGAGTTTACAAATTTTGATTTAAAATCCCTATTAACTGTGTGCACAGGAATTTAAGACTACTTTAGTGGTTCTTACTACTAGCTAAGATAGATTCAACAATTAAATAAGGTTCAATATAATTCCAACCAAATTCACTCAATGATGTGTGCTCTGAAAGAGATAACAGAAGCACATTAAATGTAATAAGAAAGAAAGTAGAGTTGATTGCTAACCAAAAGTTAGCCAGTTTTAGTAAATCGATCCCGGTCAAGATATTTTAAATGAAGAATGAAGGTATTCAGGCAGAAGCTTGTTTGTCAGAAGATGAAAAAACAAATCATCTTGAACTATGGAACTAAATTTGTGTCCCAATCTGTGATCCAACACAATATGACTTACACTTGCAGACAAGGGACAAATTAAAGGGAAAAACAACATTATGTGGCTAAGTATGGTGTTGGGCTACCATGTGCCACCAAAACAGCCTCAGTGCACCTTGGCATTGATTTTACAGTCTCTGAACTCTACTGGAGGGACAAACACCATTCTTTGAAAAATGGACTGCATTTATATATTGCCTTTCTAGTCCTTACGACCACTCAAAGCGCTTTACATTACAACTCATTCACCCATTCACACACATTCATACACTGATGGCAGGGGCTACCACGCACTCATCAGGGGGAATTTAACCATTCATTCTCATTCGCACACCGTTATTGATTTGCAGTGACTCTTCCCTCTAGGGGGACAAGTGGACCCAAACCATGCCAGCAAAACGTCCCCCACACCATAACAGAACCACTGGATCCCCTCACTGTAGGGGTTGTGCATTCTTATATACAGTCTATGATTCAGACCTGTACTGGGCTTTCCTTTAATTTGTCCCCCATCTGTAGTTTTTGGTTTGGAAAGAAGACATTTGATAAAAAGACGGATATCCACAAACAAAAAGCAATAAAATGGCAACATCTTGGTACCAGCCTGCCCATAACACTGTCTGATACTGACACGGTACATCACCACAGGGCTGATGTTATCTCTGACTAGCTGACAATGATCATCTCTCCTGCTTACAAAGACGCTTAATAAATATCACAGGCCAGACAATCATTTCCCCATTCTCTAGATATTGGTAGTTTGGACCATCTCTGACCACACCACAGTCTGTGCTGCCAGAGCATGTGTTTTACATCTGTTGTGGAAGATCTGCTGGTAACATCTGCTTTGATATCATTGATTCAGGCTTAGTCAGACATGCATCATGCACAAAAGTTTAAAACCATACACAGCAGTATAAAAGTGATTTCCTGCTCCATGTGTATTGGGTTTTTTTTTTTAGAAGAAAAGATGAAGTGGGCCAAAGAAAACTGAGGCACCCTCTCAGCACAGGGAGAACGGGCTCTCTCCAAGGTGCTGAATGTGTCCGCTTTAACCCAGAAGTGCAAAGTTCTGCTGAGGTAATGCAGTCAGCTGTATTATGTGTTTATTATGTGTGTGTACGTATACACACATACACACACACACACATACAGAATACACACTGATATAAAAGTAGGTCATTTTCATTCTGGACCATATTCTTCCATCATAACTCAGGCCAAACAAATGCTTCACTGTAGAGCTGTATTTATTATGCTTCACTTAACTCAGGTAACACTTTACTCTCCCTGTTTGGCATTTATAAGCATGTAAATATTTAATGGTTTAACACACTATAATGTAGTTATAAGCAGATATAAGGGCTTTAAGTATTCATAGAGGACATATTTTAAATTATTACATCTGGATTTTACTATATTACAAATGTTCTGTGTATACACCAGCCTTCACTTAAGAGTGCAACACAGGATTATAAAGGCTAACAACTACATTATAATCTGTTATAAACTATTAATCAACAATTCATATCCTCATTATAAATGCTAATAGGAGGAATTAAAGAGTTATCTCAAACATGACATCATTAATACCCCCCTCCCCACACACACACATTTTTCTTTAAAAAGAGATTTCTCACTAAAAAATATCAGTAAAAGTATACAAATGAAAACAGTCTAATTGTCTTATTATCATTTGTGTCATAGTTTTGATGTTTTCTTACTCACTGTACTTTATATCATTGTCTGCACTTTGAAAATGTCTGATGCTGATGTGTTCCATCTAAAATAAATCTGGAGAAAACAAGAGTATGAAAGAAGGGTAGAGTTAAAAAAAGGAGTTATAGTTTGATGATGCACATCAAAAAATACTGTCAGCTCTCAACTACCACCTCTCCAATTAAATGTTCAACACTAATTCACAACCTGCTGATTGCAATTTGTAACAAATTATTCAATAGAGGTTCAGTATTTGCTAAAAGAGTTGTATTTCTGTGACTGTGAATATTTGGTACTTCATAGGAGACACACTTTCATTCCAAAGTATTCAAACTAAGGGTAAACAAATGCGAGCCCTGTCACAAAGGGTATATGGTTTGTAGTCAAGCCTCTTGTCTCTGTGCCTAAATCTCTTTATCCCTGGACTGAGCTGGCCCTGGCCCAGGGCCCGTTCCCAGGCTGTGTGTGTGTATCTTTATCCTCCCAGCAGGGAGTAATCTGGGGGTAAAGGGCTCACTACTGTTTTTACATAAACAAAGACTTTGGGATGAAACAGAGAGAGCGTCATGGCCAAATCCCTGTGCCTGGCTGTTGGCCATTGCTCCATGCCGATTTCACCTCAGGCACCTTGTGGACACCATGCTGGTCCTGGAAATTAAGCAGGCTCCATGATTAAACTAAATGACATCAGAGACCAGTGATGTATGAGAATATTAGAAGAATGGTTACACGCATGTTCTCATATGTAGCTGAAATAAAAACTCAGACTCTGGAGATATATTATTGTGTAGAAGTGTTGAAGCCACAACATGCTCAATTTAATTTACAGATTAATAAAAAAACACCAACATCATGCATATATGCAGTCTTTTTTAAACTTTCATTTAAGGGAGCTCTGATCACTTTTGCAGAAACATCCAGACGACACAGTTACACACTGTCACAGATGGGTAACATAAGGGTGATGTGCTGCTCCACTTTCCCTGCCCTGATAGCCTGCTGGTCTAAGGATCGAACCACAAACCTTTCAGTCACAAGCCTGCTTTTCTTACATTTAGACAACCACTGTAGGAATCTATAAAAGCTACTGACTCCAGTCACAGTAGTTTGCCTCTTTAATCTTTTTAATACGACTCCCATCACCACCACTCAATCACCCACCCACACATACGTGCAAGATGTGTCTGCTAGCAAGTAGCTGTGCCAGCTAGCTCCCACAGAGGAAAATTGCCTGTGATTGACAGGCTTCTCTGGGTGCCGTGGCAACCAAGGAGAAAAAAAATTTAACCAATAACAGAAATGGCTGACATGAGTGACTTTTAGTGGGGGTATTGTGTAGGTCTGTGTACACGATGAAAGACAGAGCAATTTTTAGTGTGCTTTGAAAGCCTGGGGTTACCACTGTTTGCCTCTGTGTGTGTGTGTGTGTGTGTGTGTGTGTGTGTGTGTGTGTGTGCATGTCGCTGTGAAATGTTTATTTGCAATACTTCCCGTCTATTCCTGTAACAGTGTCAGCTATATTCCGCTGTATTTAGTGGCCGTTTATGTGAAAATCTACTAGCAGCCATCTGTCATCTGCTATCTATGCAAATAGACAGCCAGCAGCACCTTTTTCATTTTGCATTCAAAGCACTTTGTTTGCATTCGGCCTGTCAGTGATCAAACAAGCATGACGTCATAACTGAACAGCCCATGTCACTGGGTTTGAAAAAACAATGAGGTTGAATTAGACTATACTCTCTCACACACATGCACACACACACACACACACACACACACACACACACACACACACACACACACACAGAGATACCGCTCGAAAGGGATAAGAATGTTTGACTTCCTCTTATAAAAAGCAGATATGTAGATACTCTGGGGGCAAGTGTGTGTACACGAGAGTGACTGTTGCACCGGTTGTAACCGCCGCTGTTAAAATAGAGGATGCAAATGATGTTTGAAAAACTCCGATAGCGGTGTCCTGCACAAATTTGCATTGGTTGTTGTTTATTTTTCATCAAAGACTGGACTGGAGTTTATAAAGGTACAGTTTGAAGTTTAGTATTTTGGTGACATTATGTGTTTTTTTATAGTTTGGTAATGGCATCCAACAGAAAAGTAACCGTCATGCAAAGAATATAAACTCCATGTGAATCAAAACCTCAGACAAAATGGGGCCTTGTCACAGTATCTTTACAACCCACATTTATTTTCCTAACAGCCGGTGTCATAATAGGTGAAATAAGGAAGTTAGATGAGATTTGAATAGAATATTTATTATATATTTGGTTATATTCAACAGGTGGACAGCTATCAGCTTATTACTAATCTACTCCTCTCCCTTTGATATTACTCGATTGTTTTTCTTCGGCCTCACATGTTCGTCATCACTCTCCTTTCGTCAAACTGTCAGTTAGTGAGTTTCACCATCTGTTGTCAGATGTGATCTGCAGCTGCACCTGTTATCAAATAACCATTTATTTTCTCCTGGTGATTAGACACAAAAGACTACCAATCATTTGCCTATTAAGTTGACTTGATTGCAAACAAAGCCGGTATGGATTGACAATTAGCACTAACGTAATTTTCATATGTCATCTGTTCAATTTAGTCTGAGCCAAAGAAAAAAAAAACAAACAAAGTTGTTATCTTTGATTTATAGTCAGTGTTGTGTTAACAGACGTTTTATGAATAAACAAAGAGTTTTAAAGTCATATCTTCTATGATTTCACAAAGAAATAATTGGTTAGGAACATTATTAGTCACGACTTCAACTGAACTTCAGATATTATAAATGGATTTTTTTACACATTGAGGAAGTGCTAATACAGAAAAAGTAGGACACAAGCACGTCATCGTTTCAACTCCTTTTCACTTTCTGATGTACATTCCAGCACTCAGATGCTGACATACATATGTGTTACTGAGGTAACCTGACAAGCTTGTATCAATATACACAGTACAGATCATTTTCTTGAAAGTCTGCTACCAGCGGATTGTTTTAATGCCAGTTTAGTTTTTCCAAATCATGCTGAAAATCACATATGTATACTGTCACAATCCTGTGGCTGCTTTGGTTTTACCAATGAATGAACTGCAAGACCACTCACCAGACTGAGATCCTCCTTTTCAGGTTTTTAAAGATTATTTTCAAACCTTTAGCTTGTTCACCCTGATCCAAATCAGTGGGTGAGGGTTTCAAGGGTATCAAAATGCATCATATGAGAACATTGGTCCATACAAGATGAAAACAACATACTTTGATGTGCCAGGTTGTACCTTCATTCTCTGACTAGTTGCTAGCAACTGTTCGACATCCCAGTATGCAAACTAGCAGAGTTAATCAGGTTAATCAGGTTATATCGAGGTCTGATCACATTCCCACTGTATGTGAAGTGCATTGAGGTTCTGAAAACACCTTTAGTCTGCTCCAGAGTTTGATTCACACCAGCCTAAACAAATCTAACCAAATGTGAAAGCATCCTATCAGACAGTCATATTCAGATGTATGGTAAATGAAACTGGACACTTAAACTGAAAAGAAGATGAAGTTCTTGCCTGCGTGGTTTTTTCGTATTTCTCTGGGGATTTAGCGGAGGTTATTCTGCTGTGTGCATGACTTTGTTCTCAAGGTGACACGACATCCAAAAACCACTTACCTTAAAGCCATAATAATAAACCCCTCTCTCTTCCCATGTCCCAGTTTAGATATACAAAAAAGATCAAGTTCAATTTGACTTTCATTTATCATGCTGTATTACTCGAGTCTTGGGTCAGAAATCACACTTTTCCTCTAATTCCCTTTTGGCATCTTCAAAAATCTCCTCTGCCTTTTTCCCTCACTGATCTTGTTAAATTAAGTATGATGGCTCAGTGTGAGTGCGCAGCTTTCTGCAAAAAGGAAAAGAATTGAACTGTCACTCAACTTCCACCTCTTTGCAGTAGAGTGCTTTTGTGTGTGTGTGCGTATGTGTGTGTCTGCATGCAGATACATCTGTGTGAGTGCATAGAAATGTTTGCATGTGCTTCTGCCGCAGTCATTGATCAACAGTAAATGAGCAGAACATGCCAAATAATGACCAGCTGACCTGACATCCTGTAGACAAAGACTAGTTTTCTGTACACACAAAGAGGACTTACACTGTGCTTCTGCAGCTGAAGTAAATCCTCTCACCAGCTAATCGCTCACAGACAGGCTACGTGTCTGTAGGCGCTTCATCCACACTGTAGGATGCTACTGACAAGGGGCTCCTGGGAACAAAGAGGATAGGATCTAGTTAGTGAGCTCTATACAGCATATTCTCAGTCCAGACACTGGACAGAGAAATCCAACATTTTGGCAAGAACACTCTGTCTGCATCTGTTTTTCTACTCTGAGAGAAAAATAGTTTTTTCAGCCTCCTGCCGACTCTTCTTGTCTACAATGTGAGAGACAGAATGAATCATCCAGGGGGATTACTTCCCTCTCTCTATGGAGTGCCAAAAATACCTTCTTTGGCTTGCAGTCACTCTCTTTCACTCTTTTGTATTCTGCATCATTCATATATCTATGATGCTGTCATTGTCGGGTGAAAATCTTGTATATCCAAAGTGTTAACTTTTCAGAAGCAGGAAAAAAGCAGCCTCATTTTCAGCTTCACATAATTCATTGTTCAATTTATCCAGGAGGGTTTAAATTAACATGAATCCACCCAAACAGTGGATGACCATGGGTGGCTTCAATCAGCTGACAGAGCTCACCAAATACATAAAGTCTCCTGGTGTTCATTTGAAATGTACAACAGCATCTAAAAAGGGGTTTCTGAAGTTTTTCTGCTCTTCAAAGATACACATAAATGTTGCTATGAACCTACAAAAAACAAAAAACAAGGGTGGTTAACCGTAGATTGCAGAGGCTTGCAGGAGAGCCAATGTGTACACCTTACAAATCTCAATGTGTAAATGTGGACGTGCACATCGTTGCTGGATATAGTTGCTGTCAGGAGGAATGTCCAAAAACCTGTTACATACAAGTATAAAAGAAATTGCCACATGAACGTCTCAAAGTGGAACCGTATTTCTGTTTTAAGAGGGTGTTATGTGATGTACATGTGGGGTGTATATCTAACTGAAGATGCTAGAAGCGCTCTCAGAAGTCTTTGTCGGACCAGGACTGTAGTACCTCAGCCTGCTCTTCGGATGTTGTCCCATTGTCTCGGACTTGTGGCTGTTTAAATTCTGACGTTCCTTGTCAATGAGTCGCGGTTATCACAATCTTTGATCTCGACGGACTTAGGTTGACTTTTTATTTTTGCCTTTCCTGTCCTGCATCAGTGACTGCACTCGTATCAGAATGGAGCTCTGCTGTCAGTCAACCGCTGTCAAAACCCCACAGAGATGCAGAATTCTTTACTTTTGATGTTATCTAAAAGAGTGGTGTGTTTGGCCATGTAATAACCAATTCATCTAGAAAGTAACATTAACCTTTACTCTTCCTATTTAAATGAATAAATTCTACCCTGAATACACAATATTTGATTCGGCTACACCTCTTTCTTGTTCCTATCACCCTTCAAACTTTTCTAATGCATTGTTCTTAGTTTTTTTCACAGTTGACTCTCACAGCGATTAACATTCAGATAACAGTATTGTGAATATTGAATCTTAACTAAGACCTGACCTTGATCTGGAATTGGCCTCAAATCTGCTCTAATGTGTCTCAGACTTCAATTAAATGGCCTTTACAACAGCCTTGTGTGAAACTACTTGCTTGTTTCTTAATAGAGGAGAACTCAGCCAATAGAAGTTCATGCCTTTACACTGCAAAATACTAGACTGACTTGTAAATAAGAAAAAAGTGTGAAATCAATGAAAAGTGGTTAAACTGCAAGTAAGAGAAAGCATTACATTGGATCTGTACGTGTGTTTGTGTGAATATTTGTGTATGAGTATGTATATGTGTGTGTGTGTGTGTGTGTGTGTGTGTGTGACATCTTCCAAAATGTAGAAGAGCTGTATCATGGAGATATTAGAGGGATCACAGTGATCCCTCTAAATGCAGTGGCCTCAGATACAATGACAACAACACTTACGTAGAAAGGCTGGCCGATTTCCCAAATGTGCATATTCCATTCCTCATCAGGCAAGACGTGAGAAGATTTGTCTGGCATGAGTCCTTAATCTGGGGGTAAAATAATCTGTCTCAGAATGTAATAATTCACATGGTATGTCTTTTGATTTGGATTAGTGGCCTGCAATCCTCTTAGCCCAATAGCTCAGTGGAACTTCTCAGTGACAAGTTCACAAGTCCACGTAGCTTGCATCGACTGCCTCTCTTGGCCATTAAGGCTCACAATTTATACGTAATCTCTTTATATCTGCCTCTGACTGTTTTTACATACATCTGGGACTAATATTATATATTACATATGGACTATGACCTTTCTACATATATGCCCGTTTGTGACCCGTGATTAGCATAAATCTCTAATGCTTAAGAAACTACACTGATGCATAAATGAGAGCGAAAACATCAGCATCAACATTTCTTATGTCACAGGGATCAGTGACACTCAGTATTACTAGCACGTGGGAAACACTTTACACTTTAATACCCAAAGAATCAGAGTCCGTACTCGATGCAGGTTTGTACTTAGAGCGGGGAGAGCTCCATTTGTGAAAACACAGTCTGTCACAGCTCTCGCCTGCTGCCATCTTTAAACATGATCCAGTGCTATCAAATAACTCGCACTAAGACAGGAGGAGAAAAAAAATAACCCTGAATCATTTAAATCCTCGACTCAATATACTTTATCTTTATCCTTTAAGGTTCTTTATAATTTAATAAACAGGATTAAAGTCATTGGGTAGAACAGAGCTAAGCGAGGCTCGTTCCACATTTTCTGTTTTAGCCTGCACTCCGCATACTGAGTCTTATTAAGCCTTTGCAAGATTACAGGGCCTTAATCTCCGGGAACACATGTTGTGAAGAATAAAAGCAATTTTATTTGGGAAACCAGAGTCCAAGTTTAGCAGGAAATGAGCTTTCTCCATAATCTCATCTTTTTGCTTTTTTTCCCCCCCTGAGTAAATGAAAAGTCCCCTGTTACAGAACGGAGCTCTCTCTCTCTCTCTGTCTCTCTCTGTGTCTCTTTCTCTCGAGTGTGTTGAGGAATTAACTGTGTATTGTGAGCAATATGAATGTGTATTCGCTCTGTCTGACTCTCTGTAACACACACACATACACACACACACACACACATACACAATGAGCTTGCTAGTTCATAAATACCACAGCAGTAGACCAGGTTTTATCCACCAAGCCGGCTTTGATTTTTGAGGAATGTAAATCCACCTGTTTCTGAACAGACGAATGTATTTATTGTCACCATTCTCCCCAAACACCACCCCTCCCTCGCCCCTCCTCCCCCTATCCCTCTCTCCCAATCACTTCCCTTCTCTCGCTCCCTCCCTGTAAATTCTATGCAGATTGCTGGCCCATGCTTACTGCACTTTGCAGAGAAAGCTTCGTAAAGATGACGATAAGCTAAAGCTCTAAATCCCAGACTTAGCTTTCTTATCGAGAGCTGCAGGAGCGAATGGAGCGCTTTAATAGAAGATGTGTGCACTGTAGTGTATGTGTGTTTATGTGTGTGTGTGTGTGTGTGTGTCAGAGAGAGTGAGTGTGTTGTCTGCGTTGTAAATGCAAATGCATTAAGACTCCTTTTCCCTTCACACCGGCACAATTTCATAAGCGCCGCACAGGCTCTGTTAAGCTTAAACCGTTTTAAAAAGAATTAAGACACTCAGCTCTAATAAATTTGATTGATGATGCTCTGTCGTCGTGCTGTCAGTGGAAGCATTTCAGAATAAGTAAATCCATCATACACAGATTTAAATGAGTTGTTTATCACATATGATTTTAAACTAAGCAGTGTGCTATCTGTTTGCCTTTAACCGAGATGTCATGCTAACGTTTTAGCTGCCAAGTATTAAATGAAAATGGTTTAAAGGTGATTCAGCTCACACAGACACTTCATCACAGTTAACAGTCTACCTTTGTGAAAATGTCCTCGAAAAGACATTTGACTTTGTCTGCATGATAGATTTTCTCCAATTTTTGCAAAATTTGAAAAACAACCACCACCTCTGTAGAGCGTCTGTTCAAATAAAATTCAAAATGTGGGTCAACAGTGGCGAGTAAACAGGAAAATCAATTTTTAAAGCCTGGCAGTGAGCTCAGGTAGCTCTAGTTTCCATAATTCCATTACTTGTTTTCTGGTAACATCAGATCATATTTAACACATCTGGTGCATTAAAAAGATTGTCAGTTTAATCTCTGCTGACTGAACTGCTTATACTGATTTACATTAAGCTCCGGGTGTTAAGGTGTGCAGAACGTACCGTTACTCAGCAGCTGTTTCTCCAGCGTGGTCGTGTACATCAGTGTATCTTTAAAAAAACACAGTGTCCTCACTATCATCTAATATCACAGCTGGGTATACAGCAAGATAGAGGGCTCAGTAGGTTTAGTAGATATACTGTCTGTAATATTTATAAAATGTAACAGCTTTTCAAAATGCTTTGACATATAATAACAACAAAATGTCATACATTAAGAATAATAGCATAAATTCCCCTTATTACATGCTCATTACTTTGTAAAGGTGGACAACTGCTAATGTGTTAATGTTGATAAATGCAATGACTTTAAAGGTTTAAAGTTCAAGTGTTTTAATGGTAATTGCCACTTAATATCATCATGTGTCAAGTTTTTTCATTACGGCAATAATTGCGAATTGCTCTGACATTAACTTTTCACATAACACTCATCTTTCCCCATTAGATGCCATTGAGTCTCTTTATTGGGAAAGCTTTCCAATAGGTCACGCCAATAGGTTTCCTACACATGACCAACAATGAGCAGGTTTTAAAAGACTGCCTGACAGCTCCAGGTTTGTTGCTTGGCACAGGTTAGTCTCTTGGCCTGGCAGCATCTCAGGGGTTGTTGCACCTTGTTGCGCTGCCAACCAGCCAGTTAGGAGGGCAGCCAGACAGCTCCGATGTCCACTGCCCTCGCTACTGTATCTGTGCTGGCACATACACCGACTTCCCCGTGCCCCACCACCACCCTCCCACCCTCGCTCCCCCACCTTCGTCCCTGATGCCTGTCCTGTGCACTCAGGTGCACGCACATCAGCATAATGAACTCCAAGGTAGACTTTACCACTTCACTGGCTCCTCACAAGACAAAATGCCAAAACAAATCTTGTCATAATTAGGCATAATCCAGCTCATTACCGTCTGCTTAATTATCCTATTAATAACACTTCCTAGGAGAGCTTGTTTGTGGCAGCAGCAGTGCGCTCGGGCAAATGTTTGTTCCTAAATGAGCAAACACAGAGAAGACAACAGCATTGTTCAAACATGGGAGCTTTGACAATAGGAAAAACAGGGTTAGGATTAATAGTGTAGCACGGGGCTTAATTTCCCTCTGAGGCCTCGCTTCACCACCGGGGCTTTGCAATACAGGTTACAGGTGAGTCTAGGTGTATATCTGTATGGAATTACATGCATATGTCTGCAAAGTGATTTTGATATAACTAACTTAATTTGAAGCAGTGACAGCATGGGCAACATCTTTTAACTAAATTCAAATGAACAGTTTAAAAGAAATTACTCAAATTATTGATTTTCATAGCAGCTAATACTCCCTATACTGTACAAAGTATACAAGCTGTATACAATCTCCTATTTAGTGTCACTAATGTTCTCTTTGTATGAAAAGCCTATTTTAATTTCATAATGAATGATATGGAGGAGAGCTTCAGACATTGTGTGGCTGTTTAATTTCAGGTCACTGACATCATGTTTCCTCTGAGGCATCGAGGCATAACTCATGCAGTTAGTTTTTCAGCTGGAATGGGTTAATGGCTTTTTTCCAATTGTTTCTTTTCGGCTCAGATAAACAAACGCTTGTGAGAGCAAATAAGAAGTATAATGATATCATTAAAATGGCATTACGCTCGGTTTTCTCTGTTTCTACACTCGGCTACGTTCCTAAATTTAAACCTCGCTCTATTTCAGCTCACAGCTTGATTTGTGAAGTCTGTAACATTTGTGGGAAACCATGTTTTGTCACCCCCCCCCCCCTCTTTGGTTTCCTTTCATTTACTCATATGAACAATGGCACTGTTGATTTATGTGACTTTGTAGAAAAGCATTATATCAGACCTTTATCAATATGTGTTCTTTCATCTCTCATCCAGCAGTGATGGCAGAGGATATTTTATGTTCTGTTATGACTGTATTGTGTCGACACATCACATTAGATTTCAAATATGTTGTTCATTTATAAATACTCAACAACTTGCTTCTACTTTTTCAGAGGTCATCCTGTAATAAGCAGCCAAGTCAGCATCCCAGGTCATCTCAGAGAACACAGTCTTATCTTGGCAAGTCTGTAACTGTAGCAGCCATGTCTCTGTAAAATATTAAATATATGAAACTTTAGATTCATATTGTTGTGTAACTATTGACTAAATAAATACCATGAATACAATCAGTCCTTCGTCATTGGCCTTTTTGTCATTATAATAAGACACAAGGTCGTAGCCCGGGCATGCATCTCTATAGGATTTAAAAACAGCATGTCAGACACTCCCTCACCCTCCTCTTAGACTGACAGCTTGTGCTGCAGGCTGAGCACAAGCTGTATCAACAGGGCAAAAACACACAGCAAGGTGAAAAAGTCTGCCAACCGCTGCAGGCAAGTGCCAGCTGAGGCAACCAAGACCACATCCTGCTTGGCTGGGATTGATGGGTTGGTGTCTGCTCTAAAAGTCCTCTGTGTAAAGAATTATCATGGGCAGGCTGTTAACACACACACACACACACACACACACACACACACACACACAAGCCTGAGCTGTGACAATAGACTTAAGAGTAAAAGAATCTCACCGAGTTTAAGCTTACATCTGTACACACACAGTCACACAAAAAGCTTTCTTTATCTCTCTCTTTTTCTGACTTCATCCCTCGGCTAGTGTTTCCTCTCTTGCGAAATGCTATCGTTTGGCCTCTGGGAGCGGAGGGTGAAGACAAAGCCCTGGCACCGTGCTCACAAACACACTCCCCTCATCAATATTTAAATGCAGTTTATCAGACCTGTGCTTACTCTAGTGTATCCACATGAAGCCTAAAACAGTTTTTAAAAATATGTTAAAGTGATAAAAAGGTGAATTTGTTTTTAATATATTCAGTGATGCAATGTTTGCCGGGCTCGGAAGCTTTTATCATTCAAGAAGCATATCCTAAATCTGTAGGAGATCATCTGTAATATAATGTAGCGTACTTGTGCTTTTGATGTAAACTGGATGGGAAAGCATGACAGGATGCTGTGTTGGGGATGCCTGTTTTATCTTTTTTTTCCCTCTGATCTTTGGAGAAAGAGACAGACAAACAGAGAGAGAAGAGAAGAGAAGAGAAGAGAAGAGAAGAGAGGAGAGAAGACTGCCAGCGGACGGAGGAGAGAAAGAGAGCGGGTGAAGGGAGTGACAGCAGAGCCACATCAAAAGCATAAAGAGAATGAGTTATCAAGGAAAAAAATGGATCAATGAATTCTCTTCACCAAAAAAAAAAAAAAAAAAATCAGCAAACAGCCGACATATTGAAATCCTATTAGAAAAGTGAATAATTGATACCTTCCCCTCTTTTTCACAGTGATTCAGACTTTTTCATGCCTGCATCAGACGAGTTCACAAGGGGGTTTAGAAATGTATTAATCATTTATATGTGAGCTTGAGAGCCGCTCGCTGACAAAAAGAGTAAATAATCTGCTTGATGTTTAGAGGCGCCTACTCCACAAGTCCTGATAGCTGATTATAAGAGAGAGAGAGAGAGAGAGAGAGAGAGAGAGAGAGAGAGAGAGAGAGAGAGAGAGAGAGAGAGAGAGAGAGAGAGAGAGAGAGAACGATCGCAGAGGAGAGATAGTTTGTTGTCAACCTCCGACGAAGTGTTGAGCAAGTTAAGAAGATCACAGGTGAGATACAGACACAATCAAAACCGAGATCAAAGAGATGCAAACACTTGAACACACGTACTGAAGCAGCACTGTCAAGTCTGAGAGAAAATACCATATTAACAGAAATCAGCAAGATTATTTCACCATGTTTTAGAAGAAAATACTTGAACACATCACTATAATGCTTCCTCAAAATGTCTTTAGATTCATGACTGTAATAGCCAATAACGTAATAATGACCAATAACACAATAACTGCAGATAACATAATAATTTTGCCCATTTTTCAATATACTGTAATAACTTTCCACTAACATAATAACATTTCTGAACCAATAACATGATCATTTTTGCCAATAATATAATCAATTATTATGTTAGTGGCTTAGTAAAATAAAAATCCTTTACAAATGTAATAAATGCAGCTGATAACGTTATAATATACTAATATCACTTTATGTAAGTTTCATTTATTGAATATACTGTAAAGTGCCACACAAAGTGATATTAGTGCATTATTACATTATCGGCTTGATTACATTTAAAACTGGCAAAATGATTATGTTATCGGCCGTTATTACATTACTGGCTACTTCTTCTTAAACTAAAATTAACTGTAATATTTATGCTAGTTATGCTAGCCAACCTCCGCACAACAGCCTAATTTTATTGTGCTTTTATTGTGTATAGATTAATTTGTCTGTGTTTTTATGCTGTGTGGCTTCCCAAAAACAAAAAACACAGAAACAAAATGGTCAAAAATACATTAAACTGTGTTTGTGGGCTCTATCATTTTTACGTAAGCTAACTTGCTCATTAGCTACAGTAACCAAGTGTTACTCCAATGTCCGAGGTGCACATCATAAACTAACTACTATAATTTTATGGTATTACAGGTAATACCATAAATTTGAAATTGAAAAAGCTACATTCAAGTCGACACATCTACTGAGGGCTGATTTTGGGAAGTTTATATTACAACAACTCCAGTTTGTGATACTTTACAAGGGATATTAGAGATAAATAGCACTCATCAGCAATAATGCTGCTACTTATGAATATATCTTTTAGAGGGCTCATATAAGTTAACTGGAGGTGAAGTTTTTTTTATCCAGCTCACAGTTAATGTCAATTAGCTGGCTAGCTACAGATTATATAATCAAGTGACATTTGTCAGTTAAGCCAACAAAATCAATGGTTGTTGGCTAGAAATGAAAACCCTAGTATAGAAACTTTGACAAGTGTAATTAGAAAAGTTCTCATACATCTGGAGTAGCAAGGCAGGTGCTGGACAAAGTAACAAAATCTGTAAGAGCAAGAAAAAAGTCTTCACACTGCAACTCCCAACACAGGTAGATTTAATAGGATACCACAAAGGTGTAAAGAGATTATATAAGGGGAGATCGTGATCATGGCCTTGCACAAACAAGGAAAAGGATACAAAAATATAGGAAAGGTACTGAATGTTCCTAGAGATACTGTTGGAAGCATAGTTTGCAAATTTAAAGTTAAAGGAACAGTGGCTACACTACCAGGACGTGGCAGAGAAAGATCTGCAGCAAGACTTGGTGGCAGCAGGCACTGAGGTTTCAGTTTAAACAGTAAGGCGCATACTAAACGCTGACGGGCTCCATGCCCGTACTCCAAGACATACACCACTACTGACCCAAAAGCACAAGAAAAGTCGGCTCCAATTTGCTCAAAACTATATAAATAAGCCAAAGAGGTTTTGGGATTCTGTTCTGTGGAGCGATGAAACAAAACTTTTTTGTTTCAGTTCCAGTTCCAGTTTTGTTTCAGTGGTATGTCTGGAGGAGGAAGAATGAAACATACGCTGAAAAGAACACCCTGCCTACAGTGATGCATGGCAGTGGCTCAATGATGCTCTGGGGCTGCTTTGCTTCCTCTGGCACTGGAAACCTGCAGCGTGTGGAGGGCAAGATGGATTCAATCAAGTATCAGGAAATCCTGGGACAAAATGTCATGCCGTCTGTGAGGAAGCTGAAGCTTGGACGTCATTGGACCTTCCAACAGGACAATGATCCCAAGCATACCTCAAAGTCCACCAAGGCTTGGTTTCAGAAGAAGTCCTGGAAGATACTAGAGTGGCCATCACAGTCGTCTGACTTAAACCTCATTGAAAATCTCTGGTGGGATTTGAAAAAGGCAGTTGCAGCATGCAAACCCAAGAATATTAGTGAACTGAAGGCCTTTGCCCATGAGGAAGGGGTCAGGATCCCTCAGGAACACTGCCAGAAGCTGGTGTGTGGATAAGCATCACGTTTGCAGCAGGTCTTAAAAGGGTACTCTACTAAGTACTAAAGATGCTTTTCATGAAGGGGTTGAATAATTTTGAGACTGCAGTAGTCATTAAAAGTGGCATTTTGTGTTGAATTTGGAGAAACCACTTGTAATATTAGTTGTTTTGGACTATTTAAATTGTTTTTGTTTGATTTCTTTATTGCAAACAGCTGCTAGTTTGTACATTTTGCCAATAAACCTAATTTGCAGTGGAGGTTGAATAATTTCGATTGCAACTGTATATCTTTACTTGCATACTAATTAACAAACTTTGTTAAAAATCCATATTTAAACCCTAAAAATTATTTGTGAGAGTATTAAGACTGTGACAAATACACAAAGACACATACTCCGCCTTTTTAAATTCCACAATATTTAAACATCCTTTGCAGCTAACCCAAGCCACCCGAGTCACAATTTACAATTAGGCCCCCTGCAATTAGTCATCATCACACTGCAGCTCACTGGGCAACAATAATAAATGCGGTTATAGATGAGCTTACCCAAGTGAAGCTAACATCCACCAAATGCTAATGATAGCAAGACACACACATAATAACAAATAGTACTCTGCCTTCATAATGAGAGACGAGCTGAATGAAACAAGGAGTGAGGAGGAGCTACAGTTTACCGATGGCTTTCAGAACAACAATTGCAAGCACCAACAGGATCGGCATGTTGCAATTTGCTTAAATGAGGCAGGAGTGACATAGGATATTGGTATGATTTATGCACTTGTCTTTGCAACATCCTTTTGGCTGTGGGTGAAGGGGTGAAGAGTTGGATAAGAAAATTTAAGGACTCTAATAGCCCAAGGAAGTGAAAAGTCATTCTGTTGTGTTTCATACTTTCAGGGATGTGTGAATGTCAAAGTACCTCTCACCCACGCATGAATGCACTTTCTCCTTTTTTTTTTTTTTTTTTGTACCATTATATGGAAAATCACTTTATTCTCCATCCTGTTCTGCTTGTGCTCCATGTTGCCACCTGCCCTATGCTGTTATTTTGTGTCCTGTAATATATTTTGTATGGGGTTCATTGATAGCTTATCAATGAGGATGTAAATGTCACAGGGTTTTACTGTCTGAATGCAGAGATGTCGCCCCAGTTATCAACTCGACTGCATGAGGCTCAACAATGAAAAGATTCAGCGAGACAAAACAAAAAGCTGCAAACGTTACAAGGCCCACAAGACAGAAGATGCAACAATGAATAGCAAAGAGCACAAAGGACAAATAACAAGCCAACACTGTCAAGTAAAAGATCATCATCGTGCCAGGTTAGAAAGGACAAGACACAAATTATACAACACAGCATAATTTCACCTACACTGGCTTATTACCCGACTAACAATGAGATAAATATGCATGCAAGTCAGAGCTGAACAGTGTAATTAAAGTCTAAATCACTACTGTAAACATACTCTGAAGAATGCTACTGAGCAAGTTTTTTTAATCTCTTTTTTGTCTGAGGTAGCATCAGTTTTTGTGCCATTACAAAACATTTCTCCTGAACTCGTTTGCTTATTCAAAACAACATTTGCTGATGATTGAATGTGAGAAAATAGTGCAGTGATGTGAACAATGGTGATGTGGTTATAATATTTACTTCTCCACGTCCAAATGATTTAATTTTTACACAAATGCATTATGAAAGTATATACATTATTAAAATGTAACGCTTGCATTGATTGGAATAGGCATTTGTAATAGTCATATTTTCTAGCTCTGGCTGCAAAAAGGATGGATTGCAGTTATCGTTTGATGGGAGATGTGTCAATACTATTTGGTATTGATTTATTTCTGTCAATACCTTAAAGGTATAGAATACTGATACCCAGCCCTAGTGGCTACACATAAATTATGAGAGGCAGAATAATCCAATATGGACATAATTTAAAGAGAGAGTGCACCGGATAAAATAAATTCCAGGTTTCCCTTTTTATTATCAGGTAACCATTGTCCCTTTAAACACCATATAGAATATGTAGGCTTGAAGCTAAAACACCTTCAGGGATCTTTGAACAATCCTCCTGGACACCTTAAAGATGCTTTAATGCTTCACAGCTGTAACTTTCTTTCTTGTAAATCACTTCTTCTATGACAAGGTACAACTAACATCATAGCTGACACTTTCGTCCTTTCTGATGTTGATGCACTAACCAAAATGCTACTCTCATATCAGAGTAAGACTGGAGGTTGGAAACGGTACGCACCGGAGAAATAGCCAGGACCCACAATGCACCGGGCCTGGCAGGCAAGAAGCAGATGGGTTGGCTGGCCTTACCGGATAGCAGAGGCCCAATAGTGGCACCGGTTGTTGTTTTTGATGAGCTATGCACATAAGAAACCAGAACATCTGGTCTGACCATGTGGCACCTCCATTTGTCCAAGGCCCCTTGAAGCAGCCCTCACATTGACACACACACACACACATACACACACACACACTGCCAGCTGCATCCACGCAAATGTGAGCTAAATCCAATGAATGATGCATGTTATTCACAGCGGGGTGGCGAGAGGCTGGATGAGATGAGGGAAGTGGGTAGGTGTGGTGAGCCCAACACCCCTCAACAAGAGAGCCCCCCACCCCCCTCATCCCTTTCTGTGACTTTGATTAAAAATCATCCCACCCTTCCCCAAACAACTCATGAATATGCAGCAGGGTAATAAGCCCCTGCTCAAAGCAACTGATTTGTCAATTGTCTGCATTTCATCAAGATTGAGTAACACCTCAAGGGTGCTATAATCGAAAGCTGTAAAAAGAAGAGGGAGGAAAGAGTCACCATTAGATTGCTGCGTTATCTTAATCATTAGGCACTTCGGGAGCTTAATTAACGACCTGACAAGAGCTGGGTAGAGAATTTGGAGTTGATTGGTTGTCGGAGGTGTTGAGTGAGCCTACCGAATGCTAAGTCAGGGGAGGAATTCTAGTGAGGGAGAAGAGCGGCTGATTTGCTTTCAAAAAACCAACGCAGCAGCAGCCATTAGACTGTTTTAATTAAGCGTAATTAGAGATGCGATTACAATGATGGGTTTGATAACCAGTATTAAATCATTCATCCATAAATGTTATGTTAAAATAGATGAGGGGAAAAATGAGAGCAAGAGAGAGAGAGAGGAGAGATGGGTGGAGTGGAGGTCGATTGTGAGTAAGATGTAGAGAATAAATATGTGAGAGAGAAGAGAGAAAGAGAGAGAGAGACATAGAGACAAGGAGAGGGAGAGAGAGAGAGACGAGGGGGATGGCTGGCAGGCTGCCACCAATTATTTGGATGTGCTCAATTGCAGGAATTCTCTGGTGTCGTGACTCATGTTGACAGGTGTTCAGCGTGAATTATTTGTACTGGGGAGACAGAGTATGCACACTAAACACACACACACACACACACACACACACACACACACACACACACACACACACACACACACACACACACACACACACACACAAAGCCTGCTCATCCCATAACCCAGCTCTGATATAAATCCAGCATGTTTATTGCCCTGGTCGGCAGGAGAAAATGAGATTGGACACTCTTTCCTCCTTCTCGTTCTTTCCTCCCTCTCCGCTCCCCTCTGCTGACTGGCTGACTGGGTCATTTTTAAATGCCTTGTAAATTTGTCAGCCATATTAAGTGCCCATTAAAGGGCACCAAGCTGGAGGAGGGAGCAGGAAAGAGAGGCTCATATGGCAGTCCCTGACTGGCATTGCTCCCACATCCATCCAGCTTAATGGTGCCCGCCCACAGTGGCACTGGGGAGTCATAGCTGTGATGTATTGTGGCACGGATGGACACAAGCTGGAAGAGGCAGATTAGCTACTGTAGGCCAGAATGTTTTGAGGTAACCTCACTTGGACTGGCTGCTTGGCAGCTGTCATAATGCCCTGGCACAATGATCTACGGCTCTCTACCAAGAGGTTTACTGGGTTATCAGCTGAGACTTTAATGCACAGACTGCATGAAGTACAGTTACAGTCTGAACTACTAGTGGGAAAAATAAAATTGCTGTCATTTCAGTAAAAACAGTCACACTGAGTCTAAAACCTGCAAATTTTTACAACAGGGGTTGAACACAGTTTCTGCCAGAAACGTTGTTAGGCCCAGTGTGGGTTAGCAAAAACATGTTACCTTGTGTAATAGTGTTAGCAGTGATACATGATGTTTGGGTATACAACAACTGCATGACCTGACCCCCACTGTTGTTTTGCTTTTATTTTTAGAACTAAAACCCATTTAATTAATTTTCGTGTGTCAGCACCCACATTCATCATTTGTAAAATACTAAGCAAGTTATCAATACTTAGTTACACGATGAATGCTACAGTTATAAACTGGAAGTGTCTGCTCCGTGACTGTCCACAGCAGCAGGAGAGTAGCACAGACCAGCAGAGTGAGACATCTGTCCTCCTTCTTGCTCACTATCGTAGACACACGTAGCTGTTACAGAGTCTCTCTGGGTCTCTTTTCTGCAAAAACTTTCCTGCTCTCTGCCTGCTCCGCCTGTCTCAGTGTGGCAGGTTGGTTGCTCCAGGTTCTGGTTTTAAGCAGTGGTCGTCCTCTCATGAAAAGGGTCTTAGAGAGTGGGAAAGCGAAAGAGAGAAAACAACAGAGAAAGAGGTAAGTAACGATCGTGATTTGCCTGAGCATGGAAGTTTGCCAAGAACCAACGACAACAGTATGAAAAATTGAATAAAATACCATCGCAAAATTCAAGCTATAAATAGTAGTAGAATTAGCTTTTGTGATCATTAATGAAGAAGAATATGGTCTTAATCAATTCATGTAGCTGCCATCATTGAGCTCTGCACCACATATTATGTCAATACAGGGACAGTCGATAAATCTTTAGCCTGTCTACAAAGACGTAGCCAGAGTCCATTTTCTGATGGACATGATAAAAAGCCACTCTCATCAATCGATGAAAAAGCCACAAATAACTCGAGCTTTGAAAGGATGCTTTGGGAAAAAAGGCCTGTGACGCTCAGTAAGGTTTCCTAATGTGTTGGTGTCGTTCTGCTGTCCATTACAAAAAGGAAGCAGAGTATATACTTATACTGTTGATGAGCATGCTTCCTAAGATGTGAGATGTCCTGCAGAGAGTTGAATTTACAGTATATATGTTGTAAGTATTTTATGTTATGTCTGGCAGTTATCAGCCTGGATTGAAGTTACAGACCTTAAGATTTCAGTCCTGGTTGATTTAATAATGCCCATGGTTACTGGTGGTAACAGCAAGTGGGTTTAAGGGGCTTAGGTCAGGCTTTAATATCTAGTTAAGCTCTGATTATAGCAGTTAGTTATCAGTGGGTAGTGTGTTGTGTTTACTGCTACAGAAAAGGAATAAATCTTTGGGTTATTAGGACGACATTGCCTCTGTGCTGACACCTATTAGACTTGGTAACTTTACCAGCTGCTCTGTGAGAGGAACAAACTGAGGCTACTATTAGTGTTGGGATATTTATACTTAGTGGAATTTCTGTGGCTGAAGCTCTGCTGGTCTGTGTGCATTATGAAATTATAATTGTGTTTCCTGTTTGAAAAAAAAGGAATTTGGATTTTATGTGGTTCGTCCTACTTAATTTACCTAGTTAGGGCTGGGTATCGTTTAAAAAATTACAATACCAGTACCAATCCAAGTAGCCTTAAAGTGATACAGACAAACAAGCAAACACACAACGAGCAGATATTACC
This sequence comes from Scomber japonicus, assembly GCF_027409825.1. Lineage (NCBI taxonomy): Eukaryota > Metazoa > Chordata > Actinopteri > Scombriformes > Scombridae > Scomber > Scomber japonicus. The sequence goes on from NC_070578.1 coordinate 30,394,628, forward strand.
AAACAAACTCTCATTACTTTAAAGAAGTTAATAATAACGGCTGTCATGATCTGATGTACACAGAGTGAGTAGTTTTTACACAACAGCAAGGCACAATAAAGTTTGCTTCCTTGTCGAGAGGTTAAAGGTGAGCAGCTCTTCATCTAACAAATGTCAAACAAATGCTGAAAATGATAATGTTTTGTTTTGTAGACATATTTTTGGTGAGTGATTGCAGTTAGTGCTTAAGACAGTAAGTAATAAAAAAACAACTTTTCCAATATAATGTAAGCAGCAGCAGAATTATATCTTATAATAACTACAGCTCTAATATGGCTGACATTGATGAAACTATAAAAAGTCACACTGGATCACATATATGCGTTGGTTCCTGTCAATCCTTTGTATGTGTGAAACTAATTTGAATCGTGCATATGAACGCTGTACTCTGCCACCAACGATGACATCTGCTATACGGAGAGTTAATTGCAGAATATGAATCCACTGAATGGCTGTTGTTGAAAAATACTGATCATAAATAGTATCAAAAACAGGGTTGATTATAACTTTATTGTTTGACATGTATGTGTTTCGCTCCTAATTTGCATAAAACCAAGCAAGCAGTAATAGTAGTTCAACAAGAGAAAAATAACTACAATTAATAGTAATTCATATTAGCGTTGTACGAAGATGGTTTCAGAGATTTGACACTTGACAGTGTTTGTGCTGCTTTTATGTACAAATTAATGTACTGTAGAGCTTACATTCACATATGGTTGCTATGCATTACTGAAAAACATGCTTATTGGTCGCTATGCATTAGACGCCTGTTCATTCACTTTATAAATCATAATATAATATTTCTCACTACTTTTCGACACACATCCTTCTTCCTCGTCCTGTCCTCCCTGCAGCTTCTTTAATGAAGTTGTACAGAGCAGCTTTCTCCCCACGCTGAGACTGGATGAGAGAGAGCCCTCAGAGCCATGGCGGCACAGGACTCTCTCTCCCTCCCACTAATGAGCTGAGCTTTCAATGTGCCCACTAATTAGTTCATCTATAACTCTAAGCACTCAATTACTCCACCAGCACCACCACCACCACCACCACAGTGCCGAGAGAGGCGATAAGACTGACAAATGCCTTGGCAGTGTGTTCAAGAACTCTCTCTCACTCACACAGAATGGCTTTGAGCTGTGAGGCCCGAGAGAAGTTCTTCTAACTTCCCACGCTCCAACATGCTGTCCAGGCAAAGCACATTGATCTTCAGTTTTACCCTTTTTTTTATTTGGTGTTTCTGTCTCGTTCTCTCCCTCTCCCGCTCTGATAGCATGATGTATGTATTGACAGATGTGCACACTAGCGTATGTGCTCCTAAGCATTTATCTCCAATAAATGAATAGATTAATATTTTATGTATCTTATTTTTCACATTATAAAATAAAGTAAATGAGATTATATTAATAATGCTCAATCATTTTTGTTCTTTCTTTCTGTCTTTCTCTATATTTTGAATCAAGTATCAACAAGAAATTGTGCCGGTTACACATGAGTAGACCAGAATTACAAACACTCATGAATGCTCTCTGTTCTTTTAACTTATTAGTGACAAAATAGTAGAGACTTGGTCGAATCTTTTCAGTCCTTTAAACCTGACAGGACTGTTGCAAATTGGCTGAGCTCCCTTTGTTAAAACCACCAAATATCTGTGGTTTATCAAGTTCTCACGAGTCATATGATAACGCACAATGCACCATTACCTGCCTACACAAAGAAGCATGAGCATTTATTGTGAGTTTTGTTCTCGCCATTTGAATATAAGTCCAATATTCACTCTTCTTCTAGCTTTGTTTTGACCTCCACCAACTCCTCTCAACCAGATGTTAAGATATTAGATATATTTTGTTTACCAGCTATTTGTAAATTTTGTATGTCTACTGTTTGGTGTTGGGCAGGCTGTACACAGAGGTACATTTTTAAAAATGTAATTGCCAATAATGTATCTTAATAACAATAATAATAATAATAATAATAATACTATTAATAATACTATTAATAATGTATCTAATGTGTCTTCAGTAGCACACTATGTCCACGGAGAGTATCACGGTGGTTTTTTTAGTTGCTATCATCGAGCTATACAGTCAAGTCAACTATAACAAGTCCTTGGCTATTTGCTCTGAAGTCCCCAGCCCTCTACAAAGACCATTCATTATAATGGGATCTATTACAGTACAACATTGTCAGTAATGTATTATTCATGTGGCTTCTTAAGAAAAGGTGAAAAAGCTGCTAATTTAAAGTATTATTCAATTACACTCTTATGTTGTTTAACTTAAAATTGATGACCATTAATAGTCCAATGGGAACATATACGGAAGCTTCCCTAAATTTAGGCAAATAGGTTACAGGAAAGACCACCAGACACACACACATACAGTACACTCATTGTCCTAGGTCACTTTTGTGGACATTACATAGACTTGCATTCATTTTTCTTAACCACTGACCCAAAAATCTACATTTTATCCATCGAGGACACAGCTTTTGTCCCTTAACTGGTCTTTAGTCTGAAATTTTCCCCCAAAAGTAGCCCATGACAGACAGACACACACACACACACACACACACACACACACACACACACACACACACACACACACACACACACACACACGCACACACGCACACACTTGAACTAATGCCCTACTCTCTCACACCCAGACACACACACGTTGTGAATGTGTACTAACATGCAAATCCAAGACAGGTCAAGGCTCTGTAAAGTTATATATTGACTAAATTTAATAGCTTTCCACTGTATTCAAATATGAATAAATATGGCTACTGTCTAATAATAATAAACAAAACTTCATTGTGTCAACAGGAGAACAGGAACTTCTCTCATAATACTGCCATCTGTCCTACTCAGGTGTACACAATACATGACACCATGTTGTAAAAGATAAAGCTAGGTGTGTGGAGGGAATATGAAAACAACCACATTCAAATCCAAATTCAAATGACATAGATGCTCCCATACAAACAGATGCAAACATCCATACAAATACAGTACGTATCTCACACCACAAACACCTAGAAGAACACCCACGTTCCCACGCCCATTCTCTGCTTCCTCTGCTCCAACCCCGATGAGCAGAAGCTAAATAAAGAGATCAGCTGGGAGCTCTGCGGTGCCTCCATAAAGGAGGGTGCAGCTCCATTACCCCACGTCTCATGGGCCAGAAACATGACTCAGCAGGGTCACTGTTGTGGTCGGCTGGTTAAGGAGTCAATAACTTGTCTTTTAATGGATATAGATATAAAGTGGTGTAGATTTATATGGCCTTTAACTGGAGGGCGAAAAAACTAAAGATTATAAGCAGTGCAGCATTTTAAAGATAGTTGTAAAGGTAGAGTGGTAGGCTGTCTGAAGCCTCAGGCCCAGTTCAGACCGAAGATTCACGATGATACAAAAAGTTGCAGAGGTGTGAATTGGCTCGTCTCAGCTCAACTGAACAACTCAACTTGTCAAGTCGCCAAAATGGCTGGTTTCCGAACTTTAGACACGTCACCTGTTTCAACAGCCAATCAGGTCGTAGTCAGAAGAAGAAAGCCTCAACATTCTCATTTTTTCAAAACTAGAAATGCAACTGTAAGTAAATCAGCTATCATGTCTTCATTCATATTTTAATATGCTACAAATTATATCCACCTACCAAAAAAAAACCCTGACCAGCCGTCAATTAGAACGGAAGTACAGAGAGTTGTTGCTATAGAGACGATACACCTGTCTAATTGTATTGGTGTAAACTGGCAGGTTTTACAGGCGCATTGAAAGCAGTATAACCTTCCTGTTGTCTTACTCGATCGTGCAACATTCAAACTTAATTGCTGTATCAAGCCTTCCAAATAAACATTTGAAGAGGTCACCTGAAAAAACAATGCGGCACAATAATCAAAGTAAAAGAAAATAATCACATTCTGCAGCCCTGAATGAAAGCATCCAGAAGCAAAGAGGCACTGAATCCAACACAGCTTATACAGTAAAAACATATAGTGACTCACTGCAGAGGGATTTGTTGAAGAATGTCACTTGCACTGCTGATGCATCACTGTCATGTAGCTGACAGGCCAGATGCTACAGACTATTTAAGGAAACTGTTACAGATTTGTCAGTGTGTCATGTACATCATTCTGTTAACAGACAGTTTCATAGTAAAGTGCTGCCTCTGAAGATACACCGAACCTGTTTGATGTGGTTCGAATAGCCTAAACAGTGTGTTAGTTAAGCTGGTGTGGACGCTGTCATTTGATCTCAGGTTGTGTGCCAGAAAACCACACTGAGATCACCTGAGAAGGTGGACTCCGTTACCATGGTGACGCAAAAGTGTGTGTGACTGTGGGGATTTTTGCCTGATGTTGAGGAAATCAAAGTGGCATTTAAAAAAGTCATGTTGTGCTTCAGTAGCAACTACATTCTTGATAGCAAACATCCCTATTCCTCACACTGCAGTACGAGATGCCCTCTCTGTGTGGGAAGCTTTTAATTGTCCATTAGGATGATAGTTACCAAACTCTGTCAGTACATGTGATTTCATGTCTACAACTCTTGATTTGTTTGTAATAAGTCAGCTCAAACATGAATGAGTTCAAGCTAAAAAACAACAGTGTATTATTTTACTTTGGCTGATGAAAAAAATGGTCTGATGTCATATTATTGAAAGCTTTTTTTTCCTTGGAGTAAGTTGGAAGTGTGCTACATTAAGATATGAAAAGTTAAGGTGTATCGACTGTAATGTGTCCCTGTGGCTGTTCAGTTATTTTTGCTACCCGCTGCCTGCTTATTACACTCCTGTTTTCTTTCATTTTCTCCAAATCTAACTGTAGACAGTGTGTGTGTGTGTATGTTTGTGTGTGTGAGATCAGTGTTACAGTGTGAGTGTGGTTGTTCATGTGTGTATGTGAGTTTGCATACATACACACTCTACACGGTGTAATAGGCTACGGGGGTGGTGTTCATAGTCTTAAGCAGAATGGATGCAAAATCCACATTACACAACACATTCCCATTCCAGAATAGTGATCCATCAAGCCCTTGCACTAAGCATCTGTACATAAACCTCAATTATGCTAATGCTAATCCCTGGGACATTGACGTGAGTAGGCAAGGAGGCTAACAGCTAAAGACTTTGATGTGTGCTGCCATTTGGCAGGGCCCACTGAAAGACTAGCATTGGACCCCAAACTCCACCAGGGCTTAAGGAGGAAAAACCAGCCCAGCCTTGTCTGTTCCTCTACTGATTACAAGGGCTTAAGGGGCTTCTTTTATTTGCCTCTTTGGTATGGACCCAATCATGGGTGTCAGTTCTCTCCACTGCAGCTTGGCAGTCCTTCTGCATTTAATCTTTGTTTTACTCACCCCTCCTCTGTGCCAGACTTATGCTTTCTTTTGTTTTGTTTTTCATTTTCATATCATGGTTTCCTTCCATGTATACATTTACATCTGACATGTTCTGTATATATTCCCATTTTGGTAACTGACAAAAAGCATAGAAACACGTACTGTTGAATGTCTTTATTGCGAGGGATTAGTCATTTTCCAGAATATGCCATCAGCTCTGATGGTGTTAATCAGTTTTCAGTCCTGTTCTTATTACTCAGGTCTGCAACAGCATAAGTTAAATGAACCTCGTACCTTTCTTGAGCTTTACTTAAAGAGAGAGAAAGATTCTTTGTGGACAAAATGGTCCACAGAAAACAGGGAACTGTTTCCCCAAAAAACCTTGGCACTGTACACCCATTGCCTGTTTGCATAATGGAATTGCGTGCTTATAAGTTGCTTTTTGGAAATTGAGTATGTAGCTCTAATGTCTTCTCATAATAAAAACAGGGAGATCAGAAATTTCCTGGCAAGCAGAAACATTGTTAGCAGTGATTTAGTTCCATTAATGACAAGTGTTTTTTAAGTACTTTGCCCCCTTTCTTACTCTTATGTTCTAATTTCCCTGAGCTTTCATGAAAAACCCTGCCACAAGAGAAGGATTAAAGCTTATTTTCAGTGAATGAGTCAACACATGAAAAAGGGAAAAACACTGCAGACAGTTTGTGTAACAAAAGAGATTATGAACATTTAAGAGGGATTTGGGAAAATAATCGGAGCTTGTTCTAATTTTAGGGGTGAGGACTGTGAAATGGTGGCATAACCTTTCTGGTTTGAATCAATAGAGAAAGAAAACCTCACACACCAGCTGGCCTTTCTTTCCAGTCACACCAAATGATATTTTGGAGTTGAGGCTACTGCTAAGACTTGTGCTGCAGTTTCCCACCAGTGCAACACAAAACTGAATCATCATGCTGCTGCAGCTCTGGTCAGTTTTTCTCAGATTCAGACAAAAACGTTTAGAAGTACAGAATAACTTTTGTGGTTTGTGTAATGTAACAAAATGATAACCAGCAATGCAATATCCTTTACTGATGTTATGATTCACAGACATGTCTTGCATTGGAAGCAGAATGAATAGAGGGATAATGTTTGAATCAAGTGTCCAATAGTAGCCACTGTTAGACTGCTGTTTAGTATTTCTGTATCCAGTACATACGGTGTTTGCATGTGTCAAACGAGCAGATACTGTACACACAGATTTGCTGTAAGTGCTGCCCTGTTTGAGTGTAGTATTTTCCTGAAATCTCTCTGCTGGTTGCCTGGCCACTTTGTGACAACAAGACTCAACAGGAAATCACTGCTCCTGGCAAAGAAATTGTCTGGCACATAACCCACCCACTCGCCTAAAATCGCAACTTGCCATTTTTTCACTTTGGTTTTTGAACGAGATTTAACTCGTTAATGAGTGAGGTTTAGAGGTGCTGTCAGACGTTGTTTTTTTTTTACCTTTGGACAGAGCCAAGCTAGTCCAGTTTTTGTAAGTCTTATTTCCCAAAAATGTTGAACTATTACCTCAAAAACATGATTGCTAATAGCCTCGTAAACTAATATGACAAGCTGGATGGGTGTAAAGAGCTCACCACCGAATGTCATAAAACTGCTTACTCAAACTGCACATTTAAGCACCACCAAGCCTGATGTCTTAACTTTAAGTTAGCAGCAAATCAATGTAATCTCTTATAATCTTGTACTAAACACACGCCTACATATACCTACACATTACACACTAACTTTTCTGCTTCACCTTTCCATTGTTGCTGCTGAAGATCAGTCAAGATGTTTTATTTCAACTTGAGATCATGAAAAACATAAAGTAAAAAAAAAAAAAACCCTAGACAACCATTTATCTTATACAGAAATTTCAACATAACAAGCTTTGTTTTGATATTACGAAACAAGTGAATCACGACCACAAGAACACAGTTATACAGTATTGTGTAATGATTAGAAACACAACCTTAATGACAAATAAATTGTCTTAGGATTACAACACTGAAAAAAAAATAATTAGTGGTACAAACAAGGTTTCTCCAGCCCTCTAAATCTCTACGGGGGAGGCGAGGGGCCTGGCTCAAAAACACAAAGAGCAAGCAGGCAAAATCAATAGGCACTCTGTCAAGTGCCTAATCCTCAAGTGTAATGACAAGCCAGTGAATTTCAAGCTCAGGGTTTGAGAAACAGTGCTCACAGATTTAGTGAACTGGCTAAACTCGATCATCCATCTCTCTGTCACTCCTGCTCTCTGTTTTAAATCCGCCCTTTTCTTTGAAGGGGAAACTTAAGTCATTGTCTGCACTTCTGTGTGATACTTTGCGGCTTATTCAATTCACTGGATATTGATGACTCTTAAGAATAATAATAAGAGTCGAAGCTCATCTTGATCTTCTCTTGCTGGGAATGGAAATGTATATAGAAATGTATATAAAAGTTGTTCATGTGAAGGGCTGAAAATGTGATATAATATATGTGAATATGTGGATTGGATTGAGATGTACAGTAATGAAAGAAGACATCTCTGACAGTGGCACTGAAATACCTATGCACATCTCTGTTCACTGACTGGTTGATTGACAGTCTGTCTGTCTGATTGGTTGTCTAATTGGCTGGCTGGCTTATGCTCAGCTTCCTGATGCGTTGACAAACAATTATCCCTGATGACAGTATCGCATTTGTCGAATTAATTCAATGTGCTTGCTACAACAGCAGTTTGTTAGCAGTGACAAGACGTAGAGTTCAGGGCTGTGCGCGCTAGTGAGATAAATACCTTTGTAATTGCTCTTTGTAGAAAGAAAAAAAAAAGATGAGGTGAAGTTTGTGGTATTCTCACATGCAAAGTGATTGTTTTTCAGTTTTTTTTCTAGCAGCTCTTTTTGAAGACATCAAGGAAATGCAACAACCGCTGTGAGAATATGAACAGTTTCATCCTTGGTGTCAGGGGAAAATTTTTCTCTTCAGCAAGACAGAGGAACTCAGTCAGTCAGCTGTTGTTGGCTCAGTGAAGCGGTGAATCAATGCAGTCAGACAGGCAGACAAGGCAGGCAGCAGGTACATCTGATGTCAGCGGTGCTCTCCTGACACTTATCTGCCCGGACAACCACTTTCAAACTTCTCTCTCGAACGCTCTCTCATTCTCCATGATCAGTTTCTCAGATACTCTCCTAAATCACCTTCTTTTTTTCTTTCCTTTAAATGTGTCTTCAAGCTAGACAAATCTTATACATCTGTCTCATCTTCTCTCTAATCTCTCATAACCAGAGAGAGAGAGACAGAGAGAGGGAGAGAGTAAAAGAGCACAAGAGAGAAGTGTGTGTGCGTGTGTGTGTGTGTGTGTGTGTGTGTCAAGTGGGCCTTGTATAGCAGTCCCAGCAGCAACAAGCTGTCATTAGAGTGGGCAGGAAAGAACCCTTGTGGCTTGGTTCCATCAAATTGTAATCCCCAGCACATTATTACCATGGCAGGGTCACCTCTCCACTACTGCTCTAAGGCATGAGCAGGTGAAACACACACACACACACGCACACGCACACACACACACACACACACACACACACACACACACACACACACACACACACACACCTTTCATTTGCGACCATTTTTACTGTTTTGCCAGTGTTTTCCTTGACAGTCCTTATATTACCCGGCAAGCCCCAATAATGAATCCATCTGAGAAGGCCAGACGAGGCTGCTGTCATGCATAATTCAATATCTAACCCCCACCACACACCCATGACTCTTCTTCTCCACATCCCTCATTCCTGTCATCCCCACTATACCTCTAGTGGGGCTTCTGTACTGCCCAACCTGACTGACTCTATTATGCAACCCTGAAGATTACAATCTTGTGGAAGACTGTGAGTGCGTCTCTATATTCGTGCAGCCTTGTGTGTCACATGCTTCTCTCCTCTGTGGTTTCTAGGGAAACCGCCATTAGGGTATTGGTTAGTCTGTGTGTGGGCAGAGAGAGAGACTTATTCACCCCAGTAATGGACATCCCTTCCAATATGGGCATCAATACTACAACACACCCCTCCGGTGTTACTTTAACACTTACTCAGCCACACCATAGACAAAGACTTTCATTAGTGACTCATTCTTGAAAGTTGGACAACACAAGCTGCTACACACTACATATTCAAGTTAAAATGATCATTTAGATTTATTGACAAAAGATGCTATGGTTTATTGACTTATAGTTGCATCAATACAGGGAAGATTAGCCCTAACAGGTAGTTCTACCGTCTGAGATGTCCCAGAAAGCCGGTAGCTTGTCAGACAAAAATAAGCACTATCAGAAGTGGTCTGCTAATTAAAAACTGAATTCAAAATGGAAACATTTGAATCGACTACGTCTTCAAGTGCTATTTATTATCAGCAAAGGTTACAGGAAGACTTTGAAAACAGGAAGCTGCAGTACATCGCAGACGCTGTAGCCAATTAGCCATGAATTACTTCACACTTGATTTCTGATCTTCTAAATTTCCCAACACACATGCAAACACCACCTACTCACACTTTTAACAGTTTAACATGGTTATTAAATACTTCCTCATAGGCCAAAACAACACCAAAGTAGTATTATAACAATGGTATTTAGTGTGGTAACAAATTGTGGTTTTCAGTTATGGGTTACGTACAATATGTTCTTCCAGAGTCCTACCCATGTTGGTGGAATTTGTTGTTGTGTTCAGATGTGCAGTGCTTGATTAATTACCTGGCGAGACAGCTGGATTTGCCAGATCGGGAAATCACATGACAATCCATCTTGCCAAGTTTCAAGTTATATGAGCTTGTGTGGTTCCGACCAATTACTATTCAAGGAAGACTCTCGTAAATCCAGCTGTCTCACAAGGTATGATTTATGGTAGATCAAAATTGAAGAGTCCATCTAAAGTCAATATATGCTTTGGCAAGCTAATTAAATTAAATGAATTAAACAATGATGTTACACGTTAAATAAAGTTACAGACAAATATCAATAAGGACGTTCAGTGAAAACTACAGTCTCCATGGCAACATTAGTAACACTAACCAATCACACTGCATGACAAAATATGACAATATCTCAGACGTACAAAATTCTGTTGGTTAACACAACTATTTGGTCTGTAAACACTGAAGAAGAACCCAAGTGTCTATGTGTCTGTGTGTGTGTGTGTGTGTGTGTGTGTGTGACAGCAGATCATGTGTATCTCTTCATGTGCCTGAATAGCAGGGTACATTTCATCACGTCATTAGCAGTCTAGCAAGCAGAAATGACTTTTTCTGCACCTAGGAGCATGGCTGTTTCAGATCAATGCCTGTGGCAGTTCTTAAATCAATGAGTGATGTTGTAACTAGGGGACTCATCTGTGAAGCAGACCCCTGGGAGACAGAGAGTGAGAGAGTGAGAGTCTCTCAAGTAGAGGGAAAGGGAGAGACAAAAGCATATAGAGCTAAAAGTGTTTGAAATGGAAAAAAGAAAATAGAGGGCTGAATAGGAAAGAGAGAGGGAGTGAAATTGAAGGTGATGACCGTGTTTGTACATGCATGTGAGTGTGCGTGTGCATGTGTGTGTGTGTACAAGAGAGCAACACAGACTCATCCCAAATAATTGACTTCTCTAAGTGCCTTTTCCTACAGCACAGTTCAAATATGATTCTGTTGAAATAATTGCTCATTTGATGAAGCAGGTGAAACTCCATGGCACAGTCAACCTTTACTTTTTCTCTTTCTCTCTTTTTCTCTCTCCCTATCTTTTTCTGCTATGTCTTCGTGCAAAGTGTGTGTCTGCATACTGGGTGGGGGAGCAAAGTAATGGGTAGGAGGTGGAGCGTGAAAAAGGTTAGGGAGAAAAATCACATCACCAGAGAGAGAAGCGATGAGAGTGTGCCCGGCTCCCAAGGCCAGATGTATTTACCTGGGTAATGATAGTCATCTGGACCGGCAGGGTGTGTGTACGTACTGTATATGTGTGTGTGTGTGTGTGTGTGTGTGTGTGTGTGTGTGTGTGTGTGTGTGTGTGTGTGTGTGTGTGTTGCTCAGGATGTAGTGAAGGCTAGATTTCTGTTTGGCTGACTGACTGCCTGGCCGAGGGGCTAGCTTGCCAATTTATCTGCTGCTGAACCCCCCCCCCCCCCCTCTCCCACAACTGTCTCTCTTGTTCTCCTGTTCTCTTCTCTCTCTGTTATTCCTTTTTTCTTTTTAGTCCTCCTGTCCCCTCTTACCTCTCCAGCATCCTCTTTCTCTTGCTCCCTCTTTGCTTTGCTTCAAAAGTCGCCATTATTAATTCATAAAAAAACACACACACATTGCACACATGATTGAGCTCCATAGGCACTGGAGCATGATTCAATCCTGCACATACACACACACACTTTCCCATGTTTATACACACTGCTGCCTGTTGCTTTTCTCAAACCTCCTCTTCTCGGCGTCGACATCCTCCAGACAGCTCTCAACTTCAGCAGGCATAACGCAAAAGCCCGAACCATTTGTGTTTTGTTATGTATGACTAGTCAGCGCCACAGCTCGCCTCAAATACAGTGTTTTGGCCACTTTACACAAATCCCTCTGTTTTCATGTTTTTTGTCTTTCTTTCAATCATTTTTTCATAAAACATCTAACTAAAAACTAGAAGTGTATTTGTGAGGGTGTGAGTGAGTGTGTTTATGTGTGTGTGTGTGCATGTTAGTGTGTACATGCGACTGTGATTGGTCTGTTCCGGGAGGGTATAAGCGTGACACTTGACTGCTCTTATCGAGGGTTGCCAGATGTGAGCCTTAAGGTTAAAAAAGAAGGTGGGGGGGGGGGGGGGGTCCCACATGCATGAACACACACACACATATACATAAAAACATATACATGGTCTCTTTCAAGAACCCGCCCCCCCCCCTTCCCCAACTGAAAGAGTGGGACAGGAAAGGAATGGGTGCTTAGATATGGATTGCTGGGATTGAATTAAAAACATTAGCTCGAGGCTGTGCGGCTGAATCCTGATGATGAGGCCACTGGGGGAAAATGGAGAAAATGGGCTTTTGCTGCCAGGGCCTAGAAAATCCCTTACTAATGGAATGAGAGAAGGCAGAGAAAGATAGCGGGAGCGAAGGAGGGGAGGAAGGGATATCACAAGGGATGAGTGTGGGTGAATGGTTACAAAGACAGTGCATTGTGTTTGTGTATGTTCATGTGAGAATAAAATGGGCTGAAACAAATGGAGCAGAGCCAGGAGGCCTCCAACGAAACATCATTACAAGCAGCTCCAGAAATATTGTGCTTTTGGCATAACTAGTAATGTGAGGTGGGGTGGGGGGAGGAGGAAGAGAGGGGCACAGGAGATTATTTCATATGTACCACTGCTTACACATGGACATAAGTTTGATATGGTATATAGTTTGAAGATTGGACGTAAACCTATCCAACTCCAGTTTGTCATGGACTTTATTTCGCCAACATGCCCAAAAGACGTATTTCATGTGCCCATATGCTATGTTTTCAGTCCAGATGTCCACCACAGTTTTGGTTGATGAGCGCATCCCAGCATAGCGGTAATGGGTGCCATGACAACCGCGCCAAGGTGAGTCCTGGCGCTGACAGTCAAGTGATGTAGCCAGCTCGATAAATTTAACTTAAAAGCTATGTTAACTGCGCCTACCTTTTTAATCAGTGTCTTGCTTGAAAAGTTGAAGACAGGACATGGCAAGCTGGACCTGGACACACAAACACACACATATACACACACACACACACAAACTATGAATACGTGTTGAACTCTGGTTGGCGTGATTGTCAATGGTCACACGGTAGATAAACAGAAGTGACATGAGAATAAGGCACATCAACATACTGAACATAGCATTTTCCTGTTTCAGTGTCTTCTACTAATCAGTGTCTTTATCCCTGTTATAAACCATTCTGGATGGCAGTCTGAGGAACACAGACCAGATGGTTAATTAGAAATAAAAAAGCTCTGAGTGCATACTTAAGAAAATGTGTGTTTCTTCTCATTTTGTGGTTCTCCGGGACCATCGTGGTTAAAATTCTCTGGCGAATTCTCCAAGCGGTGGGCATTTCAGCCCCCTCATTTCCCGGAGTGAATGGAAGCATCTGACTTCGGCTGACACGGGCTTTAAATGTACAATCTGGCTGTCTTATGATGAGAACAAATTAATAAGTGAATGTTATCTGTGGGTAGCAGAGGAGGGTGTCTTGCCAGCCGTTTTTGTTCCTACACCACTTCTTTTCATGTAAATGACAGACGACACAAAAACAGGCAGAGCTCTTGGTTTGAATTGGATTTTGACATGGATATTGGCGCACTTTTTGTGTGCGTTCATGCATGTATTATAGACTGTACGTATTAAAGTGTATACACAGAACATGAATATTTGTGTGTGTGTGTGTGCCTGGCTTTGTTTGCACTGGTTAATTTTAATTTGTTTGTACACAGTGTTTAAGAGTAGACTAATCACAGGTTTGATACACAACATGTGGCTTCACAGTGGAAACAGGATGCTCCAATCATAAACAGTCGGCGGGATTAGGCAAGCAGAACGGGAATAAAAAAATATGGTGGGACTGAATGAAGTATAGATGGCCAGGAGTGTCTCGCTCTTCTTTTTCTCTCAATATTGGTATTGTGAAGTCACTGAGAGATGGCAATCAGCAGGAGATGTGTCTTCAAGATGAAAGTGGGGAAAGAGAAACAGAAGGAGAGCGAGAGAAAGGAGAGCCTCTTAAGGCACCTCCATCAGCCTGTCGTTAGGAGGGTAATGAACCTAGCACCACTGCTGCCAAGCAACCAATGACTCACTCAGACACACACACACACACGCACACACACACACACACACACGCACACACACACACACACACACACACACACACTATACAAGATAAATACACTCACAAAATAGAAATCTCGCAAGTACCAAAGCTCTGTCTCTGCTACTCATCCATTATCAGACGATCTTTCCAATTACAGGCTGTTTGTACACCAAAGATATGATGTGCATACATCATATGAGCATAAGTAATAGATCATTTGTGTGCACATTTACTTAGATCCATCTCCCTCTTGTCTTTTCCCCAGGCTGCCTGGCTTTTGCTATATGTTATATGTGTTAGTACACTCCATGTATACTGCTTTACACATAGACATTCATCACTAAAGGAAACATGCCTTACAAGGATAATTATAGTAATGTTCACCCTGGGCCCTGTTTACCTTAACTATTACCATCTATCAATTTTATAAGGTTAACTCGCTGTAAAGCTAACACCTCTCTGTTTGCACAAAGCTCTTCTCTGTAATGCAAAAGCCACAAAGAAATGCAAACAGTTGAACCCAAAAAAGCTACTTAATCCCACCCGTCCAACACAACACCAGCACTACTGTTAAACCATGAAACCAACAAACGCAGCATGTTCATTGTAAGAGTTTCAATAACTTTTATCGCTGTTTTGCCAGCTTCCTGGTGTGTTTACACAACAGAAGGAAGAGCTTTCTTAGCAGAAATTTAGTATTGATGTGACCGGCCATTATTAAAACTCCCTCATCTGATCCTCTGTCCCTCCAATGAAAGCAATGTATTCATCCAGCTCCAGCCTCTTTTTTTCAGTTTCAAAGCCAAGAATGTGCCTGTGACTCTGGTCACAGAAATTGCAAAAATTAGTCAATCACACCCACTTGCACTTGAAACCACAGTTTATGCTCACAATTATGTCCACTGTCAGGAAAATAGAGGACTCTGTCTTCATGCGGTATGCAAGACCGATATCTGTCTTGCAACTGCTGCACTCACTGAAGCTTTGAAAGTAATGAGATCTTATCAACTGTAACCAAACTTTTTTTTTTTAGCTGCACTAAACCTCACAGACCTTGTGGAGCTCTGTCTCGTTGTGTAATAGTTACAGTAAGTAGTATTCCTGTAAACATAAGAGACACAGTGTATTCAACATAGCCCAACTATAACCAACAACCCAAACAGTGATACATAAATGATCATTTTAAAGTTTGAATTTTATTTTATAAGTCACCATTACACATCAGTCATTAAAACATTAATCATGTAAACACAGGTGATTTTATTCCTACTTGAACTTGATGCAACAAACTGTCAATCACAGATGTCAATCAACGCCTACTAAATAGACATCAGAGCCTGCTTTATGTCTTTTTTTAATGGAGTAATTTCTACAGTTTGCTAGAGGGCCAAAATTGAGTGATTGAGACTATAATGATGCATAAAAAATGAATGACTTAGTTTTTCTACAGAGGGCAAGAAGCAAGGCATTTTTTGCATCTAGTGGCCTCCTTTGGTATTACACTTTAGGGGACTTCCACATTTGGCTTCAGTCTCAAGTTGTGGTAGTTGCCTCTTGGTGCAGATGTGTGTACCTTATTTCTGCATGAGCAAAGCAACATGTTTGTGTGTGTGGCTGTATATCTACGTGTCATCACTTGTCACCAACAAACCATCCCCTGAGGATGTGGGCTGGACTGTCAGCATCAGTCAGACATCACACACACATGCAAACGCATATACCCGATGCACACATACAGTTTGACATGTGTCACCTTCTCTGGAGAGATCAGGCCGCCATATACACGGCTCAATATCTTCATAATCTTCCACCACAGAGACTTTGTCTGGCGTCTCTACGTATAGTGAGTGTGTGAGAGTGTGAGTGTGTGTTATAGCAGTCGTCAATCCTCAAAGCCTGCTCTCTCTCTGAGTTCACAGGCGGCTCAGACCCTTGTCAGTTACGGCTGTGTCACAAAGCTCTCTATAGAATTAATCCCATTTTCTCACTGCATGGAATATACTGAGTGAGACACAGTGCACTCATCTCTTACTCTCTCCCCAGATTTGGCTCTCCCTCTCTCTTTCACACACACTCACACTATGTGCTTCCACTTATACAAATAATTACTTCATTTAAAAAAAAATTGAAATGGATCCTGATTTACATGATTCCCCAGATTAAAGTTAATATTTAGAACAATTGTATTCTATTACCTTTATTTAATATTAAAAAGTTATAGTGTAAGATCATGCCAAAATAGTTGATATGGTGTTTTATTGAGAATTTAGTTTAATTATTTGGTACAAAGTTTAATTATTTGATACAAAGTTTTTATGGTTACACTACTTAGACATTTTTGTTGCCATAATCCTCTAATATATTCTCTCAAAATGGATTAAAAGCAGAAATTTTATGCTGGGTCCACAAAAAAAAGAATTTGTGCACCGTATTCATATGTTTATTTTCCAATTTCAACCCCTTTAAATTTGACTAAACCACATGGACACAAAGAAATGTCATTTACCCTGTTACAGTTACTAATATTTTTATTTGGTTAGGTTTTAAAAAGTTGAAAAGTCTGCTGTGAGAAATACTGTCTAGACAATAAATACATGCAGCTAGCTTCATCATCCAAGATGACAGAAAGAGGGTTCAGGTCTTACTAATTACTCTGCTTAAGCATCCTGTTTTGAATTGAATTTGAATTGACCAAAAAATTCAATCTTAGAGCTACCCAGGTAGTTTCACACTTTCTTTTACTTTTGGTTTAAACTGTCTGCAAAAAGTGAAACTTTGAGTGTTTTTGGTTGATCTCAGCAGCAGCAAGAGGTACTTTCTGCTACAGCTGTTTGTTTTGTCATTTCTTTCACTTGTATCAGAAGTTACTTGCAGCTTTTTTAAAAATATATTTTGGTGGTGGACTGCAGAAAAAAACTCTGCTGATTGGTTTTATTCATGACAGGATGTACTGAATGGTATCATAGCTTCAGGTGAATATTTTAAAAGGGCCTAGACTTGGCAAATAGAAAAGTTATTATCCAAATACAGTCACTGTTAAACGTATTCTTCACATAACTCATATAGTGGGATCATTTGTTCCTGTTCTTTGTTTGTCTATGAGAACAGGGTCAGCTGAGGAGCTCATGATCTTCACTGCTGGAATGAAAAATAGGAGGCAATGCCACGTACCATTGTAATCATATAATAGTGTGAATTTTATTAAAATGCCTAACCTCTATTTGCTAAAATATTAAGCCAATGAACGTAGGTTTATTTACAGCCTGCCCGCTCATATTCATGAACAAACTCTATGACTCTCTGGACTTGTCTTTGTGTCTCGACTGGTCATACTCAGAAGGCGGCTTGGTGGCCAGACTGTGGTGCTGATTATAGGTGACAGGAACACTGCTGGCCAGAGGGACATGCGAATGTTGGCATGGCAATGGGGAAAGGTCATCACCACAGCACTGTCAGCATCATCACTGTGACACAATGTGAAAGAGCCGTAGAGAACAACAAGGAGACCGAAGCACATTCACACATCTTGTTTTTTGAAGATTGGTTAACAAGGAGATATTTACATTATTTTAAATATTGTGTACTAAATGAAAATATAACACGTATTTCTATTGGTCAGAAATGTTGTAGTAAGACCCATCAGCATTTACTGATCTACAGTAGACTAAAAATAAATAAAATAACTGGAAGATAATATATTGTTACCATCGAGGTTGTCATTTGTCATTATTGATTGGTTGCCAAATGTCCAAAAGACAGTTCTGATCTAACACTGGATGAGCAGGTCTGCAGGCCAACACCAGCAGGAAGTGAGAGAGATCAGATTGAGAGAAAGACGAAGCAGATGCAAATACATGAAAGCTGGCATGCTGCTGAGACCGAGTTCATCTCTTTGTCGAGACTGTGATGGACATTTACTTGTTAACCCAAATGAACTGAATGCTCAGTGTATGGTTGCTGACACAAGAAGACAAAGGGAGCGGGCTGGTCCAACAATGCAGGGGAGACAGTCGTCAGGTCACAGTGGTTCAGGAAGGCCTGCATCCTTTCTTGATGTTTGCAAATGGAGACATTCAGTATCTATTGTGGCCTTTTAGGGCATTTTTCAACCTATAGTTTGTTTGCTCTGGTCCAGATCAGTAGATGAATTGATAAACTTAATTTGGCATTTAAGTGATAGGAATAATGTTATTGGGTGATATTGGGTGATCATTGGTAATTGTTTGTGGGTTTCAAGTGTGATTAAATTGTTGTGGATTTTTCCATGTAGAAAAGATACTCATCCTTTTTCTATCCTTCAAGGTACTCTGATTATGTTCTTGTTTTGCTGTATTCTTATTCTGGCTTCTTCTCAACAGATGCATACACAGTAGTTTTTAAATTCAAATATTCTACTTTTGTGTTTTTTGATTTATTGTTTCACCCTTAATAAATCCCTATCCTCTGATGTAGAATACTAGTCACTATTTCTATATATTTCTTCTTTCAGAACCAGATTTTTCAGTTTTAATTCTGTGTGTATGATTCTCTCACTGAACACTTCTCTCTGTACAAGTGCCTTGCGCTCTTTGTCTCTCCATTCTGCACTCTCCTCCTTATAACTTCTTGAGCACAAGTGGGAGCAGAGGGTCGGAGGAGGGAGTGATTGGAATTCATTATGGTCAAATGATTGCAAACTCTGGAAGCTGAGAGGCTTTTCTAATCACAGCTGAATGGGCTGGAGAGTTAATGTGGGCAGGCTGCAGAGTGGAGGAGAAAGGAGGAGCGAGGACTCCATCGTCAATGTAGCGCTTTCAAGGGCTCTTCAAACAGCTCTAATGGTGGAATTGTTCTGACACTGAATGGATACATGAAATGCTGAGTTTCAGTGGCGTGACTCACTCTAAAAATGCAGTCAGGTTCATTTCTATGCAGAGATTATTTATTTTTATATTTTAGAGGAAAGAAAATAAATGTTCTTTATGCTTCCTTTCATCAACCTGCTGGTGTTTAATGTTGAATGTGCTTATGGAGAACTGACACATATTGATACTCTGATCCATGTATTCAGAATATAAGAGGATTATTTTGTTTTTATGGCAGATTGTCAAATGCACGGACATAAGATTACAAGTCCTCGCAAGATTACCAGAGATGGCCAGCTGGCAGCTTGCTGCATACAGCTGAACAGTAGCAAACACTAGATGTGTTTGTTCAATTAATGTCCATTTATCTGTATCACTACCAGAAGACAATTTTGACAGGTAACAGCAAGAAAAGCACATGTGTAAAAGCCTACTGAGTTACCACCTAATCGTAGGTCAAATGTAAGTCATAATAACTTTCCACAGAAAGTAAGTTAGTTAGAACGATCACACTGACCTTGGCAAGAGAGACAAGTTTGCAGAAAAGCCCAAATTTGTGAGATGTGAGAAACCAGACTTCATCTTCAGTTCTGATTATTATAAACATACAACCATTTTAAGTCTCTTAAATGTGGTTGTGTGATCAGACCATCAAACTAAAAACAAACCGCACAGTAGTTCATCTTTTAAAAGGTGCCAAAGGACACCCGGTATCCAAAATTCATACTGGATTTGTTGCTATGAAGACGTGCTATGCAGATATTTAAGGATATTGGTGTGCATGTGCATCCATCAATTTCAGCATTTCATCATCATCATCACCATCCACATGCAGCACTCAATTTATCTCCATCGCTAAGATAGTGACAAATCACACTGATTTTTAATACTGCTGATGGCTCATGAGATCTGCCAGTGTGTGTGAAGCCACTCTGTTTTCAACCAAGAGGCAGAATGGCTGCTGCCCCAGTAATATTTTGCCAGTCTGAGGATGGCTATGCCCGCTACCGAATATCTCGCAGTGGAGGACTTCTGCTTTTCAAATCCTGTTTGGGTCTCTTTGCTCCTCCTCTACCCGTCTGGGCATGTTGGCACCTACTACAAAGGAGATGAATAGTTGGCACGCAGTGGGCATCTGAGGGCCGGGGATCAGAGGACTGGAGATCACTCATCCTGCCATCAACTTGGCGCAGGCTTTTGGGACCGTCTCACTACAGATTAGCCTGCAGTGCTAACCTGTATGACTGCCGACCGTTGGCGAAGCACATCAATGGCTAAGAGACTCCCCGCAGACTTTAAAGACATATGTGCACATGGCAGATCAAATTAAAATGCTGACACTGAGGTGGTTTCATCTTTTGGCACTATCTTCCAAAGAGCCACCTGGCCAGTGCGCCGTGCTTGTGCTCATCACAAAGTCCTCATTGGAGATAACTGCTGCTGTTAGCCTGAAAATGTCTAGCTCTTGAATCCACAATCCGTATGTCTCTGTTAGCCTGCGCGGGTATAATATCGTATATATTATGCTGTGCTTCTATTTTTAAAATGCCTCAGGATTCAACAATGTTAGACCTCATGGACAAGACTGAAAGCAATTTATAGGACAGCAAATTAAGTAAAACATAAACAGACCCAGACAATATCCATTACCAATTATCAAAGACCAAATGCACAGATCAGTCATGTGAAAAAACTCCACTACACTCCACAGTACTACCACTAATAACATAAAACCACACTCTTAAAAGCTTTTAAAATCATGCAAAATTAAACAGGAACTGCCATGAAACTGAAAGTGCCTAAAGAAAGAAGAAAAATCCAGATGAATGAAAGAGACACAGTTGGCAAGGCTGCAGAAAAAAAAAAAATCAACCATCTCTGCTGGTCCTGATCTGACCTGACATCATTTTCTGTCCTATCTTTGTAAAAGCACATAACGACTTTATGATTAAGCTGTGTTTTAAGCTAAAGCGACTGACTGTCTCACTTGTAAAAAAAATAATTTAGGACAGTAGTTTAATATTTTTTCTGACTCACAAGGATGAACTATTTGATTGCACCATTATTCGATATTACCACTAGTCTAGCTTCCAGAGAGAATTTCAATCCTTTCTATAGTTCAGATCCAATCCAATTCAAGAAGCAGGAGAGATGAATTCATGATGGCCCTTTCGAAAATGCATGACGGAGCCAACACACGAGGCCCTCTAATCCTGGAGGTTTTCCCAGAATGCCTCAACACTCATGAACGGACATATGGAGTAACACCACAGTGGCACGAGATCATGTGTCCGACTTCATTACGCATTACGCTTCCGACATGTCATCGGTGCGCGGGCTCGGCTTCTGCTCGGTGCCACACACATACATGTATGCACACACACACACACACACATCTCTATTTTACATCAATGAATAATGGCCCTGGATTACCCCCCAAATAACAGAGTCTCACAGGCAAGCTAGAACTAGTTTAATACCACATGAATGACACAATAAGTAAAAAAAAAACTAAAAAAACAGTGACGAATGACCGAAGGGGCCTCGATCTGGCCGGGCAGACAGCCTCCTAAGTGTAAATCTAAACGGTGTTAAACTGTGCTGCAAATATGAGGTCCCCTGTTGCTAATGAGACGGTTTAGCCAGAGGAGGCCACACATTGCTGGAAAGCCTCTGACTGACTGCGCTGCTAAGAGGCATTTATTGAAGCTGGTGGATCTTATTTTCACACTCTGAGCAAACCCGACTCCCGGTGTTAGTGTGCATGGGGGGAGGAGGGGGGGGGGGGTCTGATATGTATGTGCCAGCTGCATTTTCACCCTTGATGGACAGGGGCAGATTCATGGATAGCCAGGTGGAATCTTTGGGTGTGTGGACTGACACTAGGTTTAAGTGACACTCCATTGCCCCGTCTTATTTAAAAAAAAATACAGATTATGTTTTCAGACAAGCTTTGTTGTTGTCCTGCATGGCGATTTGTTAAAGGCGATATCAGAATTATTTATAGAGGGAGACCACAGTTAAACATCCATCAATTAACGGGAGAAAGCATGGCAGCTGTCCAGAACATGTATTTCCCTGACTGCTGATTTAATCAGAGCAGGGAAAATGAGATTATTAATAACCCAAACACCACCCGAGGAGGCCTCACATGACTGAATCCCCACGCTGAGCTCAGTGCATCCTGCTTTGTCAGCATTGTTGAACAGAATCAGGCTGAAATGCACTAGGTACACAGAGTGGCACTTTTATAGGTGTGCATGATAGCTATGAAAGTGCATGAAACAAATTGCATGTCTGTGTCTTCCAGTGGAGCCTCTGCTGCCTAAATATAGAAGTGTAAATGTCTTGCACTGGTCCACCTCAAAACATCTGACAATGCAAATCTAATCTAAGCAAACACGCCACAGTTATGTCGCGCCTCATTTTAGGTTTGTACCAGTGGCCTTTAACTGGGGCGGCTGTGCTCCACGTCCCCACAGCCCCACACCCCCGCACCCTCCCTCTGCTGATGTCCGAAGGGGAAAAAGAGTGGGTCGAGGGGGGGTTTTAAGAGGAAACGACAGGTGGAGGCTTGGGTGCTGAAACTTGGATTGCCGATGGGGGCCTGCTGCTTGCTTTCAGCATAGCCATGTTGTCACCTCCCCCAACCGTTTGACTGCCAACCTCCCAACCCACCCCCCCCCAGTTCCCTGCTTCACCCTCCCTCCGGCAGCACTAGTACTCCTGTCTGCCCCTTCTCACCCATACGACAGCAAAGACCCCCAAGCAGCTGGAGTTGATGACACTTGTCAGCAGAGAGATAGTGTGTCCACTGTGTCTGACTCCAGACCAGCCCCCCTCTCTCTCTCTCTGTGACTCATGCACACACATTTGCAAATTTCATACATGTGCACAAGCGTGTTCACACTCACACGCTCTCTAAAACACACACACACGCACACATTTCCTGTTATTCCTGACAGTAAATGTGAGCTGATCATTCTAGGTAGTCCTCACCAGGGAGAGATGACTTCCACACATTACACACAACTTAAAAAATGGTCATATAGATTTTATACATAGTACAGTACAAATACTATGAGCCATTAAAATGTACTTTTCATTTTAAAACAGCTGATAACAATAAGGAAATGTATGCAAATGTCACTGTGCTCACATATATTATAATATAACAGCATTAGATAAGGCAATATATATCTTTTAAAATGAATAAACCTCCATGAGGCCCAGTTTGTCAGGAATGCTTTTTGCTACATATTTCAAAACATTAGCTGTACCATAACCCAGCAGATCTCATGGCAGGGGCCTGGATTTACAGTTCAAAGTAAAACCTGAAATTCTTCCACAAACAACTCAAATTTTATATTAAAAGGAGATTCCTGCTCTAAAAGGATGGCATAACTGTAATGAATTCATATTTTTTTCTTATTATACACGCCTAATCTGTACTATTATATTGTATGGTCCAAATAGACACAACAGAAATAATCTATAATAACATAAGATACAAAAGACTTTTAACTGAAACAACATTGTATTGATTGATAAAACTGTTTTAGTAAATATTTAATCTCTACTGTCAATGTAATAATCAACGGTTAAAAAACACATTGGTTGCAGATGTGTTCCCATCATGTCACGCTGTATGAGACAATAATAAGATTTCTTTGCTGTGATTGACACAACTCAAAGCTATGACAGGCTGACACTTCACCTACACCTTGAGCTGCTGCACACGTGAACAGAAACAGCAGCTGGAGACACTCTTATAGCCCCGTACACCTAAGATGTTCCACTTCGCAACTGTACCTTTCAAATAGATGCCTAAGAGGAAAGCAGCATATTAAGGAATATTTTGGCGATAATAGTTTAGAACAAGAGCGATGCAGTGGATTACGGTGGACTGAGAATTTTAAGTGTACAATTTCATAAATTTTTCAACCATTGGAAATCCGTTTTAAAAGAAATTAATTCAAGCTCATTTCAGCTGACGTTCTCTATGAAGGGCAAAACTTTAGGGCCACCTTCTAAAATCTACTCAATAGATATATTTTTGGTGGAGTATCACACCTCCTCAGCTCTATCCCCCCGCCCTTTCACTTGGCATGTACACAGTATTTCAACAGGCTATTTGAGCTTGACAGCCTATATCCCTGTCCTCCCAGCTCTCTCAGAGAGGAGAAACAGGCACAGTGTCATATGGCAAGCTGAATTAAAGTGATGTCAACACATTCGCCCTGGCAGGGATGAATTTCAGCAACTCACTGACCATTTTGTCACTGTCATGGAAGGGCATGCATGCATTCTGTGCGCCTAACCCCTCTAAAACACTGACACAGACACACAGCAAGCTCCCATATGTGAAAACCATACCATTAGTCTCTATGTGTGGTTAAAACAGTGCAAATAAATACAAATGTTTTGAGGATATGAATGTATAAATACATATTCCAATATTTTGAATTTATTAAGCATGTAATGTTTTTGTAGCATCATGAGTCAAGCACAGATGGACACAGATGAAGCCATTTTCTATTAGTGTTACATTGAACATTCAATAAAGATTTATCAAAAATCAGTGTTTACAAAATATGGTTTGCAAGAAGCGAAATTCAACATGGTGGCATGCAGCGCACCATCTTTACTGTAGTTTGCCATTGACTTCTTTGATGCTTGGTGAATCAAAGCTATGAAGACAACAGAGGGACTTTAAAGCTGGAAACTGACTTTAAGCTGTAGCCATATTCACAGCTGGCAACTTGCAGTGCTACATTAAGGAAGTAACAGCAATTTTATATAATACTTGATGTATAAAATACTCTGCTAACATGTTAAAAAGGTTTTAAAAAGGACACTCATGAAGAATCTTAGTCTTTTAGGATGTACTCATGAGCAGAGCTTGTGAGGTCAGTGATGGTACAGTAGGAAGTTTGACATGTGATCAACTTTAACTGGAGTTTTGTAATAGAAGTTTGGATATCTGAACAATGCCAAGTTGAGTCCTCAGGCAAAAGCTTCTTTTCCTCAAGCCTCAGCCTCCTGACAAGCTTATTCCACTTGTCAGACAGACCTGAATTATATTTTGTATTACAGATGCCTTCAAAGGACAACTCTACCATTTGGTCCAAAAATATCTCTTGTCAAAGGAGATGATTGAAAATGTCAGAAGATGACGCCTTGTGACAGTGACAGTCGCTATGGGGTTTTTATTTTACATTAGTGGAACAAAGTATATGGTTGTATTCTTGTCTATGGGTGGTATCAGCATGTGCGTGTTTGTCTTCTTACGTTTTGATCACTGTTTTTTCTTGTTTTTTTATCATAGTCATGCTAATGTTTGTATGAGCTGTTGTGTTGCGTACTCAATGGGTGGTTTCAAATTAATTTTTAATGAAAACTGTGCATGAGACCCATAAATTTGCACCTACAGGAGCCGAGCCAAGAGATTCAGGTGTTAAGTCTCACCCTCCTGTCATGCTCGTCTTTATCACCCTCCCTCTCATCCATCATCCAACTACTGCTTCAATGACAGCATCCAAAAGTGCCGTAAACTGCTTTATCTCAATATAAACTTGTCAGCAGGAGAAAAAAATGGGTTGTTTTAATTAAGAGGTGAGAAACCAAGAAGCAAACCAGCTCGGTGGGAAAATAGTTTGTCATTGGGTTGTTTGTATCAGCTACCTCCCCTTCCTGTATTCACAAAAGCGAAACACATACCCTCCACCTCCCTGCACTTCCTTTCGTCCCTTCCCCAAGCATCCACAGCACTTTGCAGCTTGTTAGTGGGGCAGTATGGTTGGTGCAGTGCCCCAGAGGCGGTGGCGTGAAGGTGACATCTATCACTTAGAGCGCTGGCGTGCTATAAATACCATCGGTAGGCTCCCTGTGGTCCCACCTTATGACAACTATAGCTTGGAGTGGGAGGGGAGCAGGTGACACGGGGGGGCTAGAGGGGAGGGGGTGGGGAGTTGGGAGGGAGGATTTAACGCTGGAAGGGAGGGAGGGGGGGAGTCTCATGCCTCTAGTGTACCCTGTCACTTCTAGAGGTATCTTAATCAAACCGCTCAAACACAAAGCTAACAGTGCGTTCACAATGAGAAATCACATATACAAACACCCACAGACTTAAATATACTGTCACAATAATTGCGTTAAACTTACTAAACAATATACAGACATGAGCTGCTTTATTTTTGCTGACCTCAATATCGCCCATTATGTTTATGTTAGTGTTTGTTCATATAAGTGCGGTCGAGAGACAGCGTCACTGTAATGAAGTCAGCAGTACAGCTGTTAACGTAACAGCGTGGTGAGTGTACAGTTAAGGCTGTTTGTAAGTGGATAAATGCTACAACTCCTCAAGACCAAAGCCAAGTTGATGATTAAAGTGAAGGGGGTTAGCCCCAAAGTTAGCGACAATGGGTTAGCCCAGCTTGACCAGACTCACTTAAGGTACACCATCTATTCTATAAAGGGCCGTATGCCTGCAGGTTTTTGTTCCAACCAAAGAGCACACATGATTCTACTAAACAGCTGTATGAAGACTGAGATCCGTTGATTAAATGAGTTGAGACTGGTGTGCTCATGCTTGGTTGGGATGAAAAACTGCAGCCACGTGGGTCTTTATGGAGTAGTTTGAACATTCCTGAGGTAGACTGACCTTTAAGGCGGATCAGTTATTCTCACTGTGGTGACAATCTCAGTCGATCGTAAGTAGAGAAGGGAGAAATATGTTTGGCTGTCTGCCAAGTTTTACTGTTGTCATGGTTGTACATTTGTTTTTATTTTATTTTCTTTTTAAGATGAACAGAAAAGGACTTTGTGTTTATGAATGATTTAACTCATAAAATCCTTTTTTTATGAACATCACACTCACCCCAACATATACAAATGGCTCCTGACATTTCTATAAACCTAAAATTCTCCCAAAACTCTTCACTGCCACTAGTAAACATATGCTGGAGATGTGTGGACTATGTATGTAGGCTGTGGATATGGTGTAAGTGAATAGGGTGAAGCTAGGGGATTTGGCACCTCCCAAATAGTTAAGTATGGTATTTTAACTGCTGTTAGCATGCAATTTAATGTCCAACAAAAGTACTTCATTGTGACAGGCCTGGTCTTCAATTTTAAGTAAGCAACACATACCTGTAGTTAGACACAGGAGATATATATTGGAATATATTTTCTTGCACACATACAAGTAACTTGAGAACCATTTACAGTTTCTACTGTACTTAAGTATTCTCACTGACAACAGTTGAGCGACTAATTTACAAAAAAGTTGCATTCAAATGACATCAAATTAGAACTTTAGCGGCACTACCGTAGATGCCAACTATTCAATGATACCACCATCACTACGACTTAGCAAGAGGAACTGCAAGAAGAACTAAATTAAATACATGATAGACATATTGCATAATACAAACAAAATTCTGCTCTTAAATACTTCACTTTATAGTTATAGAGTGAAATGATCAAGGACAGATCATAGCTCATAGCCTGCAAAATATGTCAGTGGACCCCAGGAAGTCCCACCAGTGTTAGGATGTGGACAGTTTGGAAAGTCTTGACAATACAGGCAAATTAAGCAGACCTGTTATTCCTGAGTAAAGAATGTCAAAGGCAATGATACAGTAAATGAAGCTTGACTAAAGGATAACATAATAAAAAAGAAAACAATCAGCCTAAAACAACATTTACAGAACTAGTAACCGACCAATCCCAAGCTATAATTGTGGAAAATAGCTTTCATTTCCTTCTTGATTTTCTAGACCACAGCTACTCAGTTAGCGAGGACAAAGTGAGAGTAGATTAACAGTGATTCCTAAAATAACTGCAAACAGTGTGAGAGAGGAATGGGATAAAACTCATTGTAAGATAACTTTCCCTGTGGCAAGAACATATGCAGTATTAAGAACTCTAAGGGCTTGAAAAAGCAAAGAATGCACAAACCCTGAGTCATGTTCGAAGGATCTTATAAGACAAGATGGCTAGAGGTGATGACGTGGGATCAACTTTTTTGTCATAATAAACGCATCTCACACACCCAAGACTCACAAACTACCTGAAATCCCCTTAATCTGTTTAAATATTGGGTTTTGGTGGTTTAAACAGTGTGATTTCAGTAGATTACGTTTGTTTGCTTCTTATAATCCATTTGCAACAATAGATTTGTTTTGTAAGAGAATCAGACAGATAGATGCTAAACAAAAGAGACTTTTAAACTATGACTGTGAAATGTAGTGCTCTGTGCCACCTTCTGTCTCACCAGCTGTGATTGTAGTTTGTCTTCATTTCAAGGGCTTGGCCAGCTTAACAAAAGCTCTTTGTCATCTTTTCAACAGGTGAGACCGTAGTAAACAGACAGACGTTCCCTACATCAACAAACTAAAAAGAGCAACATGCACAAACACGCCTTTTACAATGTGCGCCCAACAGTGTGTCATGGTTATGAATAACCAACCACCCATCCTTTCTACTGTCTTTGCACATTTTCTTTCTTCCACCTCTGTGAGCACAATATTCATCTGTCATCACATGTAAAAAAGTCTTCAAACTACAACAGCTTGAAATCAGCCACAGGCATTTTTCCACAATGTCAGAACAAGGTGTGAAGCGTGTATTTATGTATGATGTATTAGATTCTTTAATGATCGTTCTGTGGTAGACGCAGCTTGTTTCTGTCACGCTTGAGTTGTCTGGCAACACACCAGTTGAGAGCTGTGACAACACACAACAGCATGTCAAAAGAAATAATAAAATAAGAAGACATCTTAACTTCCTTTATGGTAGGTTTGTCTACACTCCCAGAAAAAAAGAGATATGACACAAGAGAGGGTCCTTTGCGCCAATAATGAATATCTAATGTTACTAGATCTCCTTAAACAATGTTTTTGAGAAAATGTGTTACAGTCGTTATTAATAATTAATCGTGGAATGTGTCAGTATGGGTTCCCTTGAAAGGCGGCATCAAGTTGCAAGATAAATGTGACTTATTTGATAACAGTGTTCTCTTAACCTATAAATACCGTAATATTGTTTTAATTAGTGGGAAGTAGATATTTGTGCACTTTTAAAAAGCAAAACTGTGTCAAATTTATTTACTTAAAAGTAGTTTCACAACAAACCTCTCATATAATAGCAACATAAAATGTGCAATAAAACAAAACAAGAGAAAAAATATTTTGTTCTCGTGAAGGATATCAACCACCTCTGAGGCCAGCTGGGAGGTGTAATGCCTGCAGCTTGTCATATGTCCACCTGAGGGTCTTCTCCCAGTTAGAAACAACTCAAAAGTGAATTAAAAACCATTTCAATTGTAATTGAAGTGTTTAGATGTAATTTTAATTGAGGCCAGGAGGCTAATTTAAATGTAGCTGGTTAAAATTAAATCATTACAATCACAGTAAGCTAGCATTAATGCAGCTAATACCACCATCATGATTGAATAAAGTGCAAATACTCTGCTAACACTTGGTATTTTCTTTCTATACTGTATGTTCCATTTCAAAGCAAACAGACTTGAATGTAAAATACAGGTTTTAACCATTACTTTTCCTTGGAGTCCACAAGATCTGGAAGCTTTCTGACCGGTGAATAGAGGCTTATAAAACTCTGCCAGCATATGGATAAGAAGGACAAGGAGTCACTGTGGTAACAATTTGCTAAATGCTTGAAAGTCTATGAGCCAAAGCTGGCTGATTACTGCTTTTGAGCTGAGGCACACTACTTTAAACCACACTTCACTTATGTCTCCTGAGTACAACATCAGACTCTAAATATATTCTGCTCAACAATGTTATCTTTGTTTAAAAAGTAAGATGTTCATCACTTGCAATGGGAGTTAATTACATCTAGTCCTGATATCAAGACCTTCTCCAGGTGTTAATTGTGCGTACGTTAAGCTTTATCGTGTGAGGTGAACTAGACCTCAATCAGTAAACAAGAACATTGCAGTGTTTGAGTCTGAGGAGCACTTTATGCACCGATAAGTGCATCTGATCCTTGTAGTTTGCTCTCTAATGTTGCATGTCTAATTAAAATCCAAAATTAAGATTGCAGAGATTGTGGTTGCAACGGCTCAGTATCAGAACTCCTGTCTATTAATATTCCCGATGCATTACAGAGTCTCTCAACATGTCCTCCTCTTTACACATCTTCTCCCTCTCTCGTCTTTGAGTGTTTTGCTGAACTGGCCTTGTGTAAGGAAATGTTTTCTCCTCACAATATATGTTTCCACAATAGGCATGAATGTTGAGGTTGGGAATACCTGCCAACCACTGGTTCAAAGAAAAGAAACAAGAGGAAATGCCAACTTCTTACAAGCTTTCAGAGAAAAAGACCATGTTTATGTTCCAGTGCTCGTAACCCAACTGTGTATTGTGGCCGGGTTTTGAATAACGGTGGTTTGGCTCACAGTGTTGGCCATATAAACCCCATGCCTCCACCGTTTTGGCTGAACTTAACTTGAACAGATGCTATAAAATTCACTTCAGTGGGAGACGTGGCCAAACTGCGGTTACCAAACTTGTTTATGGTATTGTCATGTAAATGCTAGAAAAAGCCATGAAAAACTGCTGAAAGCTACAGTCACATATATGGCCATATAGTGTGTTATCATAACTACAATCACGACTAATATAATAAATATTATTATGGAAAAGGTTTTTATTACATCATTCCCACAAATCAATTCAGAAAATTAAAGGCAGATGTGTTTTAAACATACACAAGCAACAAATACCTTGCATTATTATAAAAGTGTTCTTTAAATTACAAAATCAACATATTACCCAATTATAAATGTATCAACCTACAGTCGACGAATAACAGCGCCCTTTATGGAATTTAATTACTTACTCTGCCAGTTCTTTCTGCTCACTTTGTTTTAGCACTCTGCCAGCATAAAAGACGAGAGTTGGCAGAAATAAAAAAAAATAAACAAAGTCCAAAATTAAGAGTTTGATAGATATGACTTTATGTGAACGATCTTTATCTTTTAATTGGAATTGGCAGAGATGGTGTACAGATTGGTTGCGACGCAAGAACCAAGCTGTGGGTGTGGTAAAAGGATGTGGGCAGGCCAACATTTTCCAGACCTCAGAAGTCCAAATTCACAGATATAAAAGTGGCAATCAGAATTTCCCATTGTATGTTGATTCAAGCCTAGTCCACACACAGAGGTTTTTTTTTAAACATAGCTTTTACTGTGCATTTTGTGTCACTGAAAACTGACCTTTTGGAAAAGCTGCTTCTGGGTGAAGATGTTCAGAAACACATACAGCCTTTTTTTCAGGCTTCTGATTGGCCAACATGGTTTTGGTTTCTTGACAGTGCTTTGATTTGTTTTTGCGTTTTCATTTTGACAGAGACTTTTTTAAAAGAGTGCTTCTGTTGACGGGATTTTCGGTTTTCAAGAATACCTGCGTACATATCATTTTGCTGCAACTATAGTGAATGTTGAAGCAGAGTTTTGAAGTTACCAATCTTATTCACTGATGGTAAAAAGAATAAAAGATGCAAAGCTCTATTTGCATGTTTTGCTTTGTTTGGCAGGTCCTGCCAATATGTTATTTATTTTGGAGGATGTCGTAAAAAATATGACAGAGCTCTTACATGCTTGGTCACACATCCTTACAAGATGTTTCTATAAAAGTCTCTGTTAGGGGGGCAGATACAGTGATTATGGGTGTCTCAACATGAACTATATGATGCATGCACAAAAAAATGTGTGTTCTGCTCAGCTATGTGTGTGGCACACAGTGTGTCTGTATGTGTGCCAGAGACAAATAAACCAACACATTCTCAACTACGAGGGCAGCTGTGCATATGTGTCTGTTCTCAGAGGTGGTCAAACTATGTAAACATTCAATGGTATGGCTGCAAAAGCCCTTAGTTCCTGCTACTGTAGTGAACTATACAAGATAAAGAGTGTAAATATTTAAATGTTAAAATTGGCCCAAAAAACCCTCAAACTTTGATAATTTGAATGAATTAATAAAACTAGTCTGTGGCTCAATGCAAATTAAAACACTACAATTCATATTATATTTATATTATATATCATATTTGTTCTGACTGAGGCTTGAGGAGAAGACTAAAGCAATTTAATCCACAAAATAAAATTCCCCCCAAAAGAAGCAAAAAGAATAATCCCACTCTACTTTGTCAAATGCCTTCTCAGTGTCTAATGATATCATGGCCTCAGGAAGGGCAGGGGGAGAGGGATTATAAATCATATTTATAACATACGCCTAAGGTTAAAAAAAGAGTCCCTGTTTTGAATGAACCCAGCCTGGTTTGGGGAAATGATAGAGTGGAGGATAGATTCCAACCGCTGTGTCAATAATTCAGATAATAATTTAAGGTCAACATTTAAAAGAGTAATTGGATGGTATGAGGCAAAAGACAAGGGGTCTTTGCCTTTCTTAAGAATTACAGAAATGTAGGCTTGGGTAAGTGTTTCTGGAAGGTCGCCTGAGTTAAATGATTCACTAATAGTCTCAATAAGAAAGGGAGCCAACTTGTGCCAAAATTTCCTGTAAAACTCTGAGGGATAGCCATCAGGCCCAAGACTTTTCCCACTTTGTTATGAAGACGCAACCATTTCAAGCTCTTTAGCCGAAATAGTTTTTTCTAATTCCCCACCTTTCCTCTGTCCAAGCTCGGGAAGATTGATTACCTCAAAGAAACTATTAAAGTCATTAAGGGTTGAGTGTTGTTTAAACGAGCAAAGCGAAGTATAAAATTCCTTAAACATATTCATTTCCAGGGGATCAGTCATTATACCTGAGACAGTTTTGAGCTTTGAAATGAGATGAGACCAATAAGTCTGATATAGGCTATGTGCTAACACTAGCTAGCTCTATCTCCTTGTTAAAAAAAATTAGGACAATGTACAAATTGAAAGCTCAGTGGAAAATTTAGACATAATGATAGCATATTCAGTCTGTAGGACAATAGGTTCTTTGTACACGCTCAGCTTAGTGCGCAAAGAGCTCAGTCCAGGATAGGGTTCTCCTCAAGTCAGAGTGGGTCTTACAGCTAGCTGGGCTGTAAAACCGTAGACCTAATCTAATCCCTCAGGCTAACCCCAAAATGTTGCTCCATCTTGCGTGTCCCTCCAGGTCTGCACACTTCTTGGGTAGGGAATCGACCACTGGTAGCTTTAATAGTCTACCAGTGTAAGAAATGCTTATGTTCAAGTGGATTTGGAGCAGTTTTATTCCTCTCTTAACCATCTCTGACTTGACCAAGTTGAAATCATTGTCAGTTTCAGCTCACAGCTCATTCATTATCTGCTCAATACTACGCAGCAAAGGTGCACTGGCATCCTGTGCTTCTGAGGGTCAGGTTCAAATGATTTCTTTGGCTTAATGCGACCCTTCTCAACTCTGATGTTATGGCAATAGAGGGCAAAAAACACAGCTGTTAAAAGTAAAACTAGAAAATGTATATAAAAATGACATAGGAACAGACCATAACACACATCTACATCTTCCATATTCCCACGTTAGCCATCGCATCCACTCTACTCTGATGAAAAATACAACCCTGAGTGATTTAGTAGCACTTCAGATATAAAATGGAATAAATCTCACAAGTGTCTTTATAGCAGCTGATCTAGGATCTATTTGTGCACATCTAACTGCAAAGAGCAAGACGAGAGACAAGATACAGTGAGAAATCTCGAGAGATTAAAAAGCCTGTGTTATCAGTACTGTTAAACAAACACTATTTTGATGATAACTGTACAAAAGCTTCACTAATTCCTTTTCAAAGAACATAAAAGCAGGTTGCTCCTTAGTGACAAAACAAATGACAATTTAGTCTCCTTTGCTGAGCTTAACTAAGATTTAACTTGAACCGCTTGACATTATTATCATTGATATTATTTTATTACAATTGGTAGAAAACTGACTTTAAGCTTCAGTCATTTGTTCAAGATTGAGATGCAGGGATGCTGTTTAAATGCTTTCCAAATGTTCCATAGTTGCAGGAGAGACTAAGAAAACATCACTCTTTCCAGAGGATCTTGGGCACAATATCTAATATCAGTGAAAACAGTACTGAAATACATCACATTATTTAGGTGAAGTGAAGGCCATGACTACTCCATGAATTCATTTTCTTTGAGAAGTATTTATAAAAAGCTAATCTCTATTACTCGTCAGCTGTTTCTGTCCCAATGGCACACAGAACATTCACAGAAGGTCAAAGCACTAAAAATGTGAATTTTTCAGTAAAATATACTGTGACAAATGTATTTTGGCCAGAAAGAGGCACATTACCACACCTTACAGCTCTGCAGGTTCCTCCCACAAGTAGGGGGGGGTCAGCACTGCATATTAAATTCGGGTTCATGCACTGTTTAATACACTGACCCAAGAATAAATCAGCACGCACAAGTTGAGGTCAGGGAATCCTGACAAAACTACACCATTATGTGTTGCAGTTACACCGCAATAGCATAAAAAACAGAAGCTTAAACCACAGTAAATGAGAAAAATAGCAAATATTAAGAATAGAAGCACATTTGGAGGCTATTTTAATGGAAATTTTACATAAGCACCTTTATTTATCCAGTTTTTCCAAAATGTCTCACAATAATTTCATATCAATACATGGACTCCTAATTGTCAAACTAACAATAATCTAACTGTGACAGACAACAGGAAACAGATTCTCACATCTGTTTCATTGGCTTAATGAGGAGACCAAGCCAAACCGGTGTCCTAAAGCTCTGTTCTGGGCCCTGTTCAGTAATTCATTTGGAGTGTAGCGCTCAGGATGTCACCTCCACTGCTACAGGCTTCTTGGCCTGGCTAGCTGTCTGGTTAGGAGGGCTGCCTTCTGCCATTAGCATGGCTCTGATCAGATTAACAGTTTGGCCCTTAGCCAAGCGGGAGGCATGAAGAGGGAGAGTCCTGCCTGGCATGGCTTGGGTACAGCATGGCACATTTAGCAGGCTGAAGTGACCACTGATGCACCACATTTAGCACACTGCCATCATTATGACACAAGTGGTGTGGTTCCCCTGCCAGGAAGGGAAAGCGGTGCAGGTGGCTCATCAGCGCTGCAGATTTTGTTTCACCACAACATTTTAAGTCACGATCACTGTGACATTATTTGGATTTTCATGGATCATGGTCTGACTTTTTCCTAATCCTGCAACATGATACACGATTCGAATGAAGATATTCTGTAGTGTCTATGTTCTGAAGATTACTGAATAGCTGATAAAGTGTCTTGTTTCAGCTCTAATGTCATAACATTTTGTTTATTTGTTTTGTAAAACCCCAATTACGCTGGTAAATGACTGTCATGAAAGCCTCGTCCAAATGCTTGTGGGTGCAACACGCAGTTCAGTATTACAGACACACAATAGTCCATCAGCACAGAATGTGTTTTAAAAGAAACAGAGTAGGGATAGGAGTAGAGTCAATAAGAGTATAATGATAAAGGGGTTAAAAAGATGTCGAGGAGTGAGCGATGATGTTACACAGGGATGCGTTGGAGAGAAGAAATGAAAAGAAAGCGTGTGTAGAGCGACTGCAGCCCTCCCACAGCTCTACCTGTGGTGGAACAGATTGGACCCGCCGCAGAGCGTTCTGATTGCCGTGGCGACCAAGCGTCAGCTGACAGATGGCTGCCTCCAAGCGTAGGGCACTGGGCCGTCCGCAGCTTCCACTGATTGGAAGTCCGTGCACACACAACACTCCTCACGCCCACATGCACAGGCTGGTGGCCTATGAAAAAGGGAGAGGGGAAAAGGGAGGACAAGGTTGTTTTGATCTGGGAGGTGTCAGGCAGTTTGACTGTTGCTGTTCCCATAGATGCTATGACTAGCCAAAATAAACACATCCAATCTGGGACACAATCACGGCTCAAAATCATACAATCAGGCTGGATATATACGAGGGGCGGAGGTTAAGGGTTTGTTAGGGGTGTAAAGATCAATAGGGATGCATTGGAAAATTGATGCAGGTGTCACAGATTTGGTTATATTGATAAAGCCACAGATCCAACCCAAATTGTGCATGAAATCTGTGTTGGTATGTAAATCCTGCCCCCCTGCCCAGTCACATACCAACTTCTGGCCATCCACATCATTTCCACACTGAAATAAATGTCAAATAATTCAGCTTATTGCAATAGCACTTTTTAATATGCGGAACTGGATCTTTATTAATGTAACGGATCATATTTTGGTGGCACAAGTTAGAGAGGAGCACACAACACAAGGCACACAGCATTAACAAATAATGCTTCTCCAGCTTGCCCTAAAATAACTCCTTCTGGTTACTCAGGTCATGTGCTGTTTTATTGACAGAGGCCTGTGTCCAATTATCAAATTCAGAAGAATGACACTGGCTTTGGAGCTGAGGTGAATAATACACAGCATTCAGTGAAAAATCAATCCTGCTTTGGGATTTTCCAAAAAAAAAAGTTATCCAATGTTTTATTGCATAATATGGTTTTCTACCACTGAAGTTGCAAATGACTTTTCTGGGGTAGGTGTGTTTCAGTACATTGAGAAGTTATTTATTTCTTTTTGTCACACTTTCACTTTTAATAAAGTCTATTTAAATATCAATACCTAATTGTAGTGAATTTAACATAATTTATCACATTGCTACAGATTTATCTAAAGTTTTGTGTTTGTTTGTACATGTTGGACATACAAGTCATGGATAAAAATAGAAATGTAGTTATTATCTGATTGGACAACTGGTTTTATCTTGATGTCATCAAAACTGATGAAGTCTAATAGATAAGTGACAAAATATCTGGAGGATAGACTTGCATAGACAGCCCATATGATCTGGATGACTGAGACTCATCCAAGGTAAGATATCGGGCACAGGATGCATGACTGCACGCACGTAGGTTGAGATTATCAAGATGATCACGTACTGCAGCTCACATTAGCTTTAAAAATCAGTAACGAGCCACATATCAAAACCACCTCACCTGCATTCTTCAACACAGACAGGCCTCCTGTTGAAAACACCCTCAAACAATCTAGTCAGCAAACTCATACAACTGTGAAATAGACAATAATATAGCATATCGCAGCAGCCATTTCCCTACACAATTCACTTTCTTTCTGCACCATTTATTCTCTTTTTTTACACACACACACACACACACACACAGACAGACATTGGGTCTCTAAAGCAAATGGGTTGCATGTGCCTAATTCCTCTCCAGCACCTCCTGTTGCCATAAATATCTTGTTATGAAAGGCAGGTAATGAAAAGCACTGCCTTGGTAATCCGTGACGGAAGGCAGTTTCATGCTAGTTTACCTTCCATCACCTCCTTTGCTCCCTCCACCACCCTGCTGACACAAAGGGCCTTGTCTCTGGTACTCTCGTCAGCCCTCATCTCCTCCTCTTTGTCCCTTCCTCAAGAAACTACACAGGTCATCTATCTGCAGGACCAATTATGCATATTACATGCGTGTTATCTGTTTGCTTTTTCCTTTTTTTTGTTTTCTTTGCTTGTGGTGGAGCCTCGGATCCATCTGTCCAGCACTTTGGTCCAATGCCATGAAACTGAGAATGAATATTCATAATCCCCATATGAGAGATCCAAATGATTCTGGCGATCTTTTAGAGGTTTGAAATGACATGCTAGATTAAATATTAAGAGAAAATTAATTATTTTGGCTGAATTATGATTCAATCATGAATACTTTATGAAAGTGTACTCTAAATGACACATGGTACATGGTTTGCAAGGTGAAATGAGAAATGTATGATATGGTTGCTCATGCTCACGTACTATTAAAGATCAGTCTGAAGCAAGAACTGATGTGTAGTGCCTGAGCTTAAACTTACAGTTGGTCATGAGCTAAGGGCCCCAACAAAGCTGAGAAATGAGAATTTGTGACATGTAAACCCAATTCCTTTGATCTCATATTAATGTTGGTGAGAGAAAATGCTTCTCTTTTCAGTTTATTTCCTTTGCCCCTCAGCCAGTTAGGGGAGTTCACTCATCACAGAGCGAGCCATTGATCAGGGTGGATTGCAGGAGACAGCGATGCAGTGCTGTGCCCCTCAGAGGAAGACCCTCTCACACATGCTGGCAGCCCTTCCAACAGAATAGATAATTCTGGAGCAGCAGCTCCTTCTTCACCTCGTGCCAACAAATTTACAATTCAAACATGGACCAAGGTGCTGAAGATGCACACCAGAAACACTTTGATTTGTTTTTGAGAGAGATCTGGCAATGGTCGAAACACACATTAAATTAAAATGTCCTGTTTCAGTTTTATTTTCATATCCTAATGGTTTATATTTATTTGTTTAAGGTCAAAAGTTTGTTTAAGTGCTGCTGTGCTTATCAGCCAGTTCGATCATCCAGTGTGCTTGTACGTAGTGAGTGTGTAAATTCTCTTTCCAGACTATGTTTATCTCTTGCTGTTTGCCTCACACCCCTCAGGCGTTAGAGCTCAGGTTCCACTGCCCTCCCTGAAATTGAAAAGCTCATCAGGAGATAATTCTGGGAGCTGCCACAATGCCAGCTATGTGCCACTGTCACCTTATCTTCCAGGCCTTTTGCGCCCCGGTGCTCCCGTCCCTGCCCTGGGGAAGACAGCTTAGTACCCATTCTGGCTACAGCAGTGAAGGAGAGCAGGGCAGCAGAGATCACTTATTTTAATAGGCCTGTCACATCTGTTTTTAAAACCTGTGGAGGTCTCCTGCTGCAGGCCTCTGAATGAAGTGACCCCAAAATGATGTGACAAGCTGTGATGAGCTTGGGGAGGGGAGCTTTAGGGTAGAGGAGTAGAGGAAAGGATTAGAT
The DNA here is from genome assembly GCF_027409825.1 of Scomber japonicus. NCBI lineage: Eukaryota > Metazoa > Chordata > Actinopteri > Scombriformes > Scombridae > Scomber > Scomber japonicus. Next base: position 30,433,522 of record NC_070578.1, read on the forward strand.
ACAGGCTGAAAGAGTGAAGGGATTACATCGCCATCATAAAATCTAAAGAATAGCATGCACTATGACTTTAATTATTAAGCAAATAATCATGAGTACATTTTTTTAATTTACGTCCATGAATTAGGGCGTAAGGGAAGGGTTAGGGAATAAGATACTGTAGATTTATAGTTATTACGCAACTTCACCCTTAACATTGACCCCCATATCACTGACCATTAATATTATATTGACCCACACAGAATGTAGCCACATGTAACTTTCAGTCAGAGACACTTATATCAAGGAATTGACCATTAAAAGCTAATGGTTATGTAGTTATATTTGGCAGGAAAGTCTGTTTTTTAAGAGATAACTCATAAAGCGACATCTGAAAGAGCTAATCCCCCCGTAATAAACATACATGAACATAAACCTTGGTTAATATAATATCAAATATCACATAATAAGCAGCATGTGGTGGTGAGAGAGATATAGCTACCAGTGACAGCATGAGCATGTGTCTATCTCATTTAGACGACTTATTCATGTGTTATTCATGTGTCAATGTTTAAGAACAAAACCATCATCATTTCATAATAATACTGAATTACTATTTTTGCATTATGGTGCAATTAATTTGTCTGTTTATATTCATTTAGATCAACATGAGATAGAAATAGATGACGTATGTGTAAAGTGTTACTGTCCTGGTGAAAGAGAAAATCTCTTTACCTCACACTTTCGCAATCCTCCTTTCTGTTAACTGCATTTTCGGCAGTATATTCAGCTAAGTAATGGATGCCTGAGCTATTGGGGAAATTTGTAGCCGTCTCCTTTACAAGGGCTTCTCATTCCAATCAGCAAATGTCAGCTTAGTTTGCCTTGTAATTAATGACTACTGACTGGCCACTAATGGTCCAATAAGTCTGCCCTGTGGGTCTAGGCAGCTAAAGCCAGCAGAAAAAGGAGAGGATGGGAAATGTTACTAAGGCAAACGACTAACTGCCAAGATTAATTTTGGTGTTTATTTATTTATTTATTTTTCATTTGAAGAAGATAGAAGATAAAGAGAGAAAAGGGGAGAGAGAGAGTCAAAATGGCTGCCACAATACTGCATGTTGAAGACAAATATAATGGCTGCTGCTGCTGCATAACTAGCAACTTGCTTTTCAATTTTCACCATTTACTTTAATTCTTGTAAGTGGAAATGTATGCACAACAGATCAGTTAGTTATTTTCACAATAATTTTACTCAGAGTTTCTGTTCTTTTTTAAACATATGTTCATTTTATGTCAGGCACTTTATAAACTTATAAAGTACTTTGAGCTGCATTTATTGTATTACAAGATACTATGCAAATACAATTATTATTATTACTATTATTATTAAAGTTAATGATTATAGCTAAACTAAATGTGGGACATACAGTGTTGGGTCAAACTATTTAATGAAATGAGACAGAATTATTTTAACACTGTTGACCAGACACAGTTAAACAGCAAGAGCTCATGACAGTAACTGATGAGACTCCCAGGAATTTTCATGGTGCCTTGATTCAGACATTGGATTATACCGTTTAATAGAAATACATACAGTACTTATATTATGTGCTATATGTAAGATTTTTACTTTTTTAAGAGAAGGATCCTTACCCATTGTTTAAGTTATAAAAGCACCACTTTTTCACAATATGATCTTGTCTCTAAATTCTATTCTTGCTCTTCTTTGTTCTTTGTTTCCCTGACCTCCTGTTTCCTACAGATTTCCAGGTTGTTGTCTGAGTGCACCCACATTAGAGCATGCCCTCAAAACATCAATAAGGGTGCTCTTATCTATGAAGGGTTAAGGAAAGTGCACACAAACATGTCTGTACGGGTAGCGTGCCCTCAAACATGCAGAAAGCGGAGCACAATGACTGGCTGAGTCTCAGGCACAGGCAAATGTAGTCAAGATGAATGGACAACATGAACAGCCCAGGAGACGACTGAAACTGATTCTGATCAGATTTAAGGATCTTGCCAGCATTATAAATGTCACGCTGCATCTTTGTTCCTTACAACAACCTGCATTATTAAATAGTGACACCATTTTGCTGTCTAAACTATATTGAAGCCCATATCAGGGTAGCAGTATAACAGTGTGTATAAAATCTTGGCACACAGCTAAAAACACAGCTTCACTGCGTACTATACACCAACAAGCCCTCCAACTAACTGACAAAATGCCATTTTTTATTACTGGCGGCTAAAATGACATGATTATTTTCTACTGCCAGTGCCTTTCAAACTCCATTATATATAAGTGCTAAAAAATGAATAATATAACTACAGATCTGCTACTGTTGTGGTTCAGATTTGGTGAGGTTTAGACACATTTGTGGACATGGTTAAAAAGAAAACACAAATAGAAAAACAAACAGAGACATAATTTGTTGATCAAACCATTTTTTGGCACAAACAACAACAGTAATACACTATGTCTGCCTTCACTCTGGACATATAAGAGTCATACTGTGCATGGCTACTAGAAGTCCAGGTAAATATAAAAACATACAGGTGTGTTTATGCATAAGTCTATAAATGTGGAGAAGGTACAAATAACTATCAAGATATTTCACTAAAAGTACCACCGAGGTCAGCCTCATGGTGGTGCTAGATTAAAAGACGGGGAATCATCCAAGAAAGAAGGATTCATCCTCCAGTGACCATGAATGCCTGTACAAAATTTAAATAAATCTAAATTAAGATTAATTTAAATAAATTTCAGTTCACATACATGTAAAAAATGGAATATGCTAATCTGATACTGAAAGATAATTTCTCATTTCTACTGCAAATTTACCATTTTAATCTTTTTAGGAAATAGGTGGTATTAGCAAACATAGCACATATATAACAATACTGTTGCATCACTGGCTTTAAGACAAATAATACAGCTGGCTGAGTCCTGCAGCAGCCTCATGTACTGTCAATGTCCTTGAACAGAAGACTGAACAGGCTCACTCAGCTGTGAGCCACTTTGGAAAAGAACATCTGCTGAACGCTATAACACTGATAGCTTGTTAAGACTTTTTTTTGCAGGATAGCACACCTCTTGATGATCTATCCATTCAAACGGAAGAATGAAATTATTCATCATACGCATTTGTGTCATCAGTACAACGTATTCTCATGTGTGTGTGTTTACCTGTGTTGGCAGTCATGAGTGAAAATGTGTCTGCTTCTTTCAGGGTCAAGTAATCAGCCATCAGATGAAGGCAGCCACTATTTTGGTGTCATCCGCCTACAAGTGGCAAAACAACCCTTTCTTAGTCATAGAGAACAAAACATGAGGGGAAGGGAGTGACTGCTGATGATTATCTCTGTGTGTGAAGCAGAAACCCAAGGGCAACAGTTCATTTACACCTAAGTCTGGAATTTGACAACAGTTACACCCATGCCAGTCATCTTTGTGCCATTTTAGTTTACTGCTGTTTTTGTGTGTGTGGGCAGCCATGGAATGATTCTTGTGTACCAGTGTGTCTGTCAAAGGTAACTGATGTTCATGGAGGGTGGCGGCCTCATCTGACTGAAGTGTGAAGTGGGGGAAAAGCCAGAAAACTGATAAAAGTTGACTTATGAAACTGATATCAAATCTGGTATCTTCTACACTGCAACACTTTTATTTATTGCTAGTTTTAAAGGCATATTTCTATATATTTCATTAACTATTGTGGAGACACGTGAACATTTAATTAATAATGTAATATAATTTATAACATTGGTTAACTGTAAATCAGATATTGGCCATAGCAGAAGAAAATACATACTAATTAATCAAGTCAAAATAAGGGCAGACATTATACATTACAGTATAATGTCATTATAGTACATTTTGTACACATTATCAATCAAAAGAACAAATAAGTGGAGAAAGCAAAACAGCCTTTTTATGATATCTAACTCATGACAGCCATTTATCATTGATGGCATCTTTAATCAATACTGACATAATGATATAACATGACAGATTGAGTATTTTTCCCCAAGATTACTGTCTAGAGGCTGTTTGCTCAGGTAAATGTTACTTGTTTACATGAAGTAAATACCCACAGACTATAAAAAAGTAGCTTTAATGTGGTTGAACAATGACTGAAAATTCAAACACTGAATTTTAAATATTCAAAATAGTGATTATGAATATTCAGTAAGTTGTCACTTAGTGGCCATTTAGTCAGCAGTCTGTTATAGGAAGCAAATACACTGACAATGTAGATGTTGAGTAAATGCAATTCCTTGCTCAAGTCACCTAAAAGCAGAAGTTTTGAGATATCTTTCCAAAAGTGTGACCAAACTGTCTAACCAATGTGAGCAAAAATGGGTTTATCAGGTCATATGACTGTGATCCCAGCTCTCCTATTTCATTTTTCATAGATTTTATAAAATTACTCTACAATCTAAGTACTACAAACTAACATACCGATGGCAGTTTAATGTAAAGCTAAAAATATTAAAAATGTCACAGTATTTGTATATGTATCATGGGACTATCTAATGACAGTTACATCAGTACATCTTGTAATAATTGTACAAATACAGACACTGGAAGCAAGTGCAAATAAACTAAAATAAGGTTTATGTGATCTCTCTTGATTTGATGCATTAGCAGTCTGGCTGCGTTACACTGTATAACTTGAAGGCATGAGCATGGCTTTACAGTTCATGTAGGTAAAGAATGAATGATGTTGTTAAAAACAGGACTGAACTACCTGATTGATGTAATAAAAAATTTAAGTTGGAATCAAAGATGGCTAAAATTTCTAGCACTGGGTTTAATATCTCAGATTCGTCTTCATTGACTTGGAGGAAGTTATTAGATATCTAACATTTGATATCCGTTCGACAGTTCTTTTAGGATGTCAGGCTGCTGGTGGCTCCTGGTTTTACAGACTTATAAAGTTGGGTGTCATCTGCATAATAGGGATAAACAAATCTTATGATTGTGTGTTATTCAGCCAAGTGGAAGCATGTAGGTAAAGAATAACAGGGATCCTAAGACAGGGCCTTGAGGTACTCCACAGCTCATATGGGCAATAAATTATGTGAAGTTACTGTCTGTTTGAGAGGTAAGAGAGAGCAGCGTCTGCAACTCCCCCAATGTATCTTAGATGACAAATTAAGAAACTATTACTACTACTGTATCAAATGCAGAACTTAAGTCAAGTAAAATCAGGAAAAACCCTTCGACTCATGTTAGCAGTTAATCGTTTATTGCTTTAGGAGAGAGGCATAATACAATATCACCATAATCAAGTGCAGACACAATTGTAGATAGTATAATGGTCCAACTTGGAACTGGTTCTGGATACCAAACTCTGTTGACAAGTCTAGGCTTGTCCCAGGAGACAATCTAATGTGGGTGGTGCAGGAAGGACAGGTGAGAAGAGTTTAAAAACCACAATGGGAGGAGACCAATTAAATGACAATAAACGTCTTTCACCATAACTACTTTAAAAACAGAAACCAATGTTGTGCAATCACATCAACTGAAAATGTACCACATTGAGAAGCATTACAGAAGTTGAGTTCAGGTTTTCTCACAGTTTAAAGGCAACTTCAAATTCAAAGTCTGTTTAGAAAACAGGTACTTTTCCAGTGTGCCATAATAGTACTATCTTGTCCTTTGATTGTATCCAACAATCCAAAGTTCAACAGTAAATGTATCTTAACCGCACTGGCAAAGTGCATTAATATTTACAGTATCTTTCCAATCCATTTTTGCATATACTTCTTGTTCAAACATAGATATAGATATGTCAATCAATCAATAATGTGTTAACTTATTTTTCTCTTTATGCTCTGCATGCAACACAGTACATCATATTCACAGTGCTGCAAAATCTCCACTATATATGCTGTAAATATTGAAGTGGGCTCAGGCAACACAAGTGCAGAAGAGTGAGAAAGCCCTTGTAGTTCATTCCTCCTGGGCGGAGAGAGGGAGGATCAAGAGGGAATGAAGAGGTGGGATGTGACAGCAAGGAGTGTAGGGCCTTTCTGGGTTTGTGTAACCTGTAGTTACAGTGGTGCTGAGATGAAAGGACTGAACACAGAGCTGGAGCAAACTACATAATTAGCTAGGCATGAACCCTCCTGTTTCAACAGACTGACTGTACCTGGCTTTATGCTTCTATCTTTGGCTCTTTTTCTCTTTTTCTCTTACAACTTCAGGAAAATGTTATCTCTAAGTAACAAGCACTGCTGCCCAGACTTCTCAAACCACCAGTCCTACTTCAAATGTCTACAGAAAGAGGTCTAGTTTTTAAGATTTCACTCTTTCAAATTGTCTGAGTTTGTTATTGCATATAAAAAAATACACCATACAAAAAAGTAATACATGCAGACGGGTGGCCCTCCAATAGTGAGACATACATCATTAAAACTTGAGAGTAAAGAAATACATACAAAAGCTAAACAACAAAAAAGGTAATTTACCGATGTATAGAATATGATGGTGAGAGCGGTTGTGATGCTGCATTACTTAATTGATCCAGAAAAGAAGAGGATGGTTAATTTCTTAAATGATCTTAGAAGGGTGGTAATCAGTACCAACAGAAAGGACCTCTGAACTTAATTGAAAATTTAGTAAAAGTTGTCCTGGCAAAGGTGGGGTGGAGATGTGTTTAATTTCTATTAGAAATTCTGTCAGTCATTCTTTGTTACACTTAAACATGCAGACCAACATATATGGCCCCATTTTATTATAAACACCAATTATAATGGCCTCTTACTTTTATAGATTGAAAACCTGATCTTAACAAATTTCCTTGACTAAGAAAAGGAAAAGTAGTGGTTCTCTTGAAAGGTTGCGACAAAATGAATCACCAAATACAATCTGGGAGATCTAATGATGGCGACTGGAGGCAAATCTGACTTCCATGCTGTATCAAAATTAAAACATACTGTATATGTGCACAGCTAAGCAACACACACACACACACACACACACAGTACACACTATCTCATGCAAATATAATCTCTCTCATTCTCCTTTCAGTATTCCTCCACTGATGTTTTCACACCCTAAAATGAATGCTTAAATGCACTTTGGTCCCCATATTAACCTGGCATGCCCCCTACTAACAGCAATATGCACTGCTTCACCCAGGGAAAGGATAATTTTACAGTGACAAATCAATTTCTTCCGCTCCCTGTCAGCTCTCTCCTGCAAACAGGCATTGGTTTTCTAAGAGGGATTACCTATAATTCACAGAGATCTGGAAACCCGCTATCTTCCCATATTCCACTCAGTGCTCCGAGCTCCCATGGCGCTGAAAGGGGACCAGAAGACACTTCCACTCCCTGCTACATGCCTAATGATGATGAGCTACACTAACAAATTATAATACAAAGATAGAAAATGGAAAGTCGATTTACTCAAGTGTGATACTTTAGTTCAGTTTTGAGTCACTGCGGCAGATTAATTTATCCCCAAGGTATGCTATAATATTTCTTATACATAATTTTCATTAAAATAAAAATTTATTCGGTAACTGTCATTAGGATCCTTGGAAACATGATAGCACTGTAACCACAGCAATTAAAACAGAAGACTAATATCACATTAAAATTAATATTATTGTTATTATTATTGTTATTGGTCTTTTAACAAGATACAACGTGGAAAGTGACACTCAAGTGATCAAACCTAATTAAAATCATCATCTGAATGCAAAGTGATATAATTTCTTATAATATAGCAGTTTGGAGCAATTTATTCAGTAACAAACTAAAATCCCTTTAAATACTCTGGGTGTATTAGGCCATAGCAAATAAATGAGCAGGGCTGCTTTATCTTAACATTTGATTTTTATGTAATTTTAGCATCACTGTGATCATGTAACTTTTTTGTCAAGTATTTAAATTCACTGGATTAGCCAAAAATAGATGTTTCGTTAATATAAAATTCCACATATTGTGATTGGATTTTATACATAACATTCACACCTGGACCAGAAATAACCAATTCAGAAATATCAAACAATTATTAAATCAAGGAAATATACAGGCATGTAATCATGTAATATAGTTTCTCTGTTGCAATACATCTACACTCTAACAGTGGGTGTGAGTAGCATATAAGGTCGATTTGGGAAAGACAATACGACACAGCTCACATCAGGCTGCTCTTTGCCCCCAGTGTTGTGGTTTTGATGACAGCGGGTGTTCAAGGTATGGACTAAAGCAGAGCTGTTAGCAGAACTGTCATCTCGGGGACAACAGAACTATAAGACCCAAATCATTCTCTCAGCAAGAGAACAAATCTTCGCCTGTCAGAGAGATGCAGGGAAGAAAACTTCATCCAGCTGACAGCCAGAGTGCTCTTTAATGGCTCTGTCTAGGCTGAAGAGGGCAGAATAAAAATACAGAGGGTTGTTCTATTGTTCAAGCTTCCTGCTCAGATTGACGTGAGTGTCTGCTTTTAAGACACTGAGCCTCGAATGTGCACCTGTGCCCACAGACCTAAATAACAAAGCCCTGCAGGGTATTTGGTCTCAATGACCTGAGAAACTGTTGGATCTGGGACTGTCACATCATATTTAATGTGAAATATAAATGGTCTTTGACAGTCTCTCTATTTTACTAACAACATGGGCACGAGTGCTTGAAAGGCAGCTCCTAATTATTTTATTATGACAAACAGACAAACGAATGACATCTTGTTGTATTACCAAAACATATATGTATTAAAGTGATTATTACTAAATAAATTAAATAGATTTATAGCTCATTTCTACATAGGATGGTCCACTCGATACGCCTCTTAGAACACAACTATAGTTGAAAGATATGAACTGCAAAGGTTGGATCACAATATATTAAATCTCCTCATTAAACATTATGTCAGATCACATCAATCTGCGGAAAACATTAAAATACATGGATGTATTGACCATTTACTCAAAATTAAATCAAATCTTTCTCTGTGGGTAAAACATGTGGAAAAACTATTACATAACCGTCAACTTTCATAATACCAAAAGCCAAATGGAATTAAAAGAGCATGTAAACATTTTAAGAGGTTTTGGCTGAGAACACCTGAGGACCAAAAACGATTAAAAACTATTTAGCCAACTTCCACTTCAAATTTGTGCCTGACTAATGATCATGCTATTTAAATAGTAAGATAATTAACCCCCTCTATACCAATACTGACTGTATTACCTCATACTGCTGCAAGAGGAGTGAAAATGTCAAATTTTGACAGTGTTTCAAATAATCAAAATCACTTTCCATGACACTTTGTTTTCATTCCCATCTAAAGAACACTGAGGTAAGAGGGTGGGAAAAGTTTAGGATTGGGTTAAATCCAGACAAAACTACAAATTCATAGCGAGTGGAAAACAAAATGGGTTTTAAAACAGCTGGGTTAAGTATATCAAAACAACAGGACAGTGTCAGTGTAAGTCAAAACAGCTGAAAAGGAAAACCGCACACTTAATCAAGTGAAACCACTGACATTTTCATGACGTACCCTAATTTGCAAAGGAAATACGGTCCTATGCCGTTCACCTTAAATTTCAGACTAACCATCCAAAGAAAACAAAAGGATAAGAGTGGAGTCTAGAGGAGAGTAACACCATGTATGAGAAATGCCTTTCCAGGAAAGAATAAGTTCATTGAGAGCCAGCACATGATAAGTGGAAACGTGAAAAAACATAGAGGCACACTTAATCACCCTCTTCCTGTTGAAGCCACTAATAAGATCTTAGACACTGACCCTGTATGGAACCCACCTGACTCTACACAAAGATGGACACATGACACTGAAATTGCCATTTATGAATGCAGTTAAAGCAGAAATAGAGCGTTACAGATTCCACGAGCAAATATAGTGTATATTCTCAGGAGAGTGTTAACACTTAGTGGTTTAATGGAAGTCATGTGGGACGCAGACCATTATCATTACCTCTCTAAACAAGCTTCCCAACCTCATCACTGACCGCAAGACAAATCATTAAAATCTGATTAAGCTCAGGTTGCATTGATCGATTGATTATGACATTGTATGTTTGCATTGCAAATATTTTTAAAAATTGAGAAAATATTTGCCACACAAGAACAGGACATGCTGATACCAATACTTTTCATTTTACATACAGCTTCATTTCAACTTTGGTTATAAATAAATATATATTTGTAGCAATTTAATGATTGCAGCACTGAAAATGAGAGCATTCATAATGTTGCTAATCATCCCTCATTTCAGAGGACAAACATAAGTATACATAACTACAGCACAAACATGTCAAAATTGTATATAATTTTATTTTAACCAAGAAAGCACCACACAAGATCCCAAGAAATACTATTTTGAGTAAAATGGCACGTACAGAGATACAAAAATAAAACACACAATAATATACTGTAGTGTTCTTATAAGGAGCAAGACAACACTTTACAATAGCTTGACAATAGTTATGTCAAAATGTAGTCAACAAAAATAAATATTAAAATGATACCAAATGGACCAATAGTGTTTTATTTGCGCTCACTCACTGTCATACTCCCCACACACAACCATGTTGGGTGGGTCCTAAATCCCCATGTGATACAGTCCCCCTGAAGAGTCCTTATATTTATATCCGTTGTCAGTGCAGAGCTGGAGAGACTTGCTGGCTCATAAATCTGGCCATGCTTAGCAAGCAGAAATTTATCCCTCATTAGAGCTCCACACCCTGTGGAGGGACCTGAAATACACACCAATGTCACAGTCATGCCAATCAGCCAGGAGTGGGACGACTCTTCTGGCGCACACATATTCTTGTTGGATATGACATTTCAATATATTTCAAACAGTTTTACAATTGGAGATATTGGGCTTACACACAAAGACAATAGCAGCTACCTTTGATATAAAAAAACTAAAAAGGTGCAACATATCATACATAATTCAACAAGGAGTAGCCAATTGTTCAGCCAAGTGTATCCTTATCTTCTTTCTTCTACAATTTGTCTATAAATTCACAGCACTGTGATGTCCACTTTGATTATCTCACCCCCATTTCAGTTTTATCCTTCACCAATGTTGCCCTGTGGGTGGATACACCCCATCTTTGAAGCCTCGACTAGAGCCACAGGGAGGTCTGGTATAAAATAGGCTCAATCTGTCTCCCCCTCTCCACCTCCTACACTAAGCCTTAGCCCTTCACTCAAGCTTCACTCTCTTCTCTCAGGGGAAACATGTATGTCAGAGACAGCAGGTGTGAAGTGAGATTAGAAAGCACAGGGAGAGGAGGAGGGGAGAAAAGACGATAATGGGTAAGGAAGTGAAGAAAAACATGAGGATAGTGTTGACAGTGTGTGTGCGTGTGTGTCCGTATCTCACTCTGTATGCAAGCAAGTTATGTTTAAGTTAATTCTGTATGCTCGTGCATCAGCTGTGCACATATACTACTAATAGCCTTTGTTTCTCCTCAGAGAGCGTCAGTCGTCAGGCCCATATGATGGACAGCTTGGTGGCTGGCACCGGTAGATGAAGAAAGCTCCCAAGCCATCCACTCCTCAGAGCAGCAATTATCTCCTAGCCTCAGCTCCACACCATGGGCCTGCATGAGAATGAGCCCAGGGCCATGCCTCAACGTCTGGCATTCTGTCTTTGGAAATGCAGACCGCATACACATGCACATACAACACACAGAGTGACGGATGTAGCCGCTAGCTCACACATAGGAAAGGTGGGAGGCAGACAGAGTATAGCTCACCGGTATTGTCCTCTTGTGTTAGAGTATCTTGGGTATGACCTGCTAGATTAGCTGAATGTATGAGAAAGGCGGCGTGTCAGCACAAGTTGAAAGCGGGAAGCCCTGGGCAAGAGCTAAAGTTACAGAAACTGACAGGTGAGGCCCTATGGCCAAAAGCAGGTAGGGGTTTCTGCAGTAGCCAGAGGGCAGAATAAACGGCGGGCGGGGGGGCTGTATAAGGTAAGTGTCAACATATAGAGTGGCATAATGAGGTTTGTCTGCTTGTTGGACTCCTGTGGTGGGAGTTCAACAAGTTGACTGATGGATGCCAGGATATGAATGAATGTGAAAGAAAAGCAGCTTCAGTAAACCAAATTCTTGAGAGGGAAATTTTAACAGTTCATTTCATAAAAAAATTAAAATAAAATAAAAAATATGAACTTATGGCACAATTTGGGCTTTGATAAAATAAAAACTTGATTGGAAAAATACCTATACAAACAGTGAGATAAATCTTGTTTGACTTGTTTGGCATGAACAGCAGGCACATATGGCACATATAAACAAACATAAAACTACTGTCAATATTAGCCAGTTTGATTATTTGCTTGCCTAGCCCATCACTTACATTGGTGTCTTATGTCTGTGCCCAGAACAAACAGCATTTCTAGAAAATGCATTTCAACCAGCTGAAGACGCTCCCGCCCATTCCTCCCCCCGAGAAAAAAACTGAAAACATTTTCACAGATGCTCTTCCTATTTCTTCCAAATGACGCGAAATTATCAGGGACTGTGATTTTACCTGTAATATGAAAGAAAGTAGGCGTATGAGAAGTGTTGATTATAGTGGTATGAGACTGGTGAAACAAGCATAAATACATGTACCCATATGAGTTTATTTCCTCACAGAGAGTGCAGAGAGAAAAATAACTATTAATGTTTATACTTCTCCATCTTGAATAATCCATCTATTCAGCATGAGTTAGCACTGAAGAAACACAACATGAGTCAGTATTGGACAAACTATGTAATGGCGACACTGTATTCCAATTTCCTTTGATTTAACCAAGTACATGAGACCAAAATGTCTGTCTTACCAACAAAAAGCAGAATCAGAAACAGCTTTATTGGCCATGTACAGTATGTTCACACATCCAAGGAATTTGACTCTGGTTTCTAGTGGCTCTCAATGTACTTACACAACAAGCTTCACAAAAATACACAAGGACAAGTCAAACAAAGACAACTCAACATGATAACTGTTAAACTGGTGAAAAAATAGATATATAAATCCAGAAACAAGTGAACAAAAAACATACAATGTCTATATACACAGGTGAGACTGTTTCTGTAAACCGTAATAGGGTACAAAAGGTGTGTTAGAGTGCAAACACAGCTGAAATAAATATTTAATGGAGTACTGGATTAAATACCGGATGCTACTTTATATACTGTACCTACAGTAGGTGCACAGTATACACGGCCTGTTCAAATATACAGTAATGAATGATATGTAGACATGTTACTGCACATCGTGTATTTTAAACTAAGATAAATATATGTCATTTGGAGGTGAGTGGATGTTTTAGTGTTGCAGGGTTAGTGCACAGCGACTGAGTTAAGTGTTCATCAGGGTGATGTAGGTAGGGTGACCAGGTTTTGGCATACAGAGTTCTGTAGCGCCTACTAGAGGGGAGAAGTTCAAATAGGTTCATGGGGTGAAGGGTCAATGTATTAGAATATAAAAGGTGCTACTGACCAAATTTGCATTCACAGATTTCCACGGCTCATCTTTATGAATGGGCACTGACAGCCAGTCATGATTCAACGTATATAATTAACAAACACCTGACGTTTGACTGTGTCACTAAACACACAAACTCTTTAAGGATGAGCAAACAAAAAGGTATTTCCACATTTGTCATCACCAATTACCAAAGAACATACAGTCCCTATGTAGAATCAGTGTTCGGAGAGTCGTTGACTTTCTGATGAACTGATGGTCAGTGAACTTGTTACACAAAATCTTCAACATGACAAGCTGAAATTTAAGCGTTCTTGTTTACAAACTGGCAACCCTGTTGGTGTTTGTGTGCTAACAGGTGATTTCTAGGAATAGTCTGTTTGCAGAATAAATTGACTTTTCTCAACAAAGCGGAGACGTTTGTTTTTGTGTGTGTGTGTGTGTGTGTGTGTTAAGCTTATTAGCATAAGGTTGCACTGAGAAGATTAAAATACTCAGCAGCTGGGTTGATTTGTCACCAAAAGAGAGAATGCAAAATAGACATAACAGAGATAATGACAACAGTGTGTGGCTAAAACTGACTGCAGCAGGAAGACAAAAAAAAAAAAAAAAACCCAGCTAATAATAGAAAAATTGGTATGTCTTTCTTTGTCAAACAAGGAAGCGCCTCTGGCTGGAATAAGCCTGAATTCCTTTCTTTTTTGTCACCACCAACTTTATTGTTGCTGCTGTGTGCTATGTAGACGGAGCTGACAGAGAGACGACACTTAGCACACAGATACACACATAGCAACTCCTGCTTCTCTGTGTGCTCTGCTAATATTTACACTGCCAGGCTGAACACTGCCACTATTGAGTTTGGCCATTCAAAATAATGTTTGACTAGTATTAGAACAACAGTGAGGGGAAGACTGTCTGGGCAAAAAAACAGGCCAGTACCCCACAGGTTATGTCCCACATAGAAAAAAAAGGGGGTGACGGACAGTGTTGGCTGATGGCATCTTTTCACACTAGTTAAACATTTAATGGGTCAGTGTTTTTGTGGTGGTGTTGGTTTTTCTTTGTTCTGGCTTTTTGTGCATGTGGAGGTGTAGGGACCTGCTAGTGTTATGTGTGCATCTTGTATGAAGACTAAAAGATAAAATTGAGAATAATTAGTAATTAGTATCATATGTACAGGTTTTCTACACTGGTTAACAGATGTAAATACTACTTCAAACTCCATTGTTTGTTATTAAAAAAAACACTGAATCAGTTTTAAAAAGAAAATCACTTCAGATCACTCATCCAGTTGAACATCCATCTGACTGGAACTGCGAGGTTTTTGTGGAACAACCTGATCTAAGTAAGAGGAATTACTTTGTCTTCGTGAAACATTAGCCTGAGTTTGTGTTGGTTCGGGTTAAAGTGTTTACAGTCTTTGATAGCCGGCAGGCGGAGTTCACTGTCCATAGGTCTGTCATCATCATCACTACAGCAGGTCATAAAAGTTTACAAACAGGTTAATCAGTGTCTAGTGCTTAAGTGTAAAGTTAACACAGTGTAGCCCCTGCAGCGTGTTTGCTCTAAAGCTAAATCAACCTGCTCATTTTTTCCAATATCTTCCACATAGTGTATAATGAAAAGCTGTAGCCGTTGCCTGAGAGAGAGAGAGAGAGAGAGAGAGAGAGAGAGAGAGAGAGAGAGAGAGAGAGAGAGAGAGAGAGAGAGAGAGAGAGAGAGAGAGAGAGAGAAATGTGGCTGATAGACAGATCAAAGGAATATGGTACTAGATGTGAGAGCAGTGAGAGCAGCAGAGGTGGGGTGGGGTAGGACAGGTGGACAACATCAGTTACCTAAAGTGAGCATCTTTCATGGTTAGTACTGCCATCTCCTGGACATAAATATGCAATGCTCCTTAATGTTGAGAATAGTTTGTCAATGATGATGACAATGATGTTTTTTTTTTGGGGGGGGGGGGGGTTAAGTGAGATTAAAACAGATATGGAGTTAAACTGTAGGGTTTGACTTAATAATACAGCAAAGGATATTATTTAATTCTAATATGATGCATACTTCATTGAGAGACACTCATGTCTTTTACAGTGAATGACAGTTTCAGTTTAAAACCACAGCACAGCACAGTTAAAGTTCTGATTGACTGATGAGAGGACTTCAGCTTTAATATCACTTGTGTGGAAGATATCATTTAATACTATCAACTCCAATGTTCTCTGCTTTTCCACAATTACTCAAGAAAAAAATGTTGACACTGACCAAAATAATGTGTTACCACAATGACTTATTTTACAATGTTTGTGAATCAGAACAGTTATAATACTTAACATGAAAAAAAATGAAACAATCATCTGACAACCTTTAAGTAAATATCTGGAAGTACAGACTCTCTTCCATCCTTAATGTCTCTCCTGGCAGTTTTTGCCAACTTACCTACATGCAAACTGCTCTAACTCTCTAAGATTTCATGATTCCTTCTCCTTATCGCTGCCTTCTCAAAACAGTCAAAAACAATTCAGGACTTGTCTGTGTTAGTGGGGGTATTGATCTTTGAAATTTTCAGTTTTCAAGTGTCAAAGTGGAAAAAAACAACCTCTACAAGACATTTCTATCAACAAAACATCCTCTTATCCTTGAGGGACTTTGACTTGTTCAGGTGTGCTCTCGCAAAGTTCAGCCTCACTTTCTTCTGACTCTTTCAGCGTTTAAAAAAAGTAAATCTCAGGACCTTTTTATTATGTAGCCCTCTTTCACCGAGTTGGCAACAGATGGTCTGGTTTGAAACAGATTTACATTGTGCCTGAAGGTCAGCTTGAATCTGCTTGGCAGGTGACCGAAGCACTATCTCTGGTATTTGAGCAACATTTGATCCCTGACCAATTTTTTTATCTTGCAGCCACATTCTGAGAACTGAGCCACAGACGCCACGGGCCATAAACATCACAATAGCATTTAGCTTTGTGTAAGAGTGAACACACAGCTCTCTGTATAGACATGTAGCCTTGAGAGTGCCCCTTGTTGACTGAATATTTGTGTCTCCTTTGTTACTTATTTTCCTTTTTCATGCTCAGCTTAGGACACAGTGGCGATATATTAAAAAGTTCTTTATATTTTGGGCATCTGCAAATCAAAATGATCAATAGGTGAAACTGGACTCTGTTAAAAATGTACTTCCTGTGCAGAGTGCTGATACACCTCTATTGAACAGGAGGCCTATTTGGGGAACTGTCATCAAATATGTACTTGCTTTCTATCTATTACCATCCTCTGCATCAACTTCAAGGTGTTTGTGAAAGGTCTGCCAAATAAAACCTGGTGAGCAACAACAAGGTCACTGTTCAATATCACTCCCTCATATTAGCCGAGGTAATTATCCCTCTCGTTTGGCACACAGCATGACAGTGAACATTTTATTGTTGGCGGAGTCCTTTTTTTTTCTCCGTAGAGACAATGCCACCTCACCACCTAACTGTTTTCAACCCGCCACTGCCAATAAAATGTTAGACAAATATTAGCTTTGGCAGGACATGACAGTCTATCAGATGAGTGAAAGTCATTGGCCATTTTAAATGGTTTATAAATTCAACTACTGAATGGAAAAAAATGCAGGAAGAAAAAAGGGCACATAAGTGAAGGGGAGGTGTTAGGGGAAGGTGGTGTACACTGTCCGCTGATAGATTCTAGTAAGTGGCTCAGCAAATAAAGGTAATGCAGGGTAAACAGTGATACGGGAGGAGTTAACTTGGCAAACGTTGCTCCTGTAAAGCTTTGTGTCAGCCTAGTAGGTTTCTTTAAAAACATATCAAAACATGTATTACTGGGACCTAGTCAATATTATTAAAGGAAAACTCGGATCTATTACATCGTGGGTTGATTGTTATAACTCTGGACTTGTTGGTTATGACAACATTACACTCCTCGAAGTCCATTGTCCAAACAGTTCAACGCCATTAAAAATAAGTCAGCCGGATTACAAACATGAGCATTCAGACAATCAGATAGGTTTTACAAACATCCACTTCAGCCAAACTTATTTGGAAGAGAAAACAAAAGCGACCGTACTTGCCAAAGCTGAGCGGTCTCAGTTTTCCTGTTCAATGAGGGATTATTAGCCACATTAAAAAAAGGGGTGCTCAAATTAGATTTTTCCTCCAGATGAAGTCATAGGTCGTCTGGTTAAACTGTCAGCTTGTTTGCAATCTGTCAGATCATCTGACTGCTTGTGTTTCTTGCCCCGCTGTGTCTATTTTAAGCTCTGTCAGTCCAAGAGTAATTACCTTGGTGAATATAATGTTAAAATGACCAATCGACGACCCCATGTGGACAAACCAAAGTTGTTATAAAACTGTTTTCCTTAAAGTTGGCATCAGGGAGAGAACAACTATTCCACATCATGATAGCAGATGTTCTTCTATTCTCATTTGAAAGTATGAATGCTGTGGATGTGAACTTCTACAAGCGATAAAACATGGACATTCACAAAACTCCTCTGAAGTCTGACTAATGTGGCTCTCAACCAAATGTAGGAAAAGGTGATAATGGCTCCTTTCATTTCGGAACTAAGAGAAGTGAAGTACGATAAGAGCTTTGAAACAAAGCACCTCACATTACTCAGCACTGAAGGAACAAAAGAGTTCCTACTCAAATAGATCTTGTGTCTGTCTTTTGTGTTCTCAAGTTGTTTATAAGAATTTTTAGTATCTGAAATATAATGGAAAGAAATTCTGCTTTCAATGGGCTAAACACTATCATTAATTCTTGAAATATATATTTTTTTAAATTCAATGGTAAATGTTACATTAGTTATAGTTATTTCTAGTAGTATGGCTATAATTATTTGTTATATTATTGTGAAATCTCTGCTAATCACATCCCAAGACAATGTTGGCTTTGTTAAAAAGAGCTTCTCTAAAACATGCTTGACAAAAAAAAAAAAACCCTAAAAAAAACCTTGGTATGCTATTTTCTTGTAACCAGCGTGAGCTCAGTTGAATAGGAAAGCAATTATGTCTCTTTTGAAAAGCCATTTGGACAGCTCTTGTGGTAGCCTGTGAGTAGCCCCACTCATACATGACTCATTTCTACTCATTTTCATCCAGCGACTGAAAAATGCACCACACTCTGCTGCTCCTGCCAGCTTTTGGTGCAATTACACCCAGGCTCTTTCACACACTTATCTTCTCCATCTGAGGTCAACTCAGGCCCTAATAACCACATGTTTTAGAATCCAGCATCTTGAAATAGTCTAGTGCATTTCAATTTAAAAAAAGAAAAAAAAACGAAAAAAAACCCAGGAACGGTGCTCTTACTGCAAATCAGAGCTGCTGCATGTAAAACCCACATCACTACATGGTAAAATGTTATTACAACCAAGATGCAAGTCATGATTGTATTTTTGCATCATGTAAAACAAAAATAATCAAACCTCTACTAAAATGAATTGGGTGCAACATAAGCTAGATGTTGTCCTACGGTCTCAAACCTATCCAGAGAAGCAAAATAAATTCCCTTAATAATTAAAAATTAAATTCACTTGATCTTGAGCTCATAAACAAAGTCTCAATGGAGAGTAACATGTGACAAAATGATGTACCAGGCAGTAAAGGTACAGAGGAATGAATTAAAAGCAAAACATTTGGAAGTCCCACAAAGCAAATCAGCACAGCTGCCTCTTCGTGGCTGCCAGTCTTTACTTGTTGAGCTGTAGTGCAGGGATAGTAACAAAAAAAGGGATTTCATACTACAAAGTACCAACTGAGGGCTGAGACATCATAAACTAATAAATATTCCAGCAGTAAACGAAACAGCGTGCAGGAGTTCTTCCTCATTTTTATTCAAATACTACACAGATAACAACGTTGGATGATATCCACTTGATTTGTCCACTCAGGCTGTTGAAGATTCAGATTTGCTTCAGATAAACTTGGAGTGGATTTTTGCTCAGAGCGAGGGCTGTGAGGTTTTTTTCTCCCCCATCACTTACATTGAAAGTGCGATAGGTAGGAATCTCTTCATGGCCAGTATAAACAGGACGAATGATCACATCATGAAAAAACTATTTTAATGTTCATATGGGAAACCTAACAATGGCTTAAAGACAAAAGGATTTTAAGACTTCCAATTGATGCCAAGTCAAGTTCACATACTGCACCAGCTATTTTAAATTGGCAGTCCTTCTCATTTTCAGTGTAGTCATTTCCACCACCATTTGTGACCTGGCTACAGTGATTCATCTTTTGGATGTTGTAAACTGCGGGTTAAGAAAGGCCACAGACATTTGTGTGCCTCGTGCCCATTACCACTCTGATACTGTTAAAGTTACACAAGGTAAATAAAGTTAGGTCAGTTAAGTTTAGGACAGTAGATTATGTACATTTATCAATAGAAGTATTTACACAGCTGTAGTTTGGTTGGTTGATCACTGACAAGCAAATACAATGTACACATGCGGACACAGTGTCTCTTTCTCCTCATGCTACAGTAAGTGACACTGACAGTTAATAAGGGCAAAGGTGCAGAGGGCCTTTGTTTGCAGCTGCTTCCAAGAGGTGAGTTAAACATTAAAGAGGTACTGCACACTTTAACATGTTTTTTGAGCTGTAAACTAAATTATATGACCATACCGTAACAAATTCATCAATGCTGGTGGTAATATTGACTTTGACACCAAATTCATAAAGAAAATCTGCATTTCATGGGTTGAAAATGTCTCAATCTGCCACCTGTT
This sequence comes from Scomber japonicus, assembly GCF_027409825.1. Classification (NCBI taxonomy): domain Eukaryota; kingdom Metazoa; phylum Chordata; class Actinopteri; order Scombriformes; family Scombridae; genus Scomber; species Scomber japonicus. Next base: position 30,453,692 of record NC_070578.1, read on the forward strand.
GTTTAAACATCAGCCCTGAAAAGGCAAGGCCAATGCTTTAGAGTTGACCATACAGGAATTCTCTACGCCATAAAATTCATATAAATGAAATGAAGTTGGGCCAATTAACAAAATATACAGCTGTACAAATAATAAATATGTAAAAACAACAACAACAATAACAACAACAATAGGCCTACTTGCTCTGACAAAGTAGTTAAGTTTTCGACGGAGGTAGACAGTTCTTTATCAGTCAAAGCATTTCTTCCTACACAGTCTCAGGTTGTGCCACAGATGGCATACTTAAGACAGGAAGCATGAAAAGAAACAGTCCAGTAAAACACCTGTCTGTTTGTCTTGGCTGCTGGTGTTTACAAGCGGATAGCAAACACACGTGCTAGTTAGCTACAAGCTAGTAAGCCAGCGTGGCTCCACTCATAACTAATGTTACTGTTTATCAAAACATATAAAAATCTGACCTTGTGCTTAATAACACACATTGCTGTTGTTATTCATTTGAGGCTTCATTCTCTATTATCTGAGGTGTTGTTGTTGAATGCCATAGCTTCGTTCTCTATCTGGAGTGACACTGTGTCTGCCTCCTCTTGTAAGAGAACTTGTGAGTAAGTGGAGGTGGGGTTGTGTGGATAGTGTGAGAGAGGAAAGATACAATCACTGGCACAGCTTTATGGAAGAAATAGGCTTAAAATGCTAAATTGTAGTATACCCAGAGCTCTGCCGAAATTGTCTTTCCTGTCTGTCAGCTGAACCTCTTCGTCCTCTGCGTCCTCTGCTGAAGCAGCCCTGCCAAAACTTTGCTTGTCCAGTGCGGACTGCTCAATGACTCCATAATTTAACTCTCTACAACAAGCTTTTACCAGCTGATAACTGCAGGATCAGACAGCCTGACAAGATGCAAGGAGGTTTTCTGTTGTTTTTGTGGCTGCCAGCTCCGACTCTTGACTCTTGAATATTTACAGCTATGTTTGGGTTCGGCCATCATAGGTAATTGGCTAGTTTAGACCTTGCCATTCCTGGTGATGGTGTCTTTATAAGCTTATAGCTACGTGTTTGCCCAACTGTTAATAAACTAATAAATTATAGTGATAGCAGATAATTATAATGACCCCTGACACCTATTTAAAGGGTTTCCAGTTGTAATAGGGGTGTCAATAAAAACTTGACACTGTTTAAGTTTAATCCACACCGATACTTGACGTCTTCTGAATGTTAGATAGTCAAAGCTTTCTGAGTATTCTGACCTTGCACGTATCAGCTTTGCTTTTATTAGCTATACAAAACCAAGGATCATGATTTCCCTTTGTATAATGATAAATAAGTGACTTATTCTATGATTACACAGATGCTGGCACTTTTATAAGCCTTTTCACAGACATGAGCCACATCAAGGGCTCCGAAGCGCAAACACAGTTATTTTTAGTTGCTACAGCTAGACTTACTGAAGATAAGGAAATGTCAGTATGGTGTAATGAAGGTAACCTGCTTAATTCAGTGTGTTGCAATGGTGTAAAAATTCATTACATCACTGCAGTAACAGTAACATGTATGAATATGATAATTTTATAGCTAAAATTTTAATTTCATTGAACTTTTCAAAGTAAAATAACCCAGAAAAGATTTAACTTTGAGTCAAAGTCAAAGATTGAATCCAAGTTCTGGCATTGGGTTTAATTTCATAATCCATGAAAAGAGATTAATTAGAATTTGTATTTGAACAACCGCCCATCCACACTAAACCAAAGTTTGTCAACATTCAGTAAGACAACTTAATATAACTCCTAACTTCTTAATGTCCATATAGCAGATCTCACAATACAAATGTCATTATCCTGCATTGTTTGTGTACCTTTGTGAAAATGTCTATGTGTGTATTTGATGTTTAACCATTCTTAGTATAATTCATTAGATCAAATATGTGGTACAATTACACCACAGCATTATCACTGCAATTAAGATGATTAAAACACACCAACCATTCTATCACAACCAAAAAACGGAGGCTGGCTGCCAACCTGGCATCCATTTCTAGAGGCTATGTTTGGGAGCTGGAACATTCAGCACAAAATCTTTTTCTGAATTTCAGGAAAAAAACAAGTAATCTTTCTGTATTATTTCCTTACACTGGACACCTTCTGTCTGAATGTGTGTCTCAATCCTTTAATAGAACAGCAAAAAAGATAACAGATGACTGCATAAGAGTGGCAGAAATCACGATAAGTCTTGGCTGTAAGTTGAACCACGTTTGAGAGTGCTGGGTAATATAAAAGAAGAAATGGTAGAGGTAGGCCCTGTGAGCAGTGATGCAGATGGCCAATTTGCATTAATAATGTCAATGTAATTAGGACAGAAATTATAAATAATTTTCAGGGGGGTGAATGGACTCTACAACAGTGTAGTTAAGACCTGACAACCTAAAAGTAAAGACACTAGGAGTTTAAAACACAAATGAAATGAAAAACGTTCAAACCAGACCTTCATTAATGCAGGTGGACGGAGATCAGTCTCAACACTGTCATCACAAAGACAACCCCAGCCAGTAAAAAGTCAGCCCGGGATTCACAGCACCTTAGCAAAGCCACACCACTGACAGCTGCAAAAACTGAAGGCCGTGCCAGGAAAACAAGGAAAATATCCAACCCACTTTGGCTGTGAGTGTTTATCCCTCAACAATGCCTTCCAATATTTTCTGTGGATGCAAAAACCCACAGCTTTCATTGTTCTTGGCAGGGACCTTCATGTCCTGGTTGGTGTTGACGAGGAACCGACTTAACGGCAATCGCTTGCAAATGTATTTATCTTTTATAGCTCATGATTGCAACTGTTTTCTGCCAAGGCTGAAGCCAGAGTGTGAGTTAAAGCCTTTACTTGAGATTCCTGTAAGACAATTAATTTTACTCCAATCTCTTGTCTTTTCATGTTTTAATATGGCTGGAAGAGGGCAACAGGCCAAGTAACCCAGCGCATTACGTTTAGCTATTTTAACAGTTGTGAGTTTGAGCCAGGGAGTCATTACCAAAAGACAGAGCAATAGGATGATAAATGAGGCCTCCAAGTGAAACAAAGCCAGATTAGCACTTTTCTTTCCTCTGAATGTAAATACAAAAAGCATCCTTTTGTAAGGATAAAGGATAAGGCATCTTGTAATCTATTTATAGTATTTGTTTGTATTATATTTGCACTGTGACAGATGGTGTAACCCTGCTTGGCGGCAGCATTCCTGAATGGGATTTTCTGTAATCAAATTCAAAGTTATGGATTTGACTGTGCCACAAGTAGCAGAGCCTTTTAAAAAACAGCCTCTATTTCATATTACCAATATGGTGGTGTATAAACCACAGCGCATTCAGTAATTTGGGGATTATGGCTACAGCAAGGTTGTGCATAAATCTGATGAAAGAAAATCGTCTCAGATTACCTTCCCCACATTTTGCTCTTAGCTTTCAGCTGCCAAAAGAAAAAAGGTGAAGGAGGACTTTTAGATTATGAAAAACATTTGTTGGCAGTGACTGTACTGAATATACTTTTTTTCTGTAATGCCTTATTTGCCGTTTTATATTCATGTCCCAACTTCTTGTAGATGAGGTCAGGAATCAAGTCAAGATTAATGGACAAGTATTTTATACCATATCCAGGTCAACAAAAATCTCTCTTTCTATGCTAAAGGACAGAGTTGGAGCTCATCTGCCCCCCCCCCAATTCCAACACATTAGCTCCAATATAGCCCTGACATATTGAGATGTAGTGCAAGAACTGTACTCTTGGCACCAGGCGATGTGCAGCTAATGCACTTTGCTAATGTATTATTTAGAAAGTGGCCTCGCTAATTGAGTTTTAATGTCAGTGGCCGCTCTCCCACATGTGTTTGACCGCGCACAGAGGAAAATTTAGATGTTGATAGATTACAGCTGGCCACTGGTGGCAGCTCCAAAGGTCACGGGCAATGTTGGGGCAACCACCATGAGCTCAGCTGTTTTAAAGGAAACCTGCCTGCATTCTTTACTCCCATTAACATTTTCCTCACATCTAAGACTGCAGACATCATCAAACAAGCTCTCTATTTGATAAAAGGTGTGGTATATGGAAAAAGTCTTACCCTATGTATGTTTAACTGGGCAAACACTAGGTTGCGTTAGAGATAATGAGAACATCAAGTAGATAAAATAATACACATACATTTAAGTGCTACTGCAACCATTCAAGGCATGCATGAGGAAATCATTAAGAGCAATTCTGATGTAATATTCAACAAATATGAATGAAAATGACAAAAATATTCATGACATCTCTGCAGGGGTAAAAGGAAACTGAACTGAATCTAAGTTGAGAAATAGTACAAGGTTTGCAAGTAGGAATTTGAATATGCTCCCTGAATAAACAGGGATAAATTTGCATTTTAAACAGCAACACATAATGTGCTTCAGCTTTGTGGAAATCATTAGTTACACACTTCCTTGCAATTATTTTGCTAGTTCACCCCACACGTTGTCTATGATAGGAAGGCACAGAGAAAGGCTCTAGTCTTTATGAGAATCACTCACCCAGAGCAGAAGATAAAACAGAGCAATAACTTATTTCAAAAAATCCCAACCGGCTAATTAACATTGTGAATTCAACCAGAAAGTCAGTATTCCTCTGACGAGTTTAATTGCATTGATGTGTGAGCCACAATTTAATGGCTCAAATAGAGAGCTGCTTTGGCTCCCATAAATGACAGTATTTCCTCACTGTAACAGGATTTTTTTTTTGGTACCATAATCAAGTTTAGCTTTACCTGAGCTCATTTGATGATTTAATAGACTTAAATGAGTTTTCCTCCCAAGGTTAATTATGAAGCACACAATTAAATTTGCCACTGTGCTGATTGCTTATTTATAAAAATGTCTTCAGTTCTGCTCAGAGATAATGTGATTATTGGATTGGACTGAATACCAGCCAAATCATGTTGCGTGCTTTAGCTTGATGATGAGTTCCAAGGGTCACTGAAAATGAAGATGCTCCCAGGCTGTAACAATCAATGCACGCAGAACAGAGTGAACTTTTGGCCCAACCGCTACATATATAACTATATAACCAATTGTAATGTCACAGGTTTAAATTGTGTACATATGGAAGCAATCCAAATTCATACGTACTATTTCTCTGCAGAAGTATAGCACTGGGCTCTAGTAAGAGTGTGCAGTCTTTCCAAAAACACAAAAGCAAAACTGTGAAGAAAAGATTACCCAGTGTGTTTGGCTCCTCTAATATAAGCCACATTTGTTAGCATGAGCAGCACATCCATTGTGTAGTGTTTACCCACTGTGTTGTCTTGGATGATACCAGAGTTTGCTATTAGACGTTTTATCCTGATCTTTATTGGATCCAAGTTTACTTTCCAGCCAGTGATATCAACATGTTTGCTACAGGCATCATATAGTCCTCATCTAATAGTCTTTTCTATTATATCTTGATACGTGAAAACCCTGTCTAAAAAATTGTGTAAACTAATCTAAGCTCAGTTCAGTTCAGTTTACTATGTGTGAACCCATCGAGGGCATATTTAACACTACTTTTACAAGAATCTTGTTTTAGAAAGTGTCTGCTGTAAATCAAAAAGCCAGTCAAATACAGTATAACAAATTCATGTAGGGATCTCCATACTCACACACCCGATATGAGCACATTTTACTTTAGCAATTCCTGATCTCAGAGACTACATCAGAGACTTTTGGCAGGGATATGAATGAGGCTTTGCCTGAGTCATTCAATTCTGCCTCCTCCATAGAGGGTATGTCGGTCGGATTTAGTTGATCATCAAATTGTCCCTTTCATCGCCCAACTATGTCTCCAGTCAAGGTCAGCAGTTCTCCATGTTTTTTTCTTTTTAAAAACAGCCTGGGCTAAGCTCTGCTTCCCCTTTCTAAGTTGCCTCAAGGTTTGCCAGAATCAAAAATCCTCCTCCATGGCCACCTCAAATCGAGTTAAAGTGTGTGGGAGCCAGACTCAAAAGGCCTCCTTCTTCAGCTTGATGGCCTCCTTCCACCAACAGGTTCTCCAGTTACTGTCCCAATGGCACCAACAACCTCCCTTCCACAACTCTGAGGAAATGCATCCACAACTGGGGTCTTGAACATGGCCCACGCTGATTCCATATCCACAATCTCCTCCAGGATGCAGGAGAAACAACACCAGGAGATGGGAGGGAGAAGTGAGACCTAACAGACAACAGCTTCCACCAGTCGTTCCCAGTTCATCTGCACTACTCGTTTGGATCTCCTTTGGCCTAAGGTGTTCTGGTACAAGGTACACTTATGACCTTGACTCAAACATGGTGTTTGCTAAGGCCAATCCAGGGCTAGCACAGAAGTCCAGTGACAATGCACCGCTCAGGTTCAGATCTAGCAGGCTGTTCCTCCCAATCACCCCTCTGCAGAGCTATGGAATCACCAGATCATGCCCCCTTGAGTCTTTCTCCCAGTAACATAGCAAAGAAGCGACCCTCTTGTTCCGCGGGGGAAAGCTCCAACTATGTTGCACTTAGCCAGGGCCTCTCACCTCTCACCTCTCACCATCTGATATCCCCATACTGCCCCTTCACGTGTGTACTGCATCTTGTGGACTAGCAGTGATAATTTCTAAGGAGGTGCACAACAATCCTCCAAAAGGACACGATAGGCAAAGCAGGAACAAACTGTTCATGTGCTCATGAACAAACAACAGTTCGAAAAAAATATACTGACCTGCAAATTATCACACAGTAAAAAAAAACAAACAAAACCCCCAGTGTGTAAAGGTCTTAAAAGTCAGACCACTGTGCACAGTTACGATGTGGTATAGTATTACATGTGATGGAAGATGAAACAAGTTGTGAATATTGTGAGCTGAATGAGGTGGGGAACAAACAGATACATTCCAGACTATTCTATATGGATTGCAGACTATTGGTTTGTGAATTGGATCAAATAGAGTGTTTGACACTAATGGATGTAGATGTAGATTTTGTCTTGTTTGTATTTGTGTAGTGTGTCTTGTACTCAAGGGGCTGTGTTTGTTGTTTTTCCACTGTGGGATATCTCCTGGAGTGTTATTCATCAGAGGTTTGTGTTTATGTTTGGATGATATTTGTGTATTGTGCTGTTCGATGATCATGGGTTTAACATGCCATGATGTTTGGTTTGTTGTTAATATGTCTGTATAATCTCATGAGAGCTGGATCATGCAAATGAACAGACACAAAAATAAAACTATTAATTGTTGCTGGCTAGAAATGAGAAGTCTGTTTATCTCCATCTGAAATCATCAACTCATGTTTCAGGTCATTGTAAAGTAACTGCATTTGTGCATAAAAAGAAAGTAGACACAGCAACAGTAACTTAAGCGGCATAGCTTAGTGAACTGTCGATTGGATTATTTAGAAGAATAAACCAAAAAAAAACAACAACAAAAAACAAAGCCAAAGTAGCCTAATATGAACCAATACGACTTATAATGCAAAACCCAAATGATTTCAGTTCAGCTTGTCTGAAACTATGTTTTTTCTTCACCCTCATCTTCTCTATTCATATTACTAAGACCTTCTCTTTCATAGAGCTCCATTGACTGCTCTGTGAAAGGCCTTTTCTTTTAGATCTTTATAATATATTATATATATATTTATAACACCTCTAACATTGTTAAGCACTGCTCTGAAAGGCCACCATGGTGCAGAGAACAAGTGATTATATTATGGCGTAGCTCATCAAACACTACATGGTCAAAAAGCAGAGCTTGATATCTCAGACAAGTGAGTTTAATGGCTGCCAGTGCTTGACCTTCTCCACAGGGCCTCCATGTTAGTCACTCTCCAGCAATTTCAAATTGAAACAGAGCCACTACCTACCAAATATGTGCAGAGAAAGGGAGACAAGAGGAGAGAAAGCAAGTAAAAGAAAGAAAAACACTGTGGCATGTGATATCATCCTCTCCCTTAGGGTCCCATTCTTTAGTCTATTGCTAGTACAGTTGACTGACTTGGGTCTTGGGAGTCCCGGCGGGGTGATGGTGTGACAGAGTCTCTGAGCATTTCACAGTGCAGTATGTTTTTGGATACAAGGAGGAGGAACTGCAGACCACCCCACTCAGGAATTGTCTGAAGGCTCCATCAACCGTAGCGAGCCCCTGCACTCAGGCTTTTCGCTATCAGAAGCATGGGTGTTGCTGGAAATTGGGCTTTGATGTTCATAGTGACAGCGCATCAGAGCAAAGCAGCAGGTGAAAATAATCTATCTTCCACTATGTGATTTATGGATGTAATTCCTCTGGTTCGACACCAGTTGCAGGAGCATCCTTGAAGCAATCTATGAGGGATAATAGACTTTAGAGGAGGACCAGACAAATAAAAATGTTCAAGTGTACGCCTCATGGGCTTTTTTATTTTCTTATTTTTTTATTGACAGTTTACGTCCATGAACCTTTAGCAAAGCAAATGATACATAATGCTTGACGCTTAATGAGATTAGAAAAATCCAAACCACATGCTGTTTAACCTTACAGATTATCAATCACGTCATTTCATCCCATCAAGGATTCAGATCCATTAAAACTGAACTACCATTCCCTTCTCATCATCACAGTGGTCCTACCACCCTGAACGACCTGCGATTACCCTCGTCCTCCTTATGGCCACCCTGACGTTCATAAGTGAATCTATTGACAATTACAATTATGGAGAGTGATTGAGCTCATCCCTGAAGTCCCTGCGCCCTGCTCCTGAAACATGCAGCAGGTTCTGTAAATGGAACAATTAAGATAATTGACTGTACAAGCCCCATTAACAAAGCCCGCTTGCAGCTCGGAGCAGCGATTAGATTAATTCTCATAATGGAGAAGCTCTTGTTCCTCCATTGTTCTCCATTTGCCATTTTCATTGCCTCCTCATTCCAGGTGCCAGTCATGTCCTGTGAGTAAGGTTTCATGTGGATGAGGATCACAATGTTTTATTGGACGTCGAAAGCAGAGGAAAGCTGAGTCAATGCAAAGGTCACTGGAGGGGCACACACAAGATGCTTATTGTCAAATTTGAGTCTTGACTAAACAAATGAGATTTTTAATTATTGTACAAACAACACCTTGATTCCAAAATAAGTATTTCTACATGTAATCACAACATGTTTAAAAAGGTCAGCAACCACCCCAAACAGTCATAATAAGACTAAGTGGACACAAAAAAACTCTTCCTCACTTTTGAGACAGAAAACAAGCACTTTTCACACTCCATGTCCACTCTGCTGACATGGAGGTGGCAGTTCCTGTTTGGTAAGGACACAGACATTCTTAAAAAGGTTTCTGTTCCTCCTGTTGCCACATTGAGAAAGACGTTTTGGTTGGGTTGGACAAAAAGGTCCATTATCTGAAGTTTAATAAAGGTATCCTGCCTAAAAAGAATATTTCATAAGTTGCTGCTGCACTAAAATGTGCATCTCTGCGTTAGTTGCTGACTCAAAAGCTTTTACAGTTTAATGACCTGATGTAATAAAAGCCACATGATATAATACTGATAATACTTAATTATAATGATAGTAAATACTGATTGTGAAAAGATAATTAACTACCTATGCAGTTGATTTACTAGCTATGAAAATAAATTATTACCAAGGTGTCACTTAACCATTTGCTACACTTGGTACACTGATCCTCTTAACCTGACCTTAAGATTAAAACTAATGCTGTGTCTACACAGGTCAATGTAATAGTGTCATAACATGACTGGATTTTATGACTGGTGACTGTTTTTAAGCTTAACTAATTCATATTAATTCATAAGAGGATTCAGCATCAGTTAAGAGTGAATCAACAGTGATATAATTATATAAAATGGCAAACAGAAGTGACCTTTATCTTCTTTTTTGAAGATTGCAATGACAAGGTCCAAACACATTTAAAGCACAAGCATGAGGTGAATAGCGCGTGGATGAACCGATGTGGTGTATGTGGCAGGTCTGACTTACTTCATGTCTTTCATAGTCATAGATCATATCATAAGTAATATGAACTGTGTGTGTTCATTGAGAGGGGAATTAATTATGTCTTGCCAGTTCCAAAATCGTTCTTTTTGTTCAGAGGTAAACTGAGGGAAAGTGTTAAGTTACAAGCACCACACACACTCTCTCTCTATGGGTCTATGTGTGTGAGGCCACCCAGAATATCTACATGGTAGTCAGTCAGTTCACTCTGACACCTCTCTATACCCCTGCCTCTCGGGGCCTGGCATGAGTCCCTCTCATGTGGATGGGGCACGGAGGTTAGAACCAAAGTTTCTGCTATTAAATTTTCCTTTTCTTCAGATGTTATTCTACAGAACACCAGGCTCTCTTTTCTGTGGTCAGTGCCTGTCCAATTCATTCAAGAATGATATGCATCCCTCAGCTGTGCTTACTCCTAGCCGCACTCCAACAGCTCGGGGCCAAGCTGGACAGGTTGCACTGCCAAAGGCAAGAATGCTGGTAAAGTGGCTGCACTTATTGGACACCGCTTCAGTGAAAATAATGATAAAAAGCCATGTAAGACACAATACCACAGTAGCAAATTATAAAACATATTACTTGGCAGAGAGACAAGTACAGATTTTTTTTCCCCTCTCTAAGGAAACAAGAGTACACAGCTGCTTCAGGTTTGTCCTATTTCTGACCATCTGCAGTAAGAGCCCCTTCATGATGTCTGTAACAGAAGACAAACCAAATACCTTCTGAGTCAACACAACCCTGATCCCTCCTGCAGTTGGAAAACAAATAAACACGGGCTCACGCTAGGCAGCCCTGGCGAATCCACTCAGGAATTTCAAATACTCCTGAATTTATTTTCCATTAGGTCTTTGGAGCAATCTTTGCAATCAAAGAGGTCAATTTTGCTTGGAAAGAGAAAAATATTAGGTAAATATTTTCAGGGAAGCTGGTCATATTTGAAATGGAATGGCTTTCCTCTTCACCCCTGCCCTCCGTTTTCAAAAAACACACACTGTACACACACACGCACACCTCCGTTCAGAACACACACACACACACACACACACACACACACACACAGTAAAGTTGTTCTGGTGACATAGATACACAAACGTCTTTTCTTCAGTCTGTTTTTTTTTCCTTCTTCAAACTGATCAGTGCTGCTCCCTCGCCGCCAGACCGACAGACATGCTTGTTTATTTTTCCCATGCCCACTTTAAATTCCAACATTTCACCCTCACTGAAAAACCCTGTGTGTGCCTGGCCAGCAGGACAAAAAAGGTAGGAAAATATCAATAAGTTGTCATTTACATCAGAACAAAACCAAACAAGCACAGGAGAAAGGAGCTGCTAAGGAGGTCCAAGGCTTCTTTTTTTTGCACCAGAAATCCTTCTCATGTGGCTTCAGGCAGCCTGCCAGCCAAATCTAATATGGATTTATATACAAAGAAAGTGCTTAGTTTAACATAATGAATATTTAATCATGCATGGACCCTGTAAAGCAATTTTGCAGAAATAATTGAAAGCAGACTTTGTCTCGAGGCTTGAAAAAAAAAAAAAAAAAAAAAAAAAGCAACAGCTAAACTGTTGACCCAAAGGAGCCCAAAAATCTCACGCTGGATTAAATGTTTACACTGCTGGCACACACTCTGATAAATGAGGTTAGGAATCTAGGGTGGAATCAACGGGTGTTAAATCTGCTGATTCTGTCAGGGTGAGAGCACACACAGATGCCGAGCAGTACACATAACACCTGCACTTGTTGGGCAGCTTCATCCCACATCCGCGGATGTATTTTTAACACTCGGACTACTTTACACTGTAACAGTTCCACAAGTTAGAAGGGGAAAAAGATTACAGAACACAAAACCACCTGTACGAAATTCAAATGAGCCTTTTTTTTAAATGTAAAGGTTAATTAAACATGACTAAAACACTTTGATTTCAGTTCTATACATTTAATATACTGTTACAACTAGTTTTTTACTTTCCTTCCAGCTACTAAAACCATATAAATAATATTTCTGAAGTGAGCAGCGAGACCCTGACAAGAGAATTTACTGTGCCCAAAAGAAAAAGAGCTTCAGATAATCTACCACATTTTTCAACACTGGATGTACGGCCTCATTTCAATACAGCCCACAATCAATTAATCCAGTCGTAGTCTGCCAGTCAACCCTTGGTCCACCAAACAAGAGAAATTAACTGTTTTCTGTAAGAAGGCGCACAGCCAAAGTACAGATGCACACTAGATAAATTATATGAGCAATATTACATCATATGAAATACTTTCCACAAGCCTGACTTGGGCTATTCACTACTTTGTAAATTATTAGCTCTCATAATAGTATTACCAAAGAGACTGTGACGATAACGCTGCACGGCTTCAGGTCACAGAAAAAATACAAGAAATAGCTAAACTTGTATTAAAAAAAAAGGAGGGGGGACATAAGCCGATTTGAGGGAAAGTGTTCACTTATGCAAAATAAAACAGGTTATCAGGTCTATTTGGTGATTCCCTGGCACCCTTAATAAATCAGCTTAGGGTGCGGCCTAATGGCTTCATTCGCCCCACAAATCTCTGCACTGCAATAACATGCGCCAGCGAGCACAGATTAATTTAATAACTCTTTAATATTCTCCATGAAAAAGAACAGGAGACTAGCGAGTCCAGAGCATATGGGGTGGGTGGTGAAGGGGGCTATCTGTGGAATAGGATATTGCTGCAGCAACAGATTGAATATTACGTAATGATGTAATTTATATTCCATTCGAAGTGCTAGCTTCCCAGACTGGGGACTCAAACAGAGCTGGGGATTTGTCTGTGATAGAGAGTAATGGGGAGAGAAAAAAGTTTGAGGGTACAGACAGTATGAATAAGGACAAAGGTGAGTGGAGAGTTACTGTGCGAAGATTGTCTGTCTCACTATAGCTGAACGTGTCTGACTGGAGATGTGAAAGCTAACCTCAAAGTGTCAAGGGTATACACACATTTTATGAACAGAAACCTACTTTTATAAAACTTCTACCTCAATGTAAAAGAACAGACATACACATTTGACTTGTTATGCAAATAGTTCAATACCTTATATATTGAATTTCTGGTAATGCATCTCCAAATTTGGTATATGTGCCTTTACAGTAGTGGGCCCCCACAGTTTTTGCTTGTGCCCCCTTTATATTAAGCAACACCTGTTATAGGTTACCCCCTTGTTATAGGTTACATGTCCATACGTTGTGAGCAGTTCAATCAAAATTAGATTTTTCCCTCATAATATTTGAATTATTTTTTATGGGTCTAAAACGTGTAAAATTGGCGTGCAGGTGATCGAGTGGTTAAGAGCGCATGCCACATACGCAGTGGAACCCAGTTCGAATCTTAGCCGGAGGACCCTTGCTGCATGTCACACCCCCGTCTCTCTACTGCTAATAAAGGTATTAAAGGTGTCAAAAATAAAAAAAGTATAAAATTACAGTATTTCATGAGGAAAAACTGATTCGAGAAAATAATAAAAAAATAAATAAATATAACAAATGAAAATAATCCAATGGAGTATATCAAAAAATCATTGTCAAAAAGCTAAAAAATACGGCTGTTTTCATCTTTTTTCATGACAAGCTAGTTTTACTACATAATTTTTTACAGTACAGCAACAAATCACACTGCTAAGTTTGAGGCAATGTCACAGACCGCTGTAAGCAGCCAAAAAGAAACATTTTGCCTGTTTCCCATTTTGTGCTAAGGATGACAAATATCTTGTAATCAGCAAAACAAGGCTTATCAAAATGACACATCTGCATTGGAAACAAGTGTAGAACAAATCAAGATGGCAAAGCGGTGCGAGGGGTGGAGGAGAAAAGCTCACAGAGAATAAACAGAGCTCGCAGACGTTGTAATGAGAATTTGCTCCATTTGGCAGTAGCCTGCAGCAAAGGTCTCCCATCTGTTTCCTATTGGAAAGGCAGTCATCAGTTTGGTGGGGTAAGGATGAGAAGGGAAAAGCACGAATCAGCGGATCACAGTGACATCTTATGGCAGCAGGTGATATTACAGGTGGAGAGAGAATGGATGGATGGACGTAAAGACTTTAATTTGTCTTTAAAAGCATCAACCAATCAATCTGTGATATAGGAAAACATTAAATCATGAATTCGACTAATTTACAGTCTTTTTTTGTGGTTTTAACTGTGCTAATTTAAAATATCGTGGAGTTAAATTTAAGGTTTCTTTTTCTCGCTCTCTTTCTTTAAAGTTGATAAAGAGAAAGAAACAAGCAGTTCAAGCTTTGCAACATGAGATCTTGGCACTGAAGTACAATCTTAGCGAGAATGAGGCGTCAACTTTTCCTCGTTTCTCTGATAAACACACCACTATGAGATTAAAAGGTGTTGGCAACAAACTTTACAGGGGGAGCTGTGCCCTTCTCACAACCTCTTCTCACTCTCTATCTTATTTGCTCGTGGTCACTCCTCCTCGTCTTCAGGCAGAACGTGAGAGATGGCGCTCTTGTAGCAAAGCTGCCTCGGCTGTCTTTAACATCGCCCGAAACGACCTTCAGACTGACCTCAAATAATAATTGTAATTTTGAAAGATGAATTCAAAATAAACACAGATCTCATTAAAACTCTGACTTGTCTTGTTGTAGTTGACACAATACACCACCACATACTGACACCACCTTATTTTGGCTTTAGCTTGTAATATTTTAATGAGTCCTCTGTCTCCTAACAAAGAATAGTCTCAGCTTTGTCCTTGTGTTCGCCTTCTCTAAAGAACATGGGAGTTGGCTGACAGTGACAAAAGATTTGTTTGCATATCAAGTGACGGTCGTTTGTGCAGGAAGATTAAACACTAAGGTCAATGTTGAACCTGTAAAAGCACTCGACAAAGAATGGCATTACAGTTGTTATTAATGTGTGTGTTTAAACTAGGTACACACACACTCACGTTGTGTGTGTATGTGTGTGTGTATGCAGGAGTGTGTGTATCAAGGGGGTGTGAGAAGCTTTTAGCAAGATCAACGGCAGAGAGGGTAAACAAGCTCAACAGTGGCTATCACCTGTGGAGGATGTTATAGCTTTACCCGAGCACACAAGCCCTTTACCTTTCACAGGCCACATAAAACCTTATCTCGGTTACTGTCACAAACACACACACACAGAAATATTCTCAGCCACAAACTGGAGTGTACATATTTTACATCCACACTGAATCTGGTATTTTTTTGTGTACTATGCATTGGTACAGACGGGCTTTTCCTGCCCTGGAGTTATAGCTTGGAATGACTTATTTATTTACTTTGTATTTGGATTGTGAGGGATTTCATTTCTTGTTTCTTGTCGTTTTGTCTTTCTTGTCTTTCTATGCTCTGTGAAGCACTTGTAATCAATCAACTGCTTTCCAAAAGGTGCTATGAAAACAAAGTTATTATTATTGTTATTACTAAATAAACTAGATCTCTCTTGAACCCTGCATTGATACTTAAAGACTCTGTTCTTTTTTCTGTAGAAACAACTATCTTGATTGTTACTTGTCATTTTGCAACCCTGATACAAGCAAATACATTTTGAAAGAAAAGCTTGAATTCATTTTTTTAAATCATCATAATAATTAAACATATTTAATGAATGTATCTGCAAACTCATAAAATGTTCACAGACAATATTTCATTTGTTTCCCCATACAATACTCGCTCATGGCAACTAAAGCATGATTTAATTTTTATGTCTTGCGTCTTATGCCCACCATTCCCACTGATTACTACTTCTGTGCAGTTCAACATTACGGCAAAACCATTTAGCTGTCTATAAATATAATTTAAAGCAGAAAGAGTTGCATTTTGCTGTAATTTCCTCAAAACACATCCTTTTGATTTCCACAATGAATTTATTTAACCCTGTCTCTGCAGAGTGCAACAGTATCTGCAGTTGCTTCACATTTGTTTTACTATCAGAAACACGATAAAACTACGCTGACATATGCTCAACGCTGTAATGTCTAAAGGCAATAGGTATGGATGGTGAGGCGACTTGAAAATTAAATGGGAAACAAGGGAGCCCTGTGCAACGTCAAAGCGCCATTGTTTACTCTGAACGTGCACGCGCACACACACACACACACACACACACACACACACACACACACACACACACACACACACACACACACACACACACACACACACACACACACACGGCTGTACAAACACTGTTTGTTGACTTGGGAGGAGAAACAGGAGGTAGGTGGAAAAGGGCTGTCATATATTTTCTAAGACAATGGTGACAAAGGGTATAATTTAAAAAACACTAAGACGGGGTTAAATCAATATATTTATCTATAAGCCCAATTATAATTCCGGTTTTAAAAAACGGTCTTTGTTAATCCACATACAACAGTGTATACCAATGTCTACATACACTGATACACATCTACAAATGGTCATATCTACATACACTACTGTATAAAGCCAGAGATAAAAGAAAAATGTGCTGGTCTGATTAACACTTATCAGTGTAAAAACAATGGAGCCGCAGCTACCTAATGTAACCTCACCTTTGTGTTGATGTGAGACAAATCTTATCCCTTACATACTGCTCAGGGTCAAATTCAACACTTTTTTTGTTGCATTTGAGAGCTATAAAACACTGTATTCACACTTATTTTAGCAAAAACTTTTCCTTGTTGATGCACATTTTTATATTTGCAAAATGTACAAGTTTATTAAACATGTTGTTGTATTCATCATATTCTATAAAATGTTCTCCTGGACCATAAAATAGTGATTTTGAATGTCTTTTTTCCCATAAGATTAATAAAACATTTATTAATGACTGATGAGGAACTGGTATAGAGACTAATTATGAGTCTAATATGAACAGTATGTAAAAGGGTTAAGTACCATACAGATTGGCAGACGAGCCGAGTTTCAAAAACAACTCAACAACTCTGCATTAAACAGAACAAGAGGCTCTGTTGTGATGTGGGCATGTTGCTACAGGTGCTGCTGAGTAAATGAAATAAGATCCAATTGATGATCATTTTATCCACTGTTGCATCAATTGCAAACATTTCTAAGGAGTGTGCTTTAGTGTGAATTATGACTGGCTATTGCGGTGCATCGCCAGATATAGTAGCATTGTGTTGCAGCAGGAGGTGAGCCAGGATCAAGCTCGAGTATTGAATGTTCTGGTTGAAGAGTACACACACCCTAACAGTACGAGCTTATGAAGCATGACCACCAATGAAACAAAGTGTCAATTCAAACCCATGTTGCCAGCAGGAAGACAAAGAGGTGTGTGTTCCTCATCAGGGAGCTGCTTAATATCTGGTGTGTAAACTACTGATAGAAATATATATATACACACGGAAACGTGACATATTACAATACAACTGTTATTCATGCCCTAATTCCAGCAGTGCTTAAAACACTAATCTGTTGTTGGGCAAGGCCAACGGTTTCATTTACATGCACGTTTAGCCACCTGGTTCAAGGATAGTCTCCTCCTTTTGGTTTATGGCCATGAGTTAATCTATCTTTATAGTAGCTACATCGTAACTGTGGTGAATTCCCTGATGATACAGAGCAATAAATAGTCTTAAGTCCCAACGTTTGTTTGTTTGTTTTTTAGGTGGAGGGGTAATTTCCCTTTTCAAACGCAAACTTGGAGGGCTCTATCCCATCATTTAAAAATCGGACTTTTTAGCTGATATAGTTACAGCTAAAAAAGGAAGTGAACTAGGTTGTATACACTCACTGGCCTCTTTAGTAAGAAAACCCTAACCATAACCCTAACGCAACAGCTCTGCTTTAAATTCTACATTTATGAAGATTATATATTTTCAAGAAGGTGATAATTCTACTTTATGTTTATTATTGAGGTCGTAGTGGGTGATGGAGATGGATTAGGGTGCATTATATTGAATGCTGTTCCGAATATTTTGTCCATTCTATTTACATACATGAGAGGGGCAAATTATTAGGAACACCAGTCAATATCATGTACCCTAGTACATCCCTATCACCCACAATGACCTCAATAATAAACATAAAGTAGAATTATTGCCTTTTTGACAATGTCAACAAAAATGAAAATGTATACACTTCCTAAATGTAGAATTTATAGAAGAGCTGTTGTATTGGCTTCAATTAGATTGCACAGATGTACCTAATGAAGTGGGCGGTTGACTCGATTATACTATAGCAACATAAAATATGTGTTTCTGATTAGCTGATTAGCCTTTAAACCAGTGCTAACTAAAATAAACCACTCTTCTAATTCAGAAAATAAAAACTATGTTACAACTAACACAGTTTTCTGTAGACTGTACTCACCTGATCTGTTGACTTTAGTAGGCTAACATTGCCAGACAGTGAGTGGTGGTTGGGCAGCAGCTTCAGGTTGTTTCCAAGGCCCATTGGCTTCAGAGCATACATGGTCTGAAAGTAACAAGATTTATAAAATGTTATATTCCCTGCCACAGCTTCATGTGTGTGACCTCAGCTGAGGTCAAACCGTCCCAGACTTCAGGAGTTCAGTTCCTCCACACTAACTTAGCTACATTTTAATGCATGTGCACAAAAATATGTGCATGTCAGCCTTTACACCAGCAGCAAGCACCTTAATGACCAGATATCCTGTAAATGAGTTATCATTAACCAAATACCTACCAAAGTACATCAGTATTACCTTTCACGTTTAGATAGTTACACTGAAGTGATGGAGATGTATCCTTCGTGTTTTTATGTCCCGCACTTCTTTACTTTTCTTTGTTTAACCCAACTTTTTATTTCTTTTTAATTACTCGACGTGAAATTAACCCAACCTGTCTGCAAACAAAGTGGCGCAGGTGTGTGGACGAATCCATTTGCGTCATAACAAGGGGGGTGCAGTTACCATGGTTACGGTACCTCCACATTTTATCTCAGTAAACCAAAAAAAAAATGAATAAAAATAATAATACATTTGATCTGTAAATCGCTTTACATTGTAAGCAAATCTCAAACAAGAAAAAGGCATCAATATAAAAGACAGATAAATACAATTTTATGTTCAGAGTCAAATTCTGAATCAAAACATCTCACCATAGCTGCAAACTTCATCCTTAGTTGCAAAGTTATATAACTCCATATGCCTCTGACTGGTTCACAGCAATGGTGCCCAAAGCTTGTGGCCATCCGCTGTCCCAAACCTATAGCATGGACAAAAAATGAAGATGAAATGTGGAGATTTATTCTTGACTTTGGACAGTAATAAGTCTTTAATCTTGAAAACTTAAAGCCTCCGTCCACTCAAAAATGTTTTTCTTCGTGTTCCTGATGTTTGAGCTTCGCTGTGCAGAACAATGCATGTGCAGAGTTTGACACTACTGGGCTGTTTTTCGTACTCAGCTACTGAAAGTGTCTCTGTGGTCTGAAAATCTGATTTTAATAATATTCAGTATTCAACTTACACAAAAGTGATGTGGGAACGTAATGTCTCCAGTGCACATACTCTGACAATGGATTTTAAGTCAAGATATTGTGCCCAGCAGTTAAACTTTTGAAATAAAATATATTTGCATATTTATACATTTTTTAATTTTTAATGAGGCAGAAGGAGTAGATGAAGACATGTTTTGTGGAAAAGCATAAACATAAACATAGCAGACACAAATTATTATTCAAATTAGAGTATTTTATATACATCTTAAAACATGTCTAGAGGGTATCTTTTAAATGTAGAAAAAGTAAAAGTAATATCTATGGTATTAATGAATTATCCATGAGATTTCAGCATTTTTGTGTTGAGAAACATGATTTCTTACTTTTTAAAAAACCTGTAAATCAACCTGTGTGTGTGTGTGTGTGCATGTGTATGAACACAGGTCAACAAAACGCACTAAGTACTGTGTATCCAAACCATATTTGTTGCCACAAAGGAAATAAAAATTAGCTTGAAAGTAAAAGCGTCAAACATCAAACAGAATGCTTTGTAATCTCTCACTTTCACACTCAGTGGTACACAAAAAGGTGACCGATCTAATACAATGTTCCAAAGCAAACACAAGGCCCACAACAGATAAGAGGCGCCATGTTTAAGCAGCCATTAGTGAGTGTTTGAGTTAAAGAAGCCATTTAATAAAGCAGTGCTGTCATGTGCTATTTGCCTCTACACTGCGTAAAGGCTGGCTAGTTAAACAGGCAAGGAAGGAAGGGTCAATATTTTCACAGACAGGCCTGGAGACAAGGGTTAAGATTGGCTGATTGCCATTTCCCACATTCTTACCACTTTCAACCAGTGCTCAGACTGGTAGGGCTTCATGACAGGATGGATATCCTGTGGACACCACAAATCACCACAGGAAAGGAAATGCGTCAGCCTTATCACCATTTTTCTTTAAGCTGCACTACATTAACATATTGTGAGCCGAGGATTAACAGAAGAATTCAGTCAACACTTGTCTATAGCTTTATTGGTCTAATCTAGTTTAGAGTGTTCTCAACCAGTAAATGAAGATACTAGGACTTAGTATTTCATTCTTGGGTGTTATTTAATTTTACTTGAGTATGTAAACTTATTTTTGATCAAAAAGTGGGTCACAATGAAGGCACTTGTCATGATATAAAGTAAAATACAACAATGCAAAGAATAGAAAAACCCCAAAAAGCTTTCATAAGCATATATTTTTTAGCCATGTTAGCAGCAACGTGACACGGATGTCAGTGTATCAGTCCACCAGTTTGGTCCAGATGGAAACATCTCAACAACTATTTGATGGCTTGCCATAAAATTTAGTCATGACATTCTTAGTACCCTGATTTTTATCTTTAGCACAACTAGCAGATTGACATTTTGGGCTTTTAGTGAAATGCCTTAACTATTGGATGGATTCCCACTGTGTTCATGTCACCCACAGCTTTGATGATCCTTGATAGCATTTGATAATGAACACTGAACAAAAGAACATGGGAGGCTGATGGGAATGCCATTAGCATTGGAAGTATTAAGTCACAAACCAAACAACTGGTCATATATACTGTAAATGGCCTATGATAAACACACTGCTCCATGATGGTGAACATGATTAACATATTTGCTAAACACAACCAAGTTTGCATCTTTGCATGCTGTCATAAGCACCACTGTGCTTACATGCAGCCTTACAGGCAAATTAGTATGGCTGTAGTCTTTTAAGCCTCATTTGATATGTTTGTTTTAAACACATTTGGTTACATAACACGAATGAACATATCACTATGTCATCAAACAGAAAATCAAAGTCTTGTTACAACACCTTATACAAATTTCTTATATAAAATGTGGTCCTTGGTTGGCCTGAAGATCTATAAAAGTCTTATGACAGGTGTGTATAGGGGAAAGTTATTCAATAAGAACACACCAGTTGTTGATAATGTGAAATTTAAAAATTTAGGCCGTAACCTTCAAAACAAAAAAGTTGTCCAAGTGAGCAGTCAGTATGTATGCTTTCATGGTCAGTAGCCTCTAAATAGAGAAAAATGAACAGCTCATATTTGATCAATCAGTTCCAGTAACCAAATTGCCTTCCATGACCAAGTGCACATTGCCCATTACCACGCATAATTTTCAGCTTCATTTGCTGTGAAGTGAAAATGCTGTAATTTCTGTCTTAGAGAGACATTAATGACAGCTCATCACCCAGGCAGAGAAGTAGTTCAGCAAATCATTGACCTCAACATCCTGGGTACCAGACATTCACTTTGAAATGGTATCAGTGATGGAGCAGGGACAGCAGTCTACAGTCAGTAGCAGAGTCTAGTGTGATATATCTTCCTGAATGAGCGACATTCCTTCTAATTGATGCCAATATTACATAATTTCAGGTATGGAAAGTAACTTATAGAAAGAAAGGTGAGCTATAAAAGGTCAGCAGTGGGTTTTTTTTTTAAATAACAACAAATGTCACAACAGATTCAGCCTGAGGAAGATGCATACCCAAGTCTTAAATATTTCAAGCAGACCCAAGGCATTTATTCCTGAATTGGCTACAGCCAAGGATATGTGCTTTCTAAAGGTATTTAGTTCCACCTGCTGTTCACATCGTAAACTACAGGTTTTCTCTCCCCAAAGCTCAGTGTGTACATGCCAATCACTGTTTGAACAGACTGTTTTGACAAAGTGGATTTCAAATTTTACTCGTGTTACACTTCCTATAACACAATAACATGCATAAAAGCTTCAGAAAGACAAATTAGCCAAATAAAGTGGTGTCTGCTTAGCAACCGGTCAACAAGAATGATTTAATTTACCCATCATGTCTAACAGATAGGTATGATAGAAGTATGTAAAACATGCATCACTCTATGTGAATTCAGAGTAAACTGGAATAAATGAAACTTTAAAACTAAAGCATTAACAAAGAAACATTATTACCTGAGATGAACCTGCTGTAAAGACTTGTCTGTTGAACATTAACAGTTTGCACTGAATAGACTGTCTCACAGGTTGATATAAGAAAAATCATCCAGAATGTGCCCATAACAGTGGCGTCAATGTGTATGAAACACGTTGGTGGAATTTTATATAAGCTGAACACAGAGTGAGATCCAGTCCATAGGACTTTAGATGCAGTGATGTAGTTTCCTTTGACATTTGTCACCTGTGAAAGACCAACATCATTGCATAAAAACTGTCTAAAAGTTGTGTGCTTAGCCTTTGGGTTGAGTAGGTAGCTATGGCTTTGACAAACAAGGAAATGTGTGTGTGTGTGTGCTTGACCCTGTAGCTATTAAACTGTCTTTGTAGCTTGTTAACAGTGTGTATGTGTTCTCATATTTTCAAAGTTCCCAAAGTTTGATCATTTAATCTCTTCTGCTTTTATTTGTAAATCATAAAATCATCATGACAAGATTTTGTGTCCATAATAAATTTAATGCCACCAAGTGAGGTACCAAGAGTACCAAGAGTAATGTGCTACACATCTGATGAGTTGTTTTACAAACCGATGTAAAAAGCTTCATAATACTTATTTCCAGTTAGTCAGAAAAATGATTTAAGAAACACCTACTTAGCAGCTCTATATTTACAGATAATGCCTGACACATTGTGTTTCTAAAAAAGAAAAGAGCAAAAAATAGCACTATACATTAAAAGAAAATAACATTTCCTAAAACTCTAATATTCTGATCTTTGGGTGGTAAAAAGTAATAAATCATTGTCTTTATCATGACATTTTCATATTAGCCTTTTAGAAGTTATCATTGTATTCAAAAAGGGAAAAAAGCGTAGTGAAATAGTCTACATTTTAAAAATCTATGTAATTTTGGAGGC
This sequence comes from Scomber japonicus, assembly GCF_027409825.1. Taxonomy (NCBI): domain Eukaryota; kingdom Metazoa; phylum Chordata; class Actinopteri; order Scombriformes; family Scombridae; genus Scomber; species Scomber japonicus. The sequence goes on from NC_070578.1 coordinate 30,476,941, forward strand.
TTTAAGTTTTCAGGATTTTGATTAAATTATAACAGCACAACTATAACAGCACAAAAAAAATTGTTATAAGATCAAATATACAAAAAAAGCTTGGGCTTTCAAAAAGATGCATAGTGCACATGGTGTTCCCTTCACTGCTCCAATAGACAATAGGAAAAATCCTGTTTGTTTTCAGTCAGGAAAAAAAGGTCCTTCATATGTACGGCAAGTTATGGCTTTCTTCGTCTGGAAGAAAGAAAACAAAAAAGTACAAAAATATTAATGGGCCTGAATTTAAATCATATTTAACAGCATATAACAACAGTGCATAAACACATGAAAACACTAATTTACTTACTTTTGATACACATTTGTGCTTGTGCTTGCCATCGGAGCCTATTGGGAGGAAAAGTGTTACTAGTTTTCTTTAAAAAAAGAATCATTGACTAAAAGCTATAATTATTACAAAACCTAAAGATATATGTGCATAAGCATATTTCAACAGTAATACGATATTTTTCAGTTAAGCAATTGAGGACTTTACCCTGTTTTCTATGTCCTCCATTTGTGCAGGTCCCTCTGCAGACCCTGATCGTCTCTTGCGACTGAAACAAAAACAGTCAGTTTTCTTAACAAACACCTTATTTCACAGATTTAACTCACATTACATATAATTTAGATTGTTAATCTTGGTCATATAAAAATAATGGCCTGGATTAGTGATATATCTCAATGCATTAACATATTGAGTTTTAACCGATTCATTATCACAAACTTAACCTCAAAAGCTTTCTTGTTTTTGTTTTTATAAATTAACATTTTACAGTTTTTAGTTTTGTCTCAATTTTCCATTCATAACTTCCTATGCAAAAAACTAATTGATAATTGTTTTAACCTGTACACTGTGCAAGTTCTTGCTGCAAAGGATAAAAAGGGCCTAAATAAATGTAACATTTTTCTTTACATGGTTGGACCTGAAGTCATTACATTGTTTCAGCCAGAATGCAAATATCAATCATGATGCTGCCAAGTTTTTAAAAAGGCAGCTGAACATACTGTACATTAAATTTAAGAAAAATTGAATTATATGTAACTAAAGTTTGCATATAAAACATACAACAACACATACAGAGCAGTATTGGAAATATATTGGAGCATACTTGGGTAAATACAGTACCTTGGTGCAGTTGGGCACTCTTGTTTTAATGTCTCAATGTCAGTAAACTGCACAGCTTGTCCCCCACTTCTGGTTTTAAAGACATTTCCCTAAAGAAGTAAAACAAACAACAACAAACTCACATGGGTTCAAAGGGGAATACAGGAAGAAAAGCATAGCATAGAGTAGTAGTGTCCCATTAATGTCGGAAACACAATCCCAATGTGAATCAAGTCCGAGTCAAATTCATGCAACACATAAAATAATCAGGGGGTCAAATTATGTCATTTTACCTTTATCAACTTGGTCTCGATCTCCCCGTCAGAGGCAAGCTCTTGATGTCTAAGTACATACTTTTGGCATTTAGACAGAGCTTTCCCGTTCGGGGTCGACACTTTGATTGCATTGGGTATGATTGGCTGCATGACAGTGTCTAGGTCCAAATTAGAAGATGGTTTGTGGTCTACCCATTTCTCCCCACCCGCGGAATGTGAGCGCCTGTGCGTTGGACGAACTGGCGGAGCCGTCTGATGATCCCAGTGCGAGAAAGACAAACCAGGAAGTTATTCACAAGTGACACCAAGAAAGACCATTTGAAGGTTGTCGAGGTTTGTAGTGAAGGTTGATTGTTAGAGTGATTTTTGTTTTTGAAAATTAATGTACAGCTGGAACTCATCACAGATCAAAGGCATTTCCATTGAGCCATTTTTAACATTCATTTTTACATTTCAAGGGAAGAATTACCTCCAGGTCCACATTTGAAAGTGACTTGACTATCAGAAATGTTGCCGATTATTTTTTGGAAGACTGACTGATCGATTAATCCCAATCACTGCAGCTCTACTTCCAGTCATACATTTTTTTTCAAAACAGCGCTTATTAAAAAACACACAGCAAGGAAAGCAGCCCAGCAGGGTTGATGAGCATCGTCATGCAAAGCAGCTCAAATGTGCAAATGGGTCTAAGAATGCGACTACATGGAAAAAGAGATGTTACATCCAAGGTGACCGATACTGGTTTCAACATCAGTTTCAAAACGGCGACAGTAAAGTCAAAATCATGTGTTCACAAATCCGAAAATCGATGTAATCTATGTAAAGCCTGGGAAACTTTACACAGACTAACCAAACCTTTCAATTTGACTAATATGTTATAGTACAAATACGCTTGCTTATCCATTTCTTGGCTTTTGTTGCCCAGTTTTTATGAGCATGCCGATTTAAGATACAATAAATGCACTTTCTCAGTCATCATTACAGGAAAAAGAAAAAAAGAAGTGAGAAAAGGGATATTTTGATTTCTAATGAATGAACTTAAATTAATGAAATAAATTTAGGTCAGTATTTGCCATTTTTTAAATGGTGCAGCTCTAAGTCTGTACACATCTGTGCAAAGGGAAAACTCTATTCTAGAGGTTCAGCAAGCAGTTTGGTAACAGGCAACAGAAAGGACTACAAGCATGATCTAACTTCTCATAAAAGGTACTACTTGAAAAGCTTACAATGCAAGTCTAGAAGAGCACAACTGATGAGTCTACCTTATAGTCTAGATAAGGCAAACATCAGTTTACACTAATGTAGCACCTCTACTTAATGTATTTCTAATCAAGCAGATACTTACTCATAGCATTACGGGTGCAGTTCTACCGAGGCAAAGCTTAAACTACAGGAGGTCAGAACAAAACTACACACACTTTGAGGACATCTAGGTTCTAACACACACTAACCCTTGTGCCTGCCTCTAGGTCTAGCCCATAGACAAGTTTCGTAGCGGGGGCCTCAGTGTTTGGGGCCCAGCGCTGGCCTCTCCTACGACCCACGCTGCTGGTGCCGTAGTGTGGAGCAGGAGTCCGGCTCCTGTTCTGGGGGGTTCCAATGTGCCTAACCTTGCTGCTGGAGTCTACAGGGAACTTTTGCTCCCAGTCTGAGATGCAAGAGGCTACTGAAGGATAGGATGAAGCGGAGGTGATGGTGGAGGAGGAGGAGGAGGTGGGGGAGGAGGAGGGGGATGAAGAGGTGGGGTAAGGGTCCTGAACTGCCCTAACATTGGCTCGATTTTGCCAGGATGGAGTTGAGCTGTAGTCCTGAAAAGTGATGAGGGGATGAGGCCAAAGCATTGTGGATGTTAAGGGAGACTCCATATTGACACAAATACACTGAAGTGTAAAAACAAAGACAAGAAGCTGCTGTAACAGTAAGCTCAGTAATCTCAGGATTTCTGTTGATGATTATCACAAAATAATTAGTAGCATGCAAAATTTTCACCGTAAATTCATTTTCAAAACAAAGTGATCAAGTGCTGACTGATGGAAAAAGGTAGTAAACCGAGTAAAAGACTCACAGGAAGCGGTGATGGTGACGCCGACCTCTTGGGGCCAACGTTGCAGTCTCTATCCCTTGAGGGCCTCTCGGGCTTCTCTGGACGCTCAGTGGGGCGGCCGCTGCTGCTCTCTGTCACGATGGCTTTGAGCTGCTTCAACTTTTCATCCTTCACCCACAACTTGTTCTGCATCTCAAGCTGCTTGGCGTTCACTCTTCTCTCCTAATTAGTAAAAACACCAGTGAGATGATAAGTTGAATTTTGCGAAAACTCTGACATCATGGCAGCTTTAAAATTTGGTTTACGTTTTATTAACACAAACACATTTTGTTCTATTGTGCAGTGAAGAGAACTTTATAATTATACTTAGGAGGTATAACTAAAAAAAAATATATAGTTTACTCTTATTTAACAAAGGGCATAATTACCACCCATTGTTTTAAGTAGTACCCTGCGCTTCATAAAACCCCAATGGTGAACATTGAGGTTTGGGGTTACAACATCACCCATTAAAAAAGGTACCAATGTTTGTCTGGGTCCCCATTTAGTTTGTCTATGTACATTCTTGCCGCTGGTTTTTACATTTTTCCAAACAATCTACAGGTGGCTATTATGTATCAAGAAATGCAGCAATGCACCAGTAAAGGCAGGAAAAAAGAAGACAACTACAAAAAACTAAATTCTTACAAACATAATTTTCTGTTTTCTTTCATCATGATCGTAAACTGAATATCTTTGAATTTTGTACTGTTAAACAACATTTGAGGACATTACTTTGGAATTCAGGAAACAGTGATCGACATTGACTAAAGACTAAACAATGAGAAAATAAATGACAGATTCATTGATAATGAAAATATTTGTTATGTGCACCCCCTACTTTGTTTGAGCAGTGACTGTATGTTGACTAGAATATGAAGTGAATGGCACGGCACAGACATTCATACACAGCTCATAAACACATGACATTACACCAAATAGCAGGGCTGTTATTAATATTTCCACTTACACACTCCTTCTCCCACTTGAGCTTGGTGTCTGTGACCATGCCCTGCATGCGATGCTCCAGTCGCTTCTTCTCTGACAGCTCCATTTGTAGCCTTTGGCCCCGGGTCTCCAGCTCCTGCTCAAGTGAACGTTTGTCCTGCTCATACATGCCAGTCGTCTTCTGCAGAATATCAACCTGGAGAGGTAGAAGAGTTTTGTTATGCTTCAATGTAAACTGACACTATGACATCATTAGTTAAAAATGGCTTATATACACAAGCTTCTCTGTACTTAAGTGACTTCACGTCCTTACTTTTTCCAAACATGTTTAAAAAGTTGCAGAATAAATGTGTGAGAAGTGAAGGAGACACCTTGTATTCCAGCGTTTTGCTTTTCTTCTCTAACCGGTCCATCTCCGCCCTCTGGTTGAGGATGACTTTGTCCTTTTCACTCAGTTTGCTTCGCTGATCATGGATGAAAGTCTCCTTAGCACCGAGTTGACTGTCAAACTGCTGAAGCATGGACTTCATTGTACTGGCTACAGAAGAATACAAATATATGCATGCAATTAATTAACCATTTGGCTTAATTACTCAGCTCCCTGCTTTTACCTCTTTAGCTTTTAAGGTTTCTATTCTTTAACATTTGCATTTCAATGTTTGTTATTTTTCTTTTTTAAAGTTTAAAGCATTATGTAAAGCACCTTGAATTGCCCTTTAGTGTGAAATGTGCTACACAAATAAATATGCCATGCCCCTCATTTTTTTTAATTAATTGTGCTCCCAAGAACACAAAAAAATCCTCCTTAAATCACCTTTTAACAATAGGACCTACGACATTTCAAAAGGATTATAGTCTTAACATCTCTTTATTAACCAGGAATGCATCTGTCCATAGAAATCTGGTTTTAAATTGATGTAATAAAAATTACATCAGTGAATTTCAGATAAAGAAACTATACGAACCTTTTTTAAGATAGGGGAAATATCCCAACTGAGTGTCTGACCTCTAATAATTTTCACTTAAAATGAGTGATCATAATCATGACAAGCAACAAGTTAATAAATATGTAGCCTTATAAAAAAAGTAACTTGTGCATCATTGTTGCACTGAAAACTGTCTAAAATCAGCACTGAAGTAAGATCTCTATATATAAGACCATAATTTGTTGTGAAGGAAATGGGTCTGTACCTGTTTTGTTGAAATGCTCCGACATCATCTGACGGATACGATGCCTCCTTTCCAGAACTTCAATCAAGCGAGGCAGCATGTGATCATCTGCTGGATCCACCAGCTCACATGGAGGCAGAGCTGGAAGACTCTCAATGAGCTGATTCAGCACATCTGGATTATCTACCGTAGGAATCAGAGTAAGTCGTGGAACAGTTTGTAAAGAATAAGAAACATACAGTAAATTAAACAGTTGCACTATTACAGGATAACAGGAGCACAATTGGCCAGTAGTACAGACTTGAGAGGGACTTACCAACATTACTGGGACTTTCTCGCTCCTCCAGGCGACGTGACAACTCATCTCTGAATGCCTGGTTTCTGTGTCTGCGTCCTGGAGCGAGGCCACAGATTGGCCGATCAACTGGACGCGCCACTTCCACCTCCTGTGTCATCTCTGCAAACCGCATCACCAGCTACAACACAAACAACAAAGCACTTTTAAATACTTAACGTTACAACCCATAACTCTTAATGGCACTTAGCCAGCCTTTAATCTACTACAGCACAATCATTGGGAGTTTCTTCAACATCATGACAAATACTTTGATGGCTTGGCAATTATTTATTGTAGCTTTATGCTGGCAGTAGCACAGATGATTTATTTTCTTCTGGAAAAGCAAATTAAAGAGACAAGATAATAAAATCAAAATAGTCTTACCATTGTTTCTTCATAATCATCAGCCTTTGGGTTGACACACACAATCATTCTGACTTTTCCTTCTCCATCAAAGTAGTTTTTGAACAGGTGTGTTACTTTGGAGTCCCTGTATGGCACCATCTGGAAAAAGAGAAAGGCTCAGTGAAACTGCCACATATATATTATGGACTCGAAGATAAATAATATAACTCTGCATAATCATAAAACAGATAAACGGTTAAAATCTGATGATACAGAGATGTACAGGGAACAAAATACCAACCTTATTAGTTCCACACATCTGGTTCTCACGCAGGACTTCAATACATGTTCGCAGCGTCATCAAGGACTGATTGATATTACCTGTCATGAAGATACAAATCAGACATTACAACACATTTGGTGTTTGAACAAGCATAAAGTACAAGTAACTGAAATAATCTACAGACACAGAAAAGACCTACAGTAAAGAAAAAAAAACTAACCCGCTTCACGGAGACGGCTGCCTTCTGCTCTGGTTCTGCTGGTGCGCTCACTGCCTGCCAGGTCAACCAAACACAGCTGGCTCACATTCACCTGGTTCTTGTCCTTAAAAGGTCAATAACAGACTGTTAGTATCACCAAGCATTGGCTGGAGAATTGAGTTGATTAACATGCCTCTTTAAAAGCAAATTAATTACAAATATTTATGGATATAAATTAGAAAAGTATTCAGTGTGTAATTTTGGAGCTGATTGTCACCTGCATAATGTGGTCTCCATCAGCATCAAGAGGGGCCTGGACCAGCTTTACAGTGAACACACTATGGGAGCGACTGGATTCACGGTTGAGTTGAGTGTTCGCTATCCTTCTTTTCTTTTGTCCTGGAAGCAGCATTAATACAATGTGTGACAATAGTAACAGCAGTAAGAATACAGGTCAAATAAGCTCTTTATTAAGTGAGATATATTGTTTAAACCAGTTATCCCTGGTAATTTAACTGGTAAACCATGAAGATGAAAACTGATAAAAAGCCAAACCAGAATCTATATCTCAAAATTGCCCTACTGCATACTAGCAGGGTCCAAGCTATGGATGCCTCCTTATACGTTTAGTAAAACCATTTAGAAAACAAAGTTCAAACAAAACCTTAACACAATTTCAAATGGGTCTACATGTTAGAGGAATGCACATTATAAATTAAAATACAATTAAATTAAAATATAATACAATGCAACTGACATAAGGTTATTTTTACCACTCACCCTTCCAAAAGACTTCAAAAGCTTCCTCTGTAGATTTTACCTCCACTTCTGTGCAACCAGCTACATACATGTTGTGATTCTGGTCTTCACGCAGAATCTTGGATTGAGGTGGTCTGAAAGATGTTTGTGTGATAAATAATTAACATATTCAAATCAACAAGCTCACATAATTATGCATCTCTTTAGTAGGACAAGCAGGAGAGGCAGAAATTATAAATACTTGATGTTAGTTAGAATAAATATTAAAGTAATATACAATGTAGGGAGACATATGAACGCTTCATTCAGGTTACAGACACATGCACACTGGGTTTACACAACAGCTCGAGCCATTCAGGGACTTTTTGCGCATCTCAACACTTAAATTAAAAGCAGGGAGCAAATCCTAAAAATATAGCAGTTACCAAAGAAGGTTGTAAACTACAGTATGTCACAGATGCTAATTCACAGGGCTTTGTATTAATGGGATGGAAGTTGACTCATGAACTACGCAGCATATGAGCTACAGCCAAGTAACACCATTACTGGGTATATTTTTATGGGCCACATACATGAACTCAGTGTTTCGTACAGGCGTGCCTCCATCAAGCCACCTAAGCAAAGACAGGATTTTAAAAAGTGCGTCTTTTCAACACAAAACTACGAGAGAGAAAAAAAATCTATGCCTGAATGCAATTATTCATACACAGAACACAGTCACTGCTGTGATGATAATGATCTGTTGTGAACATTAGGAGGGTGTAACTATGTGGGTGCAGTTCAACTCAATTTGTGTACAGAGTCTCCATCTCATACAAGGAGCACAACCAAACACATACAATTAGGCTTTGTACAGCCAATCCTTCAACATGACCTTGTGTTCAGAAACTCAAATGAAAGCTTGTCTCTTACTTTGGTCGGATAGGGTCAAACGGAGCATCTTCAAGGAGATCATAGATATAGTTGTTATAGACCTCGATGTAGGACACGAAAACGCTGTAGCAACAGTCTTCGTCCACATTCTCAGATTTGCATGCCTCCTCCGGGCTGATCATGTCCTCAAACTCAGGGTCTGCAGCCTTCTGCCTAAAAAACAAATCCAAAAGAATAGCAACAACTTTAAATTCAGCTACTTAAAAGTGAGTAAGTAAGAGAGCAATATGGGAAATAAATGACTACCTGGAGGAGGGTGTTTTGGGAACTAATGGTTGACTGTCTCGCTTCTGTCTCTCCAGGAGAGCATCAACTTGACTCTGGATTTCCACCCCATTTTTGTCATCTGGCTTGAACACCTGACGAAGATTTAACACGTTTAAAATTAAAGTCTCACCCCTCCACAAACATGTAACACTTTTATTGCCAACATTAAGAAATAAAAGTCTTACAAATCTCTTGGCCTGGAAGGGGCAGATACTGTTGAAAAGCATGTCGAGAGAACGAGGGAGGAGCCCGCCCTCTCCAGGCGAGCCGGTCATGGTGAAGGTCTTTCCACTTCCAGTAACTCCATATGTAAACAACAGACCTATGAACACAGAATATCACAATTACATTAATACAAAGGCTAAAAGATTAATCTGATGATTATGTTACCATTTAATTTGTTGAGTTTATTCAATTTCAGATAATCTAAGAAACCAGATCCAACCAGACTGCTGTTTTGTCTCAACAACAATCCAAACAACTCGTCATTTCAGCACTAGAGAGGATAAACAGTACATCTAGTGATTCAACACAGTGCACATTTTACATGTTATGCCCTCAAAAAAACTTTTAGCTCACTTACCATTTTTACAATGAATGAGGTCCTCAACTAGAGGCTTGGCAATATCCTCGAACAGCTCCATTTGAGTGGTATTAATACCAAACACCCTTTTAAAGGAATACTGCATCTGATAGGATAAACACATAAGTAAAAACATGTCAACAGTATTCTACAAAAGTTGACAATACAAGCCTTCATCCAAACTATGACCTGACCACTTGGATTTATTTTATTGTTCTGAATTTATGTGTGATTTACAGTCATTTAGATAAGTACAGAGCAGATGTTTGTTGAACTAAACTATATTACCGATTGGTGTAAATTTATTTCCTCCCATTTTCTATCACAGATGGTCAACTTACTTCCTTTCATGCTCAGATAACCAAGACACACTTACCTCTTTGTATTCTCCATTGCGGTTGGCTTTAAGGCCATCAGGAGGGTGCAGCTGAATAGTGGAGCTGCTGATCATCTCCACACAACATTCCTCATCTTCTGTGCCGAGGGGACGTATACGGCAGTACACCTACACAAAGACAATTAAACACATTTTGACAAGGCAGGCCACTTCTGATTTATTGATGACACTGCTGGAAGAACAACATTCAATAACTACTTGAATATAATATCTTAAAGATTTGAAGCAGTTGAAGTCTTCATGTCTTGTATTTGAGAGAATCAGTAGATTAGCACAATGGAAATGTTCCCTTTAATTTCTCCCAAAGGCTTTCATGAGAACAAGCTGCACTTGTGGTGTAACATTTATTGTTTCAGTGTGACGATTAACTAAGTGAAGTGTTCACTTACTCCAACTGGATCTTTCTCTGTGTTGGATGCCTTCCTTGGGCCGGGCCTCCGAGGAGTCTTGCCTTTCCTGAAAAATTAAATAAAAAGTCAAAGAAATAAAAAAACATTATTGTACATGTCATCAAAAGTAAATCCTTCCAATAACTCACCTAGGTTACAGTCACTTACATACAGGGTCAAAAGTATGTTGACACCAACACGTTACATTCACATGATTGCTGAACATCTCACACAACAGATCACAAATTAGAATATATTAAAAAGCTAAATATAGAAATTGATGATTAGTATATTCATATTCAATTAATCTACTGATTTCTGACATGGTAAAAGTGGGGGGTCCAAGTTCATGCAGCATGTCTTATATCTGTTATCTTTGATATCAGATTGGGCTATCCTTAATTCAAAACATTCACCTCATTCCAAACCATTTCCAGGTCTGGAAAACAGTTTTTCTAATTTCATAACTTTTCCAGGAATTTCACGACCGTGGTAACCCTGTATATATGTATCACTCTTCCCCGTCGCTTAGCTATCTGTTACCTCTCTAATTACCTTTTAAAAACTGAGATTGACGTACAACAAGCGTAAAAATAACCTATATTTCCTCATGGTTTTGCTGTTTTCAACAGATTATCAGTGTATAAACCGAGATGTAAGGTTAATCTAAAAGCCATTGATACCTGCCTTGTTACCTACTTGGCATCCAGACAGCTAAGTTAGCTTTAGCTAAGCTGTGTAGCGTCCTTGTTATCTCGACTGTTTGCCTAATATATCAAACACCGGTGGACAGGTACTTAAAACGTAATGCTTTAACACACTGCCGAGCCACAACTGTTAGCTATTTATCGACATGAATGTAAAACACGGTGATACATACCCGGGTCTGTACATTGTTTGTGTTGTTTTGCCCCTCTCCACCTCACACCAGTGCGCCTCTTCTCGATTTGAAAAATTCCCTCTTGTGAGACGTTGTTTCGACGGGCGGGTATTTCAGCCAATCACAGTCCAGATACAGCCTGCAGCAGCGGAAGTCCCGCCTCCACTATTTAACTCTGTGTGTGCTGGTGCGTTCAGGGTCAGATCCACACAGCAGGGTCAGAAACCTCAAACATAGGAGCCATGCTTTGTTATTTCGTTTGTAATACTAGAAAATGACTGTTCATAACTTTTGGAAAATTCTATGAGACCCAACTTTATTAATTTTCTTAATAATATTTAAGCTAAGATAATATGTTTATTTATTGATCCCCCATGGGAGAAATTCAAAATTGACACAGCAATTTAGTGGGGGAAAAGTAGCAGTGTAATGGTGAAAGTGATACAATAAATAAAATAAAATACTATATGCAGTAAACAATCTCTGTATGAATAAATCTGCAAGATATAAATGTGCAATATGCAGAAGTTGCTGGGATTATATACATTTGTGTAATGTTCCTGGGATGTATATAAGGACAACATCAGTCTTTTTTAGTGGGAGCGGGAGAGTGATCAATAAAGATACAGTTTTTAATGTATTATTTTGACTCAGTGTTACACAACACAGGCTTAAGCTAAAACCAAATGTAAGAACTACATTTTACTAACAATCAATAACCACCACCTGTAAGTTTGATAACAGCAGAGGAGATTATTTTAAATAAATTAAAAAGTCAAAACAACCACCTGTACTGAGTGGCTTTCTGGGTAACATTAACCCGGTGTTGTTTTGGTGCTATATTGACCCAAACTAGGTAACAATTTACTGGATAAGTTATCTACGTCACTCCTATTTGGAATCAAAATCACACACATGCAGGTTTGGTTTATAGTTTATTTGAAAAATTCATAATAAATAAAAATTGTATATAAATACTTCCAGTTATGCATCAAAGAAACAATGTGACAATGTCATACAGACCCCACTGGAATAAAAAACAGCAATCATATGAGGGAAATAAATCAGAAAATATTACATATGAGATATTTTAACGGAATAACATTTTTAATAAGTTGCTACTTAAATTCAAGAGCAAAACATTTTCCTCCCTTGTCATAACTGTCTCTTGTGTGTTGACATGTTTTATTTGTGTGCAGTCACTGGTTTTAATTCATTCTTCATCAACATGTCAGTACAATCTAACAGGCTGTTTACAAGCACAGGCATTATAAATATAAGGTTTCACATTGTTTTTATTCCCCGCAGCTCTACAAACTCTTCATGCCCCACGTGTGTGGAAATCAGAGAAATCAGCACACAAAAAAAATCTGTCTATAAATATTTTTGCAATGTAGCTAACCTGCTACATTTGTAGCTTTTGAAGGAACAAGTTTCCTGAGAAACATTTAGATTTATTACATATTATGGTAACAAATATTTTGTTATATTTCCATTGTGTGTTTGCACAAACCTATACCCTTATTTTCAATTTACCGTCACATCTAACAGCAGCCATCACAGTGATGTCTGAAGGCCAAACACCACCATGAGTTATGAATCACTTAAACATTATATCAGCTCCCCTCGGCTCACAAAATGTTTGATATCACCCATAAGGCATTTTTTACACTCTTTTGTGTGACTTTTGACTAACTTGGATCTAAGTTGTGATCTCTGAAGCCGGAGGTTCAGTAGCAGGCACAGGCCTTGGCTGATGCTGTCTTTGGACGCTTATCATGTTTCTTCTCTTGGCATATTGGAGCTGAGAGGAGAGGCAGACTGAAAAGGATGATGATACTCAAATTGAGCACCACACAAAACAGTGTTGCACCCATTGAGTTGGCAAAGGTGATGGGAATGGAGTGTTGGAGGAGCCAGGGGCGTCGTGTCACCATGTCCTGCTCAATAGCCTTCATCTGGAAGTGGGTGCCTAAGATGCCGCACACGTGGAAGAGTTGATGGCTGTGACCTGCAGAGGGAGCAGTCGAGTCATGTTTGAGCTCAGGCAGCACAGTGATGGACAATAGTGAATTGAAGTCTTCACTACTGAGCAAATGAGTCACATTGCCATCTGGTTTTAACAGAATGCAAAACTCCTGGTGGTTAAGCATTAGCATCATTTCACAATGTTTAACACAAATGAGATTTTTTTTTATGTGTTAATGTGAACTCAGTGTTTTCAACTGGTTGAGAATTAGATTTATTTGTAGCAGACTGAGATCCAAATCTGGCATCTGAGCAACAGAAACATTTCCATCTTCCCCTGGTGTGCACATAAATGCACTGAACTGGAAACCTTTTCAATCAATCCACTCATATGGTTTGTTTTCAACTGATAAAAAAAATTAATCTCATCTGCAGTTTGACTTGTCCTGTTCAAAACCTAAAAGGTTTTCATGCCTTGTATGTTATAAGGTTAGTTCTGGGTACCTTATAATACTCGAGTCTCTCTCTAATGTACTATTCTCTGTGTACTGCTTTTCATTGCTCAATACTTCAGTCTGTTCTAACATTAATCACTGATTAGTTTGTTGTCTCTGTAGAGTCTTTTTAGATATGCTTCAACTGCTGCATAAAGAAAATGCCACTAAGGCTTATTTTCACATTCAATTAGTCTGTTAACTGTTATTTGGCTTGACCATTTCCTTTATAAAATAGAAAAAAAGTTTAATCAAAATTTCTCAGAATGTTTTTCAAATATTTTTTTTTACTTTGACCAGTTGTCCAAAAACCAAACGTGATCACTTTACAACAGAAACACAGTAAGCTATCTTATCTGAGAAACTGTCATGAACTGAAAATGTTTTGTGTCAATTTTGTTCAGAAATAACTTAAAATGATAAATCGATTATCAAAACTGTTGACAATTAATTTTCTTTCAATTGATTAATTGACTAATTAAGATACATGTAAATATGAAATCTGTAATGGCCATTATTACATTATAATTTACTTAATTTACAGGCTAGAAGCTATTTTAATACATTAAGTGCTTCATAAAATTAGAAAAAAAACACAACTATTTAAAAATGTAAAAGTTGGGAAGCTGGTCCAATGAATAAACCAGGTTAAAAGTAGATCAAAAACAAAAGTATAACACAGAAATAGATGTATTTATCAGTACACATGGTGAAATGTGTGAATAAAAGCTGAAATATCTTTCACAGTCTAAGCACTTCTCACCTGCAGTCAGGAGTCTAAAGTGTGAGACAATCAGCATCTGTTTGGCTCACTGGACAGACCAAGTGATGTTTTACAAAGTGAGAGTACTCCTCAGATCAGTCTTACCTATGTAGTCAAAGCTGCCAGGTGCCAGCCGCTCAGGTAAATGTGTGGCGAACAGAAAGCCCGTGAGGAAAGCCAGTGCGATGTGATAGTAGTGGAGGATGTTGGTATCATTGTCTGTACAGCCCTCCCCTACACACAGGAACACCTGCAGAAACATCACACACAGAGCAGATTCACCACATTACAAAGCTGTTGACATTATTCACATAACAGGAAGCCACATTTATCACTTTCAGATTTATTAATGAGGCGTTTATTAAGCATCTGTCAGTGGAGCTGCTGGGTGGTTGTGTCACATAAGACTGTGCTTGTAGTCCCTAAGGTGAATGTGTAAAACCTTATGAAGCAGGATGCAGAACATCCAATGCTCAGCAAAACACATTTCTCAAGAGAAATGTTTAAATATAAGAGATGCAACAAAGGTAAGTGGCCAGATTTGATTAATGGAGATTGCAGCTTATATTGGCACCTTAACCCAAAAGCACCTGGGCATGATGAGACTTTTATCTTTTTTTAAAGGCCCAAATCATCACCATATACAAGAGAAGTCCAAACACTTAAGTTTAATTAATAATTAATTCATAAATAATAAAATATAATTTGTATTCGTCAACACTGCAGATCACCGTCTTGGATAACATTATTAATTTCTTTTATGGTATAATAAATAAATAAATAAAATGTTTTGACTTTCAGGCAGGTGGTGATTTTACTCGTGTTTAATGTTTTGTATTTCCAGTTTAAAGACTTTAGAAAGTTTTTTTTACATGACAGGAAGAAACACTCACACTAACACACTTTGCTGGGGACACAGCTTGTGCTTTTATGGTTCGACACACCTGACACATAAGGTGACCAGCCAAAGTGCTCAACAGCTCTGTATCCAAAACGACACGAAAACTGACTTTTTCTTTCATTAAACTGTTAGTGTTTTAAATCTAACATATATATATACAGACATTTTGCGACTATTTCAGGTAAAGGGCCCTTAATGCATGAACTGTTTAGCTTTTTTAGTTTTTGTCTAAATGTCCACCACATTCACGTAGTAAAACCACTTCAACAGGACTAGATTCATACACACATCATACCATAGCTTGTTGATAAACTGAGCACTGGAGCCAATGATCGACCCCAAAAATAAATTAGATTTTGATCTACTTATTAGTAAAAAAGAGTTACTGCCAGATTTGTATTTTAAAATGATCCAAAAACTCCTTACACACACACACACACACACACACACACACACACACACACACCCTCAAATGCCCAAATGTGACCCTACCCTGTAGAAGAGAGGAATGTTGTCAAACAGGTAGGGGTAGGCGAATGCAACGACACGGAGGACTTTGCTAAACTTTGGGCTCTGGTACTCAGGGAATCTGAAATGAAAAATGTAAAAGTTATTTCAAGCCATGTCATGCCTGTGGAGGAAGCTATGTACGGTATGTGTAAACTTCTTGCACTCCTTATAATGTCATAATATAGAAATGTATAACTGTAATTTAATACAATCATATCAAACTAGTTTAAGAATTGTAAGCTGTATCTGTATAGAAATTGGTGTGTCTACTTTGCTGCTGTGGATCAAGTGTAGAAAGTTTCAGACAACTGCAGAAATCAGTTTGTAAAAATTGGATTTACTTTAGAAATTTAAATAAAAAGGTTTTAGATCAGAAAGAAAGAATGAATTTTAATAAAATGTGTGGTATTTTCTAAATCAGTTATATGACTAATGTGACCTGAGATCTGTTCTGATTAGCACACCTTGACAGAAACAACAATACATACAAAACAAAGTAACCACATTATGAGTTTCATGCAGTAAAGTCAGCTCGTCACGAGGCTGCAAAACATGTTTTGCCACTGGTTTTTTTCAGCCCCTCTAACCTGCCCAGCTGAAACTGTGGTTAGAGTTAATCACTGTTTAGGGTTGGTATCTTTTGTATCGCAGTGAGGAAACACCCAATTCTTTCAAGCTGTTGCTCAATTTTTATGTTAAAATGTTACTGAACAACATACTCTGGATAAAGATTGTCTGCAAAACTGAATATTCTTGCAGGATAATCACATTTTTGAAGAATAAACACTTATTATTGACACAATACAAAAAGATTCAGACACACAGACACAATGAAGCAAATTAAGAGGAAGAGCAGAGTTTTAGCAAACTTTAGTCTTTACCTCTTTACGATGTCATGATTATATTGCAGAAATGGTAAGCCAAGCCTTAGCCATGAGGAGAGATGAGTGAAAGAACAATAATTAGGTTGCTATATCAAGCCAACATTATTTCAGTACATGAAGAGATAATAGCTCTAACAATGTGTTTAATGTAAATACAAGAGTTGGATCAGTGTTTTATATCACATGACGAAGGTCATTTTATATAATTGGGTCATTGAATAATTCAAATTCTGATTAAAAATATTCCTGCTAAGAGAAAGGACTGGAGCACAGTGATTGATTTGCAGTGCAAACAGACTCATGTTTCAACACTACTGTGTCATTACTACAGAGTTTGCACTGTTAAATCTGGATATTAATCATTGTGCTCCAGTCTTCTGTCTGAAGTTTGCTGTTGATCTGAGAAGCTCCTGATTCAGCTGCATATTGCTGGAAGATGTACGGACAAAACCTTTCTATTTAGAAAACCATTCCTTTGATTGCGCCTATAGCTTACCAAACTCTGTGGTCAGGCTGTGACGCAGGATTTACGTATGTAACACATTACAATTCAATACAGAAGTGCCCATCACAAATCTATGAGGTCAGTCACATTCCTGGATTCTTTAAAGATTTGCAGGGATTTATCCCTCAAAACAAACAATGCTTGGCTCTGAGTCTCTAAACTGGAGCTAGTTAATGCTACCCTGTTGTTATGCATGCAGCAGCACCGCATACAATGTTTAGCATAGCAGCATGCTTTATAAAAGAGAACATAAACTTTCTGATGATACCTGGAGTAGCAGGCCAAGGCTGTGCACACAACCGTGTTGAGCACAGCAATGGGGATGTAACACTGGTGGAAGAGGCTGTTCCCCCACTTGTCCGGGAAAACATAGGCTGAGTAGGTGATAGCTGACCCTGTGGGAGGACACATCAACAGTGCAAACTTTAAACTTTCAATCCTGTATGTTTTTATACATTTTGTCTATCTGATATTTTATCAACCACCATTTGCGCACATCAGGAAATCAGAATATATAACACCTGTCAGTACGGCTTCAAAAATAACAACAGAGATCAATTAGGCCTGTCTAATTTGATGGATTAGACTGCATAAGTCTGAGTATGAATGACTCATTCATATTGAGATGTGAAGTATGTTGTAGTATTTCTGTCGCTGTGTCATGATATTATCTAATTATTATCTTGACATGATAACCTTTTACCTCATACAGATCCAGCATATCTGAAGACTTCCTCATGCCTCTTTAAAAATGATCTGAATTTCATACATCATGCAAGTCTTTCTCATTCTGGTTGAGTAAACTTCTGGTTGACTTAAATAGCTGTTAAGTTACAGAAAATTCAGTAACACAACACATACCAGTAAAATTCAGGAAACCACACAGACTTACCCAGGCTGTAGAAACTGAGGGCGCCATAGTCAAAAAAGAAGCAGATGTGGCGTGCCCGAGCTGACATGGTGCTGAAGGTGTGAGCACAGCTGGATGCCAGCGGATAAATGCAGCAGGAGATGAGGAAAATCACCAGAGGCCAGGTGAAGGAGTCCTGCCATGCTGTCTGCATCAGCACCACCGTCACTAGTTTCCATAGGAAGTACCTGCCGGGAGAAACAACTTATATTATGTCTACTGGATCAGAGTGGATGCAGTGTGCTGACTTATTTACAGAAACAAGAACAGAGTGAAGTTCAGTCAGCGAGTAAAAAGTCAAAAATCATATCAGCAGTCAAGCTACCAACACAAAAAAATAATACAGCAGCAAATGAGTATCTGCACATACAGATAAGTGAAATATTGGGGAAAATAAATGAGAAATAAATGAGAATAAATGAGAAATATAGTAAATGCAATAGTCAAACAACTCATTCCAGTTCAGGTCATTTGCATGTAAGCAGGGTTGCTACTAACATTTTGGTGGTCCCGAGCAGAGATTTTCCTTTCTGCAACACTTAACCTAGGTAATGTGAAGTTTAGGGCAGGTGTATGTCACGGTGTGGTCGAGCAAAAGTTACGCAAAGTTACGCAAAGTTAACGTAACAACAACTACACAACCTTAGCAGCATCTTATCTCTCACGCACACAAACATTCTGTCCTGTCTCATAGTGACAGCCGTGCAAACACAGCAACATAACAAAGCCGGTATTTCAAAATGGTTTAATTAATGTGACGGCCGGGTCGATAAAGAAGCCAAACACTATACTGTACGGTAGGCCTGTTGTTGTTTTATAAGTAAGAAACAAGTAGTCATTGAGAAGCAAAAGTAGTCAAAAAGAGTTGAATTACCTTACTTTATATCTATTTTCCCACTTTATAATACCTGACATGAAGACTTCGAATGAGCTATTTAAAAGCGTATCAAAGAGGACGTTTTGCCTTGGTTAGGATGTTCAAGCTCACACGTTTTAAAGGACACAAACAGGGTTTACTTTCCCTGCCAGAGCCAGAAGCAGGTGGAGTGGTTTATGATAAGGTAACATGTACATTTTTACTCAATTAATCATGTATTTGTCAGCATCTGTCCATTGAGTAATAGCTCACAGTTCTATTCAAAAAGCTTTATCTTATCAGGAGGTTTGCCCTGTGTATCGTAGCCACTGTTTCCAGGTCTCGGTGCACCTCATTAGCAAATCAACATTATTTGTGCTTTTCCCCGTCACTGAGCAGTTAGCTAATTGTGGCAACTCATATGAAAGCCTTGAGCCCAGATCTGCTCATTAGCGGTGGGCCTGTAGTTCTACGCTGAGCCCCATGACACCAAACGCTCATGTGACCTTTGTATGTTCTCACCTCCCACACACACACACACACGCACACGCACACACACACACACACACACACACACACACACACATTTTCTCCCTGGACCCTGCAGTCAAAGCAACTGCCATCTCTGCAGGGAGGAAGTGCAGTGTGGCTGGTGGGAGCAGTATTCTCTGTAGTGACTCTGATTGTTTGTTTGTTTTTTTGTAAGGCTTTTAAAACCAACAGTAACTATTTAGAGGAATTATTTTGTTTAGGTGAATTCAAAGTTTTAAAGTAGACGAAGTTTTAAGTGATATTGCTTGAACTGGATTTCCAGTTTGCAAAGCATGTTCATATTTGATTCCCCAATGCACGACGCTGCTTAACTAGTCTGCAGAATTTCAAGCAGCCACATTCATTATGTTGTAAGCTCTAAATTCAAACTTCAAAACTTACCACACACCATGCAGTAGGCGAATAGAGGCCCTTGGGCCAAATCTGGCCCTCCAGGAAAAATGTATTCCACTGATGAAAGCTGAAGATTTTGACTTTCATAGTTTATACAAAACTTTCTAAAAATCTAAAGTAGATAACAAAATAAACACTTAGCTCCTATACACCTACCAGAAACTAAAGTTTAATGTTTTAATTTTAAGACTGTTTTAATTCCACAACTTGTCAGTGCAACCATTTGTTCTTCACAAACACAAATGGTTGGCAGTTGAACAGAAATGGAGCTTTAATGCAAAATTTTCCCTCGTCAAATATCAATACTATTCTTAAATTAATCAAAAGAATTAAAACGAACATATAGACCTGAGTTTACACTGTAAAGCTAAAAAAGAAAAACTGGTCCACAGTTAAACCTAATCATTCCTGTCATGAGTTCATAGTGACAAGTACGTACGACCAAAAAATCTTGATCACCTGAATTCACTTTAATAACACAATGTTTTAAAGGCGTGAATGGTTAGTACAACTTTCTGACTTTGTAATAAATCACAGCTGTAGATTGTAAATTAAACTAAGACTTCACTCACTTTCGTTAAAGTAGTAAACTGGCTTAGCCAAAGAAAATGTGCTTACTTTTTTTAGGGTGTGTTTGACAAAGTGGAGTAATTGTATAGAAAAACTACAAATGCAGCTAAACCACAAGAGTCCTGTTAAGCTTCAGGCTTGTCACACATGAAAGACCTCCGACAGAGCCGCGCTGTGAGACTGCAGGAGGTGTATTTGACCTGTGTGGTTGCTGGGATGTACCACTTCCAAACAAACCTGTCTGTACTGTACGTGCCATCCTTCTCATATTACTCAAGTCAATTCAAACTGAAGCTGACAGGTCACAGTATCTACAACAGCTTCATTATAATGTAAAACCCATTTCTCTGCTGACATTTATTTATTAATTGGAGAGTGTATCTATGGTAATATATATAGACGGAGTTCAGTCAGTTAGCCTTTGTTAATAATGTGCCATTAATGAGATAACAAATCATCTCTCTTAATGTGATACTAGACAAACACGCACAACTCCAGAGAATGTGAGTTACACTACAAAATGAAGTCATATAAGAAAACATCTGGATTACTTTCTTAGCTCCAGGTTTTACAGGTTCTACAATATTCCTTTTAACATACAGCACTACAAAGGAAAGCTTCCTGGTGATCATGAACACAGCACTTCAATACATTCTGAAAGTCATTCATCTGTTATGCAGAAATCTAGCAAAAGATTGTGCTAGTTGCAAACTGTAGGGTGTCAATTATAGTGGGTATGATTATAACCATTTTCCTCATAAGATTATAAGCAAATAAACTCATGAGTTGTAAATAAATTAAAAAACACTGTGTACCAAACCACACGTTACCATAAACATAAATCAGTGTGCCTGTCAAAACAGTTTGAAAACGCCCTCAGGTGTGACAAGTGTGTTGTCATTCCACCAGCAGCACACATTTAGGAATCTTAACATAGTGAAGAATTGTAGGTATGCTGTACCAGGTCGGCAGGAAGTGAGTCCAGATATTTAGCGTCTCATTGGTCAGCTGGAAGAGGCTCAGGATGCAGTCAGTGGCCGAGCTGCGAGGGTGGCGGTAGCCGGAGATGATGCTGTCTTCATGGAAAACCTTGAGGAAGTAAACTTTTGGTTAGACCAGTTATCAGTTTGAATATGCTTTAGGGTCTTAGTCTTTTAAAAGTATTTTAAACAATGTGTAACAAGTAAAAAATTGCAATAATCTAAATGGACTTAATATCTGTGTGTAAAATATCATCTAGCAAGTACAGTGTTGTTTAGGATCCTTCAGTGTTCATTTAAGACTGGGATTCCCAAACTGGCAGATTGGGACACTCTGAGTCATCCCAAGATAAATCTGAGAGGGTTCACAAGATGATTACAGGTGTCAGGTATCTGTTGATCAACATTACGTTTTTTTAAATATAAAACAGGGGGTACTTCCATCTCTTCTTTAAAAAGCATGAAATGAATGTGACATAGATAAATCACACAGTGGTGAGTTAAGCCACAGTAAGTCTATAGCAAGACTGCTTGTTAGGAGTTCTTCTGAATATGTTGATACATTACATTCATATATCCTCCTTCACCCGAGGCAACTTTAAATAAACACATTCAAACTCAACTGAAGCAGAGGTATCCAAAAAATGCATCACTTGCACCCAAACAAGTTCAGTTCAGGGTTTTTCAATCTCAGCAATTCACTCACAGGTAGAACTGAGAAATCAAGTGTGTTTATATTATGTGGTGAAATAAGAAATGTGTAAATAAGGAGACTGTGAGCAAAATAAAAACTTTTGGATTTAAGTTTTCTTTAAAATAACCAGGGACACAACAACCTCACCCTCTAAATCAACTCCAGCTCAATCTGACTGTGTGAAACAAAATGGAAACATACAGTGAAGTTGGACTTACTTTGGGCACTTGATTGATGCTGAAGACTCGTGGTAATTTGATGAGGCTGAGCATGACTACTGCAAAGGTGCTGCTACTGCGGTCTCCAGTGAGCTGAACTGAAGCCGTCAGCTGGGTGTGCCTCTATTTTTATAAGGTTTGTGTTGCCATGCTGTCTCAAAGGTTCTCCTCCCTCTTCAAACCCTGCGAGAATATCCAGTGTACCTGTGCCACTCCTCCTCCTCCTCCTCTCCCTCCACCGCCTCCCATTCACAGGTGTATACTCACACACACACACACACACACACACACACACACACACACACACACACACACACACACACACACACACACACACACACACACACTGAGCTGCTGCTGCTGCACCACAAGCAGTAAGTCGAAGTTTGTGCTGTAATGGAAGACAAGTTTTTCAAGATTAGACCAAAGTCATGGCTCCTCAATCAAAACATCTCAGCATTCATTTGAAAGGTCTGCCGTTTCCAAAACAAGGCTCTCCTTTTTGCAGTTGCGCCACACTGTCACAAGCAGATGTCAGTCAAGCCAGTCAGGCAGGTTTCTGGGAAAAAAATTCTCCCTTCAAACAAAACAGCTGTGATTGACATTAAGTCTGTATGGAGCTAATATTTTTTTTTGTCATTTGCCTGCAAGAAACACAGAGAGGGTGCAGCAGCTCAGCTCAGCTCAGCTCAGCTCAGCTCAGCTCAGCTCTGAACACACAAGTGCAATCTGAGTTTCAGCTGGTCTTGATAAGGCTAACATCATGAATGAAGGGTGTGAGTTGCACCGGCACAAAAGTCAACAGAGTTCCTTTCATGCCGCTTTCTTGCTCGTCTGCTGGTGAACCAACTTGTCACCATCTGCCCTCACGCCGACAGCAGTTGTCACACCCAAGGAAAGATGGGTGAGACCAGCCAGCCATCCAGAGCTCCCCGGGCCTGTTATCTTGTTCAAACTGTGAAGCAATGAAAGCAAACATGTCTCACTGCCACAGAAGAATGAAAACATGGAAAGGTATTATTTGTGATTTGATTTGTGATAGTTTGTTCGCGTTAACAAAGAAAATGAGGAACAATTAATTAAATGTTGTTGGTGTGATACATTTTCACTTTGGAGTAAACATATAAGGGCTTTTGTTATATGGTAATCAGTAATCTGTAACAAAATGTTTGCTTAAGTTTGAACAAAAAAAAAAGGTGAGTTAATGCTTTATCTCAAAGGTATGATGGCAAACTCTGTTTTTTCAGGTTTTAATGCCTAATCTTCAGTAGATTTAGGTCAGTTTCCAAGTCCTTTTGAATAATTCAATACCATATTTGTTAAAAAGTGCACACATATGATCACTGTGTTCCTTTAAATCCACCTCGCTATGTGTAAACTGCAATCACAACAGCTCACTGTGATGAACTAATGCACATACCACTGCGGAGCACCTTGGGATCTCATTCTGCTTTTTCTCTCAGAGGGGCAGAGCTGCAATCAGAGTCACAGCAACACAGCAGGTTTAGGAAGAGAAAACAAAACACAGGAGATCGACATTTCTGTCTGGAAGTCAGTTTGGTTTGGCTGCAAGTCAGTACAGTTAATATGTGAGTTAATATGTCAGTCATCAACATTTGTAGTGGAAAAAAAAATACACAAAGTCAAATGCTGACGGTTACGCTCTAAGAGGGTGAGAGGATAAAGAAATCAAGGTCAAACGACAACAACAAAGTTATAGTTGTAGGCAGTGGCACAGGCAGACATTGTATTTTGGGTGGGTCAATACAATAGTGGGTGGGTCATCTTTTCCCCAGAAAAACTGACTTAAGAAAGTTAAAAGAAGGAAAAAGAACAAACACATGCAAATTGAATAACGAGTGACACGTTTACTTTGCAATATTCTGCATTATAATCACAATATACGACTATAAAGGCTGGACACAACAGTACAGACAAAGAGTCTTTTACTCAGCCTGAAATACATTATGTTTGCACCATTAAGACCAACTCTCTTCTGCTATGAACTATTTTACTGCACAAAGTAGCAACTAAACCCAGATAGCAGAGGTTCACGTAGAAATCTCATCTAACATATTTCTGGTGCATTCATTATAGACCAAATCTGCACATTTTACATGAAACTGCATCTTTACACTCTAAACCCCAATCAAGAAAAGTGTCCATACCACTCTGATGAAAAGCATCTTGATTTTCCATCCCTGATTCTGTGGGGAAAATACACATTTAACTGTGAATGTGGTTCATAAACTCATAGCTGTGACATCATGGTTTCAGTTGAGGGTGCGGGGGTGCTGACAATTAAACACACCCTCCCCAAAAATGTTTGGGTTCATCAAATACTTAGAGCAGAATGATAAGTTGGCATTTATCCATGAGCACAGCGTAACTTTATTGATTGTATAAATCTCCTGATGCGCAGACAGGATCAGTCAGGATCTAATGTTAATTCATGCTGTGTGTTCTTCCATTCATGTGGAAGGTCTCACACACACAGTCCAGGTTCACACTGTGAAATTGTTTGGAGTAAAGCAGCTATCCTCCTGATAAATCCTGAGCTCCATCAGAGCTGTTCAAATATTTCAGAAGCTAAACGTTTGATTCAGTTTCCTTTGGAGAGTTTCATCAGTCCTGTCAAGTTGATAACTACACTTTTTAGAGTTAAAAAATGTATTTTAGTAATTTTTGTTCCTTCAGTGGGATGTTTGAGCTTCATTGTGCAGTCTATTTCCACTTTTATGTTCGAAAGTTTGCGTGTTCACATTTTGTTTTGTTTGTTTTTTTAATAAATACATTTTTGGGGGCATTAAATGTCTTTATTGGAGACAGTTGTGACAGGAAACCAAAAGAGAAAAGATCCAAAGAGTCAGGGAATGACAGAAAAGATCTACTGCCAGAGTTACACCAATGAGGTTTTGATTATGTGGCATGTTTTAACTTGTGTACATACGAGCATTATTTGTGACACACAACAACATGTTTGGGGCCATTTAGGAGACATCTTGACTCCAGCAGTTAAAGGGCAGGTTCACACTTTTCCAAGTATGTCTTAAAACAGCAGTCAGGTGCCAACATGGACACTGAAACATGTTTTTCTCAATCCAATATGAAGCCTCATATGTCCAAAGTAGTCAAATCAAGTAGATATCACTCAACATTAGTCTATTTAGAGTCAAAGTCTCTCTTTTTATTACTATACTTCCACTGCAGCTTTACAGGGAAACACAAAGAGAATTTAATGCTATGAAGACTGTAAATGTGGCAGATATCCACTTGATATGACTAACTCTGACTGCTGATGCCTTAAGCTTCAGATAAACTTTGAAATGTATTTTTTCACATGCATATTCATACATTTTGGGTTTTTCAATGAGGGAGAAGGAGGAGATGT
The DNA here is from genome assembly GCF_027409825.1 of Scomber japonicus. Taxonomy (NCBI): domain Eukaryota; kingdom Metazoa; phylum Chordata; class Actinopteri; order Scombriformes; family Scombridae; genus Scomber; species Scomber japonicus. Next base: position 30,502,513 of record NC_070578.1, read on the forward strand.
AATTTTATGGTTTTTAAAAGAGGAAACTTGAAAAATGAAAAAGCATATCAGACACAAGTGATGAGTCAAAGCAGAGTATTTTATATTTCTTCAAATGTGTCTGGAGGGGATCTTTCTATCTCACAAGTTTCACAGCCCTGTCTAGTTGAAAGTAGTTGAAAGTCTGTTTCACCTCTGACCTCATGCAGCATGGCATCAATACTGGGTGAGGTTGCTTGAACAGCTGAAAAAGTAAAGCAAACAATGTCAGAAGTGATAGGAGTACAAGTACAAGCACTATTATAACACCACACACAGTAACACGGTGTATTATTTGCAGATAAAGATAATATTTTTTCATTCTTTAGCTCGCTCCTCTTCTCTTACACAGTTGTTCAGAACACCAGAGGAGTCAACGATAAGCTTTAATTAACTTTATGTCATTTTTCTGTCTGGACTCTTCTTCTACTTCAACGCTTTAAAAAAAAAAAAACATTTCTTTTACTTTTCAATTTCCCATCAAAAGCAACACATATTCTGTCTCACAGTAAGAAATACTTTATGGAATTACAATTTAGAAGCATTGCTAGCTCTTTTTCATGTCCTCAGCTACATTTCAGAGGGACATATTGTACTTTTTACTCTACTGTATTTATTGTTGTAGTTTTTATGGTTGTAGTTATCTGTCACTAGTCTCCAATTAAAACTGTTCACAGTCAAGTCAGATTTTTTCCAAAGTGAGTAAATTTTTATTTTCCCTCCGTTTTTCCTTTTCATGAAGGCTACAAATTCAATTGAGATGAACTCTATACTTCAGTTGAATGGCAACTTAAGTGTCAGTGGCGAATAAAAAGTATCTCAAATACTCATGGATGCTTACATCTACAGGTCAGTGAGGAAAATATTTTTGTAACACATTTAACATTTTAATCCTGCCTATAGACAGCTTATAAACATGAAATAAATGGTTTCTAATGCACTATAATGCAGTAACTTCTACCATGAGGACATATTGTGCATTTGTTGCCCTGAGCAACTTTTTCAGATTCCAGCTGACATTTGCATTCACTGTCTTGTGCTTTCTCATGTCACCACAAGGGGTCACTGCTTTCACACAGAGGCTCCATATGTTTGGGTGTGAACAGGTACATCTGTTGTTTATGAAGATATTTTGCTTCATTAACTTTATTTCAATACAGTAAAGCCTGAATAAAGGTTTTTAAAATATTTTGTCTTTAATGAAGGAACTCTGTGTCCTTAAACTTTGTCCCTAGATGTGATGATTTGTCTGTGCTTTCTTTTTTATTTATTAATTCAATCATTATTTAGTGACTACAAAGCTGAGTTTCTGGAAGCATCACAAAGAATTAAACTGCATCACTGCAGAAGCAGAAAGGTCTCGGGGAGCCGTTTGTTCTTTTATTGACTGTTAATGAGAAAAAGAAACAAATTCGCTCCAGGCCAAAGCATCCTCTCTCCCCTCCTCCATCCCTTCACTGCAAGCCAAACAGAGCCTCCTGTGGCAAACCCTCAATGTTTGTGTAACATCAGCACAGCTACTAAGAAGCTTCTCACATTAAGCATTCATCGAGACATAGTTACTGATGCAAACGCTGCTTTCTTTAATATGCTTTTGTTTACTTCACTGCAAGTAGTCCAAATGATTGCAGCACAAATGTTAAAAATTTGATATCATACTTTGATTAAAAAAACACAACAAATACATAGATTTAAATAACATATATGCAGTAGCTTTACTTAAGTGCAATTTAGAGGTTTCATATCACTTTATACTTCTACTCCACATTTCAGGGGAGAATATTACACTTTGTATTTGGGCTTCACTACATTTATTTGACAGCTTTAGTTACTTTACAGACAAATAGTTTATGAATACAATATGTAACTACCCAACAATATATAAAGGAGCTCCACTTTAATGAAGCATCTTAACACTTCTGAATGCTTTTAATTAAATAGAAAACATCACTACATAACATAATATGTCACATGTTACACGTGCAAAAGTATTATTGGCAAAATGTATTTAAAGTAGTAAAAACTACATTGTAGTAGTAAATGTAGTATTTTACGTTTACCAATGCAATCAAGTGTATGTAAAATAGTGTTACACAGTCCTCCTTCTGCACATAAAAGTATTTAAAAGTTCATCTGAAGCTAATATGAACTGTTCAAATGAGTCAAATCAAGTAGACAAGACATCAAGACATCTTTTGACATGAGTCTTTTTTAGTGCCAAACTCTCTCTTTATATAGACATGGGCTTGACTTTTGAGCTTAACAATTCTCAAAGACATTTAAAAAAAACATTAAATAGTCACACTGATGTGAAACCATCCTCCCACTCAAAAAAAAAAAAAAGAGAAGAAGACAGAAAACAGAAAACACATTATACTTCCACCAGCTCAACAGGGAAACTGTCCGAGGGAACACAAAGAGGGAATTTGATGCTAAAAAGACTGCAAATGTGGCAGATATCCACTTCATATGACTAATTCAGACTGCTGAAGCCTCATATAATCTTCTTTAAATGTATTTTTGCACAAAATGACTGTGTGGACACACTGTGCATTTTGGCTCCATCACTTTGAAAGCACATTTGAAGAGGATCTTTTAATAGTCAGTATGAACAGCAGGAATGAGTGTTCATATGGACACCTGACTGCTGGTTTTAGACAGACTTGAGAAATTGTATACCAATCCTTTAAGTATAGTACTTAAAGGTACTTACTAAAAGCACTTACTTAGTAGTTAAATTCAACCTCTGCATACAGTATGTTGTAATCATGAATAAGAAAAAAATAGTAAATGTAGACAGTCATATTAAAAATGAAAGCATAAAAATGCCCAATCGTCGTATCCTTCACTTATTGTCTTTCTTTTACATCCTTTCATTTAATAATGACTTGTACATTTATCAGTTTTCGTGATAATAATGATGTGATGTGTTGAGTTTGTGTGTTGTGCTCTGCCGTGAGGTTACAGAGGGACAGATGGGCGTCAGACACTCAACCAGACTGCTGCAGCTGCTCGAAGTGTTGGTGCCTCCCTGGTGTTTCGGCTGATGAGGTGCAGTTTGTGTCTCCAAATGAGCAGTGTGTGTGGCAGACGCCCCCTCATATATTATTAATAGTTGTCGACTTCAGGCGCTCTTGTTCTCTGTTGAATTTCAGACTTTCTATTCCTCCTTCACTCAATCGAGACATTTCCCCACCACAGAATTCTCTTTGTCTCCTCTACATCTTCATATCATTCTTCTGTTTACTCTGCCTCCTACTGCTACTGTCTCCTCATTGTTCTCCTGCAGCACCATTGTCTTCTCTGACTAAGCTGATGATTGCAGTGCAAGAAGTCTTTGATTCTCTGCACCACGCAGACCAAAGTGTGCCAAAACACAATAATCACCTGGTTTGGAAAGGGACGCAGGAGATTCATTTGATTTTATTGTCTTGCAGCGTAATGATCATTTCTCTGTGTTAAGTGTTCATTTAAAAGCAAGAGGATGAGGCTAATGAGTTTTATAAGAGGTACAAATGAAACCTTATTGCCAAAGAAAAGCAGTATGAAAATGATTTGGAAGATCAGAGACAGGTGGGAGTCTAATAGCAGGAGCAGCTAATAAGAGGGAAAGTTTTAAGGGAATAGATATTTTTTGGAAGCTATGTTTATTAAATTCTTGTGGAGGTTTAGATGGGAAGATTTTTTCAGTACAATATCTGCCAGCAGTAACCAGCATGGTGTAGTGCTATTCTAAAGATAAGCTGCCTTTGAACATAATCCAGGCAGCGATTATGTTTGCTTTAATTGGGAGAACAATTAAGCAGCATATGCATGTCATTTCTCAGCCAGGGTTGCTTTTATATATGCCTGTTAAATATATCACCAATTAACACTTTATATTTTATTTATTTAAACACCAAAGAACGAAAAGAACAATTCATCTAACAACAGGTATCCAGCAGAGACTTTGGAAAGTTACTGCTTAGAAATATAACCCTCTATAAAATGGCAAATTGTCCCACTTTGGTTTTTTCTATGGATTAAGAAACAAAATAAGGTGTTAATTAGTGAGATTTAAAGAGTGCTGGCAGGCACATTTTATTACCATTGGACAGAGACAAGCCAGGTGATTCCAGTGTTTATGCTAAGCTAACCTGTCTGGCTCCTAGCCTTGGTAGCACATTTAAATATCAGAGATACTCTGCTTTGATTAATCATTTGTGTCTGATATGTTTTTTTCCACAAAAAATGCTCAAAATTCTTGCAGTATAACAAATGACTCTCTACATCACTATGAAGTCCATTCTCAGTGCACTGGAGGCTTCAAGTTTCAAACTTCAACCGCCTTCATGTGTCAAACTCTGCACATACATCATTCAACACAGCGAAGCTCAAACATCAAACTGAAGGAACAAGAAGAAAAACACATTTTTAACAGACAAATATGAAATATGTGGGGCAGCTGTGGCTCAGGAGGAAGAGGGGGTAGATCAGAAGGTTGGTGGTGGATCCCAAGCTTCTCAAGTCCACATGATGAAGGGTCCTTGGGCAAGATACTGAACCCCAAATCACTCCAAATGACTCCTGATGACTGCCAATCACAGTGTGTGTGTATAAATGGGTGAGCATAAAAACATTGTGGGGTGCTTTGGATAGGAAGTGTTGTATTGCTCCTGATGGGCAGGTTGGCACCATGTATGGCAGACTCTGCCATCAGTGTGTGAATGTGTGTGTGTGAATGTTGGCATGTATAGTAAATCACTTTGAGAGGTCAATAAGACTAGAAAGTCGCCATACAAGTGCAGCCCATTTATCATTACAAACATTAAAGTCATATCCATCTTCTCATGCAAGACAAAATAAGTGTTTTTCCCAAAATGTTACTCTTTTGCTTAAAGAACTTTTGAAGAAAGTCACTCAGCATCATGAAGAGACAAAAAAAAAATCCTTCTGGTGCTTCGGTTGTCAGATTTTGCTCATAAAGATGTGGCAGGTTTAGTGTTTCTGTTTTCTTTTCTCTGCTGCCTCCACATTCTCCCACCTCCTTTGAGACCCCCCAAACAATACACACACAAATTCAATAACTCAGAGTTCAACGGCGTGTTAATTTCATCAAGTGGGTAAATTTATGGACACCATAAAGCCTCTGGCCTCCGGATGCCACAGAACCAAGGACTGACTGTAATGTTATCACGGCCGCCTCAAAGGCTGCTGAATGACAGAAGAGGAGGCAGGAAGGCCGGCACAGGGGCTGTGAAGAGACTGAGCTTATCGGGTTTATGCTGGGCTAATTACAGGACCGGGAGACAGTCTGTACTGTCAGGAGGGACGGTAATATCGTTAGTGTTGAGGAAAGAGGAGGAATGGGTTGCGTGGGGTGAAGTGTGCGGCTGTGAGGCAGAAATTATGGCTGGATTGTGTGAATGCCAGAAATGAATGAAAAATGCAAGCGGGTGGCAGGAGAGACAGTCCTTCTCAGGTGTCTGCGCTTCTCTCTGGATCAGAATAGCCTAATTAGGATAAATTATTAATTAGGGTTGTTTTTCTTCTCAGTAGTTTCACAGAAAGAACATTCAATATGAACAAACTGCTACAGAGTAAGAGCTGTGCAGAAACAAAGTCTATTATTTTAAGTGAAGCTAAAAACAGACAAATATTTAAACTGAATCATCCAAATTAGAGAGTGATAAATGGTTAACCTTACTGTCGTCCTCCCGGGTCAAATTTACCCCGTATGTTTTGACTCTTCCTTCCTTCCTTCCTTCCTTCCTTCCTTCCTTACCTTTCCTTTCCTCCCTTCCTTCCTTCCTCCCTGCTACCATCCTTACTTCCTTCTTTCCTCTGTCCTTCCTTCCTTTCCTTCCTCTTTCTTCCTCCTTTCCATCCTTCCTTCTTTCCTTCCTTCATGCCTTCCTTCCTTCCTTTCCTCCTTTCTTCCTTCCTTCCTTTCATCCTTCCTTCCTTCTTTCCTCTGTCCTTCCTCCTTTCCTTCCTTCCTTCCTCCCTGCTACCATCCTTACTTCCTTCTTTCCTCTGTCCTTCCTTCCTTTCCTTCCTCTTTCTTCCTCCTTTCCATCCTTCCTTCCTTCTTTCCTTCCTTCTTTCCTCTGTCCTTCCTTCCTTTCCTTCCTCTTTCTTCCTCCTTTCCTTCTTTCCTTCCTTCTTCCTCCCTTCCATCCTTCCTTCCTTCATGCATTCCTTCTTTGCTTCCTCCTTTCCTTCCATCTTTCCTTCCTTCTTTCCTTCCATATTTCCTCCCTTCCTTCCTTGACTTGAGGACAACAGGAGGGTTAAATACACCCTCTTTTCAAAATACAATGATAAATGAAATATAAAAATAATTTCATATCAAAGACAGTGGACTGAATGATTAACTAATAGTTAGACTATGTTTTATACAGTGTGTCAGGCCTGAACCATGTGACTGCTCTCCACTCTCGGTGTCAGTAGAGTTCACTGGAGATTAATTCCAGTTAAACAAAGGAAGTGATTATTTGCTCTGAACAAAGCTTTGGCTCATAATCAAAGTGGAAACTACAGATGAGGAATATTTGTAAATAGTAAATGTTAATGCGGACGATTTTTTAAAGAAAATTTTACAGCAGATTTGTATTCTATAAATCTCTTAATGAAAGTGTTCTGCTCTGTAAGTAATGCTATATACTGTATGCCAAAATATACTGTAAACTTGGCAGCTATATTTTATGGTTTCCATTTTTAGAGGTAGAGGTAACCAGTATGTGGGTACAAGCTGCTTTAGTGTGTTGTTTTATTTAAAAATGTAAAATGTTGACAGTTTGTTTTTGCAAGTGGAATTTATGTTCTTTGTATGAGTGCATTCACTTCCTTTTGTTATGTTTCCTGCATCCTTGAAAAAATACCGATCTACATGAGAATAAGCAACAAAAATAGTCGGTCACAAAAATAATAAAAATAAAAATCAATATGAAACTGGCCAGGGTCATCATGTGTTCCAGTAAGCTTATCAGAAGGCCACACAGCCAGTCGACAGCTCTTTGGGAAGCGAAAGGTACATCACATTCTCTTCCTTCTCATCTTCAGATTGGAGCTTTCAAAAGACACGATAAGAAGCCATTTATCCTGCAGCCAATGACCTTGATCAGTTCTTAGAGATTTAATTTCAATGTTGAAGTGTTTTTTTCCTTCTTTGTTAGATGGACTGAATATATCTTTTTTTATGTTTACGGATAACAAGGTAAGAACTAGATGTAATGTTATAGGAAATAAGGCTCGCACGTTCAGAAAACTCACTTCTACAGACTAGCTTTTATGTGATGTCATCTGCTTGTCTGTTCATTTTTCTTATTACTTTGTCGTAATTATTTTATATATTTTTACATTCTCATTATCTCCCACTGTATTCCATTGTCCTCTATTCTCATCCTGTCAATGCTAGCCTTGTTACCTTTCTCTATGTTGTATGTCTTGTTGTTTATTGTAATGCTTTTGCTTGCCTTGTCTGTCAAAGCCCTTTGTGAACTTTGTTTTTGAAAGGTATATAATAAATAAAGTATTATATACAGTAGATGTCAAAGAAGACAAAGAAAAGCAGGAAATCTTCATGACTGAAACCAAAGAATCAGAACAGCGGCAGATTAATTTTCCTAATCATATCATTGTTTCTGCTCTAAAATGTACATAAAAGACAATAAACCAGTCAAAACATCTGGACTGACTCTTCATTAAAATGCTGTTGTGATGTGAAACTGCAGAGTCTCTGTTAAACGAAGGAGAAGAAGAGATGAGACCAGGAGTTTAAGAAAAATGATTTTAATTTTTTTTTACACTTTTAAAAAGCAAGTTTTAAAGCACAAAGATTTACTCTGTATATAAACAACTCTCTTGCTTGGACTAAAAAATGGTAGCGTTTGCACATTGTGCTTGGATTGCAAAGTCTGTACAACCACTCTGGGTCTCCTGTGGTGACTCAATCCCAGTAAACATTTTATTGCATAAATCACATTTGACCTCAGTGGTCATATGTTGAAGTTTAAACAGATAGTGGAAAGACAGAGAAAATGAGGAGAAAGAAACTTTTATATCTATTACACAGTGAACAATAATAGCAGCTTTCTTAATGAAGGCGTTGCACATTGTCCTGAAACGAAAACAAAGTCATCTGAAAAGAAATACGACCAAAAATCATGTAACGAAAACGGCAATTGTGCTTTTGTCTATCGAGCAAAAAATCTGAAACGTCTGCAAATTATTCCAAGAAATTATGAATGATGCAAACACACACTTCAAAAAGACAAAAAGAAAAGAAGAAAACCTTTGAAGGAGAATTTGCAGCTATTGGCTCATTTCCCTTTTAAACAGTAGCCGACTAAATGCTAATCTCTAGTTGCACACGTCCCCTTTACGATAAGCGAGTTTTACATACCTTGTTTTTGCAGTAATCTATTGGACCTACTGTACATTTGAAAAAGTAGCATTTCTCAAAAGGCAGTGTCTCTTCGTGACATCTCCAAGGAGACTTAAGATCATTAAATGCTGAATGGAAACCGGTTTGCACAAAAATATACAAATTCAAATCAATGGACTTTGGTATAAACAAAATGAAGACAGTCATACACACACACACACACACGCGCACACACACCTTCCTTTCCTGAATGTTCAGCTTCCATTTAAACTACATGTTTCTACTTGTCCTGTTGAAATGAATGTAGGCCTATGAATGATGGCGTGTGTGTTCATGGGAAGAAAATATCACCAGGAAATGAATAAATCAAGCAGAGATTAACTGGGATTAACAAAACCTATACTCATCAACATCAACATAATTCCTTCCATCCACAGGATAAACCTTCATGACGGAGGATTAGGGCCACTTTTCAGAAAAGACTAGAGAATAAAGTCAAAATGTTTTAAGAATGAGGTTGTAAATCCAATTCAGTTAATTTTAAGACATATCTCAAGAAAGTAGGTATAATATTGTGAGTTTATCAGTTTAAAGTCCTTGCATTACTAGTTCATCTGAGAGCAAATGTTACATAATTGGGTAAATTAGATTCCATTTTCATGTATTTGGTTATCTATTTTTACCGTTGTGTCACTCCTTGTGCCCAAAGAGTCATAAATCCCATAATATTAAAACTTTTTCCTTCTCATATTCACACTTTATTCTTTAAATATTCAGACTTTATGCTCAAAATACTCATTATGTTTCATTACTTTTTTTCAGTCACAGATGAAGCTGGAAGGTCAGGGAAAGCTACTTGAAGTAATTTGACCACTCTGCTGTCTCTCTTTTTAGTTTCTCGCAGATGTTAAATCCAAATGAACCCGACACTTCTTTTGATTCATTCTTGGCAGCTCACACAACAACAGAAAGCTGGGAAGAACACTGTCTGGGAATATGTTTTCACCTCAAAAGGTTACACCAGCGTTTATGAAAATGATCAAAGAGAATCCGCCCTCTGCACTTCAGAGATGCCCGATTCCTCTGATTCTTCTGCCTCCCATTAATAATCTTTAAGGCAGATCGATGAAGGCCTCATTGATGCTGAGGGCTCCACTTTGTTTTGTTTGTGAGCGTGACGCCAGCGAACGCTGACTCATCCCCGACTGCCTTACCGCGCTCAGGCTCTCCAGCCTATTAGCCGGGTGAGTTGTCGGTGTCTCTTCGAGCCTCCTTCTCCTCGTACAGCAGTCGACAGGGCAGCGCTCAGATTAAAAACGGTGAGTTCATGCACCCACGGCAGCTGAGAGGAGAATCGAGAGCCCTCTGGGACCGACAGGCTCTTTACGTTTGTCAAGAATTCACCTCGGGCTTCAGTTCTCTTGGCATTGTCTATTTAAAATGTTATAAACCGACGTGCTAGTGCGATGCAGCTGCTGCCCACATGGATTTCTAGCTGAACGCACATCACAGGCTTCTACACCACCTACACTCATATGCTGCAATAATCATCTGGAAACATGAGTTATAGGCAAAATCCTTCTCAGATGAGCTTCCAAGTAAAACGGTCAAGAAAGGAGCGTGAAAATGTAGCTACAAATAATGGTGTTCAAACCCAGAGATATAAAGATTTTAATATGTAGTGAATGTCTAAGGATTTACTAAAAGATAATGTTCAAAGTTACATCTTGTGTGCATTTTTAAAAATCACCAGAGGGTCTCGTCTGACTGATCTGTGTGACACTTCAGGGGATTTTTCTACAGTATTCATCTTATCCATCCGGGACGGTGCATATTAACTGACATTAATTCAATTGTAAATGTGAGTTAGCCAGTACTGACTCTTTTACATGTGCGGCCCCTTTTCTGAGCAGATAAAAAATGATTGATTATAGGATCAGAAAGCTTACTGTACAAGCACGTGCATATTCAAAGTCCGCACGCCGGGGGATTCACTTCAAGGCTGATGGAAAAAAAGACTGATGGAAAATCTGACTCAATCTAGATCACGGCCGCTCTCTAACAGAGAGACAATGGTCCCTGATCAGTGAATCTCAGCTGCCTTTCTCCAGCAAACATTAATTTGTCATCAGCTGCGACCAATCTCGGTGCTTAATTGGCTCGACTGAGATCACAACCCAGGATCTCCGGAGTGGCAGCTGTGTGTTTTACTAACTAAGCTGAAGTATTTCTAGCTTCCTTCTGCGATGTGCATAAAAAGCATAGCAACACCTCAGCTCTGGCAGCCAATCAGGATAAATTATTAATTAGGATCATTTTAGGACCTGCAGCCTGGTAGCAGTGTAAGTCACATGACGATTATGCGGGAGCTCTTGGTCAGCTAGTGTGAGCTAAACACAGTGGAATTATGGGATGGACTCAAGGAGACTATCTGGTGGTGGAGCTGGTTTAACCATCAAATCAAACAGCTGATTTCAAGCAGCTCGTCAGGCTCAACCGTTCTGTAAAGACATGACGGCCAAATTATTACCTCTCATCTAACAGTTTAAAACACAATCTACTAAAATTACTGTAACTCATTGATTTGAAACTGATTTTATTTTCTTAAGGCTATGAGATTTGAAAAAAAACTGTTATAAAATCCAAAATGTTTCATATTGATAAGATTAGCGTGTTTTCTTTCCAACATCCTTCTCCAAATAATTTATATTATATTCTGTTATTTACAGTTTATTTGCTTCAATAAACTATGTTAATCTGGGATGAAATGGTAAAAAAATACAGTTGCAGAAGAGACTTGTGGCGGGTGCATCAAAGAATGCCGGAAAAGTGATTCTGTTTTAACTATTCGAGCAGTTTTATCTTTCTCTAAACGTCATATATTGTTATTTTAAACAACACACATTCTTCCTGAACACAAAAACACACACTCTGAAACTAGGTCTGTGCATAATTACAAACACTAGCTCAAGGAAAAAAGAAGAGAGGAGAGCTACAGTCGATGTTGCAGAAAGTATAAAACCTGCAACAGAGCACACGAGAAACTTTGAGTGTTGAGAGCTGCAGCAGACTGAACTCATCCTTTAGATTATGAACCTCAAACAGAACTGGGACACAAGATGTGAGCCGCCTCCTCACATCATTCATTCAATCCTCACACATACGCTATACTCAGCCTCTTTGCAGTCATCATCTCAGCTGTATATTATAGCAGGCCAAAGCACAACTAGACGGTTTGTCTAGTTGTGCTTGGCCCGAATCCCTTTCAAGTAATTTTTCCAGCGCTTCACCACATCCTTGAAGATGGGGGCGTTGTCTATGGATGCCAGCAGCTGTAGCTGGTTAATGTGCGTGGTGTGATAGTCCCAGCGTGCCAGGTTGGGCGCAGTGCCCAGCATGTAGTGGCGCAGGTCATAGATGCTCCCAGACCCAGTGTCATAGAGCGGAAGCATGGCCTTCAGCGACTCCATGCCGCGGCTGAACAGCTGCCCGGCCTCCCTGCCAACCTTCTCGCCAGCTGTCTCAGTCAAATCATAGAGTCCCAGCAGGGAGTAGATGAAACCATTGAGGACGAAGGAGCTGGGCGTGGTGGGGTATTCTTCATACCAGTCGTATTTGTTCATGAACACAGCTTTGACCCCGTGCTGCGCTGAAGGCACCTTGTAGGGTCCAACTGCCTTGAGGGCAGCGTTGAGGTAAGCCTGGTCCTTGGTGAGGAGGTAGGCTCTCACCAGGGTGGACATGGCCTGGCCCTGGGCCATGGCCGAGTACCAGCCGGGCTCCAGAGGCCGGAAGCCTTCCCCCAGTTTACGTGTGACCATGATGGGCCAGCCGCCATGTTCGTCCTGGTTGCGCAGCAGCCAGTCGCTGGCAGCATAGAAGGCGGCCATGTGGGCGGTGGTGGAGATAGTGACGTTGTCAACAAAGCCACGTCCATGTAGGACTAATCGCACCACCCGCCTGGGCATGATCTGAGAGAGATATCATGTGCAAATGCAGACAAAACAATTAAAACACTGAAATGAGAGCCTAGTGTCCAACGTCTTATAATTTGAAAATCTGCTTTTAAATGCTCATATCTTAATAAATCATAAATTACATTTTTTTAAAATTCTAACAATTTCAAATACTTCAGAATTGAGATAAAGATACAGCATTTAAAAAAAGTTTAGTAACACTTAAAAAATACTTTGCATTACAGATCATAGCTTACTAAAATCAACCAACAACATCACACTAACCTTCGTGGCCTTCACAGCCTTGGTGTTGGACAGTCCGACACCCTTCCTGAGGTCGGTGAGTAGGTCGCGGGTCAGAGTGCTCCAAGCGGTTCGCGGCCCGACGCCGTAGGTGATTTCCCGATCTTTGAAGGCAATGAGCTGTGAGCTGGTCACGTAGTGGATGGTGAAGGGCGGCCCTTTCTCTGTGGTCTCCAGGATCACAGTTACACTGCCGTTGGTGACGAACTTGATGTCCAAGCTGAGGATGAAGTCTTTGGAGTTACCCAGCTGCAGGGACACGCCGTCTGAAGACTCTGTGAAGGTGGCGGGGGGTGCAGATAAATAGGGAAGATGTTAAAAACACACATAACGAACCTGAACTGCAGCAGAAAAGTTTTCTAGTGTTTCTTCAGGTGCATCAGGTCAAAAAAACGACCAACCTCATTTGGCTGATTTAAAAAAAAAAAAACTTGTGATGAATATTGGATGACAATGGATTATTTTAAGCACATTGGCTGCAAGCTTTTTTCAGGGTGTCTGCCTCCTTTAACACACTCTGCTTTGATGTGTGTTTTCTATGATCGCTCGACTTCTTGTTCCCAAGATTCACTCTGTAGTCTCATTCTTAAATGATCAAGAACAGTCAGACAACTTTAGAGAAATTCTACGGTCAAAGTATCTTTTTTATTACCAGCGGTCTTGTATCGTTATTACATGTGTGAAGCGCCTTGCTCTGTGTGTCTGTGTGTGTGTGTGTCTGTGTGTGTGTGTGTGTGTAAGAGAAAGATGCACACACACACAGAGACAAGCCTCTCATGAGATGTACAGTACAGATGTGTCACTGCACACTGAGCTTAATTAGGAGGAGGACAGAAGCGAGGGAATAGAGAGGCAGAAATCTGAGGAAGAAGAACAGCAGCAGGATGGAAGAAGAAAGTGAAAGAAGAAGAAGGAGAATAAGAAGATGATACACTGCTGCAACTTTTCTATTTGCATCTCCACATTTTCTTCCCGGCGAATCTCAAAGACACCAACTGAGATGATATTCGGTTTCCACGCAGCCACCACTCCTCTTTACTGTATCTACTCTGTGCCAGCTCAGTTCAGGCACTTCTGCTCTGAATTCATTTCAACTCCCCGAAGCGCCGGCAGCTTCTGGAATAATCTCTCCTTTGGCCTTGTTACTTGGGTCTGTGCAGCGAAAAAACTCCCCAATAAACCTTTCCTAATCACAGCTCCCCAAAGGAAGGAGAGGGGGAGAAGAGTGTAGGAGTCAGGGGAAAAAAAAGGAGGGTAATGGAATGATGGGTCGCACAAGTGCTCTTAAAAGGGAAGAGAGTGAAAATGAGCCAATGGTGAGAAGACAATTGTAAATCAGAGACGGAGAGATCTCGCATGACATGAGCAGAGAGAGCGAAAGTAGACGAGGCCGACAGAGACACAAAGACAGTCGATCAGGGGGAGAATGAAGGAGAGAGCCAGTCTGGCAGGGGCCTCTGGATGACTACGGCTCTTTAATGCACTCATAAATCCATTACTTAAGGCAATGCAGAGAGTAAGTGGATTTGTACTCTGGCCCCGTGATTACTCTGCCATCAATAAAGGATGGGCAGGGAATATAGACGAGATTCCACCTCCTCAGTTCAGCTCTGCTCTCTGCCTGTTTAGCAATAAGAAATGAGACGGGGATGACATGCAGCTGGAAATATGTCAGCGTAAATCGACGCTTGTGTACATGAGTGAGAGTGGGAGACGAACACTTGTTAACACATGTATGTGTACGTGTTGCGCACGTGACGATCCAAGCGACATCAGTCACAAAGCACATGTGATTATTCATCCACACTGACTGGTGACACACATAGCTTATATAAATATACTCACCACCCTTGGAAGTTTAAAAAAAATAAAAAATAATGTTTTATTGTCTGACAGTTTGTTTGTTTTTAATCAGCGGAAAAAGCTCTTTAATGTCAAAGTGAAATCAGATCTCCACAAAGTGATCTCAATTTAGAGCTGCAACAATTAGTCGAGCAACAGAATATTAATCAGAAGCTGTTATGATAATTAATTGTCATTTTTTTAAGCATTAATGCAAACGATTTGATGTTTTCAGCTTCTCAAATGCTTTGTTTTTCTTTACAGTGATTATCTTCAGGTTTAAGACTGCTGATCGGATGAAACAATATATTTAACATCTAACATCTCTATTTAACATCTCAAACAAAGTGCAACAGTCATTTTAAAGACCAAGAATAATCATTAGTTGCTGCCCTATCTAAATTAATTTAAAACATAATTCAGTAAAAACACAATTTGCATGTTTGTGGAAGTATTCACCTCCTCCCCGTCAGTATTTAGTCGATGCACCTTTGGCAGAATTTGCAGCCTTGACTTTGTCTCTTATCAGTTTTATACATTTGTAAACTGATATTTTTCTCACGTCAGTTCTTGTTTGCTAACCTGCTCAATCTCTGGCAGGTTGCACAACGATCAGGAGTCAATAGACTTCTTTTTTCCAAGTCCAACCACAAGTTCAGATTGAGATCTGGACTCTGGCTCGGCCACTAGATATGTGTTTTTGGTTTGACGTTAAAAAGGGACTTTTTCTTTTTGATCAGTGCCAAAAAAGCATCCTGCATTATATCTGCTTTGATTCAATATTGTAAACAAGGCTGACGCTAATGATTATTTTCATAATTGATTAAATGGTAAATGGCTGCATTTATATAGCGCTTTTATCCACAGTTCATTTACCCATTCAAACTCACACACAGACACAGACACACACACACACACACACCAGCAGAGAGCTACCATGCAAGGTGCCACCCTGACTTAACTTATAATAACTTATAATACGGTTATTATTTCATTACTAACAACTTTTTATCCATGAGCGGATTCAGAAAATACAGGTGCTCAGTGGTGGACCACGTTCGTGCAGGAATGTGCAGATGGTAGATGGTAGGTTATTATCAAGGGACAGACGATTGATCCACTTGTCAGAGGATTTGAGAGGCTGTTCAACACCAGCGCCCTAGATACAGTAAGGAGGAAAAATGAGAGACCCAAACAGAAAGAAAGGAGTAGGAGGATGTGGAGGGAGGGGAGGACGGAAAGAGAAACTGACAGCAGAGGGAAGAAAACAAGGAAATTTTAGATGAGTTTTCTGATGAGAGAGCAAAATAAACAGATAGAAAAAAGAACGATTGCAATGTTTAGGAAGTACAAGAGGGCTGAGGGGTTGATAAGTGGGTGGAAATGGGTAGAAAGTGGTGGAGGAGAGACTGAAATCTAGGGGTAGATGAAAAAGATTAATGGAGAATGAACACTGGAGAGGGAGGGCCGAGTGGGTGATGAGAGGAGTGATGATGAAAACATGATGATGACAAGAAAGGAGAGAGAGAGAGAGAGAGAGCAATGATGGGGAGTTGGAGCTGTGAGACAAGGTGAGCGAGGAGCAGAGAGGGAAAAGAGAAAAAAAAGTGTGGAGAAGATGAAATGAAAAGAAATTGTTGATGATAAGAAGCTGAGAGAGAGAATTAGGAGGAGAGGAAAATTACAGTAGAGACAGCATCTCAACAGAGGACAGAGAGAGAGAGAGAAAGAGAGAGAGAGGGCGCCCTGGAAATATCAGCAGGAGATCAGACAGCTCACTGTCAGCACCGGCTAAAACATTTTGATTTCTCCCAATTCCAAAAATAACTCTGAAAATTATCTAGTGGCCATGGTCAGCTGTGAAACTAGGCCAGACTTCCAATCTTTGTTATCATCATTTTATTTATAGTTTAGATATTCAAACCACTAACAGGTGTACAGCACACAGTCTGTACCCAATTACCCAAAACTGTTTTTAATGGAAATATGAAAGTTACACTGTGTGTCTCCTGTAAGGACTTTTCCATCATCAATTAATCTGCTGATCATTTTCTTGATTAATTGATCCATCAGTTAATAGATGACATCTTAAAACTGCTTCTTTAGTCGGACAACAGTCCAAAACCTAAAGGTATTAAATTTATTATCACATGAGACAAAGAAAAGCAGCATTTTGTAGCTCTGAATACAATCCTGTTTGAGACGAAGGACAACAGAACTAAAGAGGGAGGGAGTTTTTCCCCCTTCTTTATATTTTTTCTCCTTATAGATCCATTTTTAGATAAATAAAGGAGAAATATGCACATAATGATCAACTGTACAGTCTGAGGGAGGCTGGAGGAGACTCTGATACAATGTGACTGCGGTAAATTAAATTAAGAGCCCCTTGGAGTTGAAGCGGTGCAATATCCCACCAAGGACAGTGACATCCTTCAGTCAGTGTCACTTCTGAAGGCATATTCATTAATTAAGCACTTTTGTGATATAAAACAGATCATTTGGGGATTTTCAATTCTCAAATCTAGCTAAATACCATTTTTGTGTCAACTCATCAGAGACCTTCACATCATAACAAATGATTCTATCATGTTATGAGAATAATTTCTTAACTACAGAAAGGTTGATTAAAATACACGGTTTGTTTAATCCTTCACTTCTTCTAAATCACTTGTGACAATGTTAAAGTTGATGATATCTGACTGACGACCACTAAATGACACAATTGAGTGCTCTCCGCTGTAGCATTCAGAGCTAACATTAGCTTCACAGACTGACAGCACGAGTTGCTTCAAAGCCTCGAATCCTGGAGAGAGACTAGACTGATAAACTTAATAGATTAATATGTTTGACATGATAAAAGATGAACCTGGTGATATTCAATATTCCTCTTACTGATGATAAATACTTATTTATAGACTAAAATTGACAATGAATTGATCCTGCTAGAGAAATATTGCCTTTGAAGTCAAAGCTGATATAAAGTAGCTTATGCCTTTATATTGTAGAGTACAGGCTGACATGTTCCTTCATTACAATAAAGTCTAGTAATGTTGTTTAATTTAAGTGGATCCCAAACTGTCCTGCTGCTTTTTTAGATGTGAAAGCACATTTTTCAAGCTTCAAGTCCATTTTTTAATATTTACTTCTTCAGTAGGAACAAATTGACTTAGGGCAGAGTGACACAGTGAAGGTAGGAAACATGGAAAGTACTGAAAGATGGACTTTGTATGTTTATGGGATTGACAATAAAACAACACAATAGTTTCAGCTCCATCCTTTAAAGTTTGAGCTTTAGTTTTCTGATGACTGTTCTCCATCCACCAGCTGTTGATCATTTTAATCTGACAGCGTGGCACGATCACCTGCACTGTTTCGCCGAAGAGACGCGCTGTTGGTCTCTCTGATAAGCAAACAGTCTTCTAGCTTTCATTAGAACGGACAGACGACAGCCTAAAGCTTTATTTCGTCCTTTAACCAACAAACAGGATTAAGCATAATTGGCTACAGCTGATAACGTTTGCAGACAACAAGTCAGTTCAAACACTGGTATTCATCCTAAAAGCTGAAGCTAAAGTCTGCAGTGAAATCAATGTTGACTACAAGACTTTCTGTCTTTACCACCACTGGGAATCTTCACAATACATCCACACACGGCACAATGTCTGACTAAGTGAACAAAATAGGAGGAAATGTGTGATGTGGGTTCTTTAATTATCATTTTTGTACAGAATCTGTCATAATGTGTTGAGTCCACCATCGATGAACGCAGTCTGCTGGTATTCTAACGCTGTGGCAGTGACTCACCGCAGACTATCATCCCCGTCCTGAGGGTGTCGTTACACATCGAGCCTCTTACAGCCACAGTTAACAGGAGATAAGCTCCTTGCCCTCAGGCCATCTGGGCTTGTGGACGGCTTACGTACCTGGAGCACTGAACTGACGCACGGAGGTGGTGCGGGTCTTGTCGTAGATGCGGCTGAGACTGCAACCTTTCGGCACACTCCAGGGTGCTGTGCTGGCTCGGCTATCTCTCTCCTCAGCTGTATCGTAGATCTCCACGTGGGGCGGGCGCTCAGTCAGGTTTTTGCTGTAATGGCTTAAGCCGTACTGGGCGATCTGGATGGCGTAGAAGTAGCCTTGAGGACCCCACTGAGTGGACAGAGGCACACCTGGGTGGAAGAGAGGGAAGAAAAGGAGGAAAATGATGTCAAGTAAATATAGAAAATGACCTCCTTACATGTGAGATGTGTCTGTGGTTGGTTGTCGTCTTCTGGTTATCAGTTTAAATGCTTCAAGCTAATTTCAAGCACAAGTTCCTTTTTGGATAGCAGTTGTCATAACGCCTTTTTTTTTTGGCTTGAGGAAAAACTGAATCTGTTGGTTAGTGACACTGTCATATCGATAAAATTGTCCTGAAATTAATTAGTGATGCCAAACACAAATCTCACTAGTAATCTGACGGGGCTGACTGTGGCTGTGACAAATTTCTTGTAACACAGACACAGAAGACAATAGAAAATGGCCACTGCTAAAGAGAAGGAGAAAAAAAGAAGAGGTTAGAAAGAAAGAGCACCTGCTCTGGTAAATGTGGTGAAATTCAAGTTAATCTACCGTGTTTCACCAGAGGCGAGTTTCCCTGCTTACATGGCCAGAAATAGCTCCAGCAGAAGAATCACTCTGATTAACAGATAGTTCACTTAAAGAGCTTCTGACAGAGAGAGCACAAGTGTAACTCAAACCCCCCATTCTTCTGAGAGGAAGACCAGAATATACACAGATTAGACTCCTTATGTAGTAATTTAATATTCTCTGTTTTATTGTATCCAACAGGAAGGATCTTGCACAAAAGACTCGTTCTCTGACATGCAGATTCTGTTGTTGGCCCGAAATGCAAAAAACATTCACAAACATTTGGACTACAAAATGAAATAAACCTAAGTGTTGGCAAAAGTATGGCAAAATGATCTTTTGAGTGTCTTTTTTTCTATGACAGTAAACTGAAAATCTTGGGTTGTGGACTTTTGGTTGTAACACTAGGTGTCATCTTCTGACATTTCATAGGCCAAACGACTAATCAGTTAATCCAGAAAACAAATGAGAGATTAATCACTAATTATCATTTAATCACTGAACTGTACTCTTTAATTCTTTTCTTATTTAGATATTTAAATATCCATATATTTTTAAATAAGAAAAATATCCAAAAACTTTCAAGTTATATGTACAATAAGAGGACTGATTTCAGAATACTGTATATACAAATATACACATACACATCAATACATATCTGTCACTCTATTTTTTGCCTTTAACGTTGTAACAGTACGTGCATTTGTCCCAAACCATCACAGTATGGACGCTATAGTTTGGTGCATGCAGCTGTTACAATAAAGTCTGTGACCCAAACAATTACTATCAAAATAGTTTCATAATTCACAAACCCACATACACAAAGACATGTGGAACAATAATTCTACAGTGCGAGTTCAACCTGCGGTGCACCATTAGCACACTACTGGATATATGCTAACCAGCTTAGCCAAGGTAGCCTGTGGTGTCACTGCCGTCACAATGACAAATGAGAGACCAATAACACTGATGGAGTGCAACGCTATCATTAAAATATACTCCATTCTCTCTGTAGAGAAACAATTCTGTGTCTCCCCGTCCCCCTCCTCTCTCTATGAGGCTTGATCACTATTTGAAATGAGGGCACAAATGTATTTATTTATTTGTTTAATGTTTATTTTTTGGGGACACATATGTAGCACGGGCCAGTGCTGCATGCCACATTATAGCTGCAAAGTTGTCACAAACAACTCATGACTGAGAACTGATTTGATGTATGTGTAGATAACAACCCAAATCCCACCCCTCCCCTCCCCTTCCTACACACACACGCACACACAAACACAAACACACACACACACACACAAACAGTTCTCCATGCCCATCTTGTTACTGGCATCTCCCTTGACAACTTAAGTCAAATGACTGTCAAAATCCAACCACTGTGCCTCTCACTGAATAACACTGAGTAATCCGTGTGGAACTGACTGTTAAGCCTCCACATATTTTCACAACTCCCGAGATGACTTTTCTAGAAATCTGAGAAACTAGGTCTTTTGCCAATCAAAGCAGGCTCTTAGCCTACTGCATTTGATGTAGCAGAAGATTCACTATTACTCGTAGTAGCTGCAGCTTATTTTCCTCCTTATTTTTTAAAACACTAGCCTTTTTTTCTACTTCTCACCTGTCAACAAACATTTGAAATATTTTAAGCTGATCGTAAAAACTGGTGTATAAGTCACACCGGTGTATGAGACGCAGTCTATTTTGGGGGATGTTATGCTGGGAAAAACATTTTTGTATTAGAGACTGCTTTATTTGAATGCACCAGTAGTTATTAATTATAAAATAATAATTAACATATATTAATTCTCCTTTCAATTTACTTTTATTTGAAAGACAATCAAAACACGCATATTACATCTGAAACAGTGTGTCGGGTTAATGGTTAAAGGTTTCAGTTTGATTTGTTTAACTGAACTGGACTGGTATATTAACTCAGACTGGGTTCAGGTTAGGCTATGAGTTTCAATTAAACCTTTTAAAAGAACACAGGAAGCTATTTGCTTACTGGAGTCCAAAAACTCTTCATCAGAGCTGTCACTGTGTGCAAATATTGTGCTGGAGTGACTGTAAGTCTCACCAAGCACACTGTCCCTGGACTCTGTCTCAGTCCCAGAGTCAAACAAATACTTCTGAATACACTGAATCAGAACCAGCCGGTGAACCTGCATAGTTTTATTTTATATTTTTCTGTACAACATACAGCAGGAATGGGTCATCAATAATTTATCTATTTTCATTTGCTGTCGACACAGCTGGAGCGCACAGCACCTGCTTGACATCGCCGTTTATAGGACGTTATAGTTCATAAGTGTGGACGTTGACATCGTTATCGTTACAGTCATCATTCTTAGTGTGGATGGCCCTTTATATACCTATAACCATATGCAGATCAAACCGCTCTCTGAGACGTAACCCACTTTTAAATGAAAAAAAAATTAAATTAATACACAAAATGACTGTAATATGCAATGTGAAGTAGACCGATACTGGATTTTAGGGGTTGATACGAACAATTTTTCCATATTGACTTATTGTCAGATAACGTTTATACAGAATATACATTGAATTACACAGTGTGAAGATATGTAATGGACATTGATATTTTACAGCTGAACAACAAACTTCATTGTATAAAATGACGTCAGTGCTCTGAAACTCACTGGGAATTTAATCATTATAATTAGCTGTGAATAAAAAAACAAGAACAAAAAAAAACATTCATATATTAATGTGAAGGAACTGCTCACAAACTAACTGAGATTTATGACTAATTTTTGTCTCTTTGTAGCTTTTAGCTTCCTTTAGCTAAACCATTTTGGATTTAAAGCAAACAAACTCAGACAGCTGAAGTGTAGAAATAAATGTGTGAAGAAAAAAACAAGGATTTTGCTCAAAGTGGATAACTGGACTTGTATGAGCTGGCCTTACACATGACTCCAGAGGGATGCTTATGTTATCCTGGTTCCTTAGCCTTCGCCCCGCCAGTTTTAAAAGTCAATGATGTATTGGGTATTTATTCATAGCAAAAATGTTGTGTTCTCCCTCTAGTGGCCTAATAGCTTCATACATGTTTAACATCTGTATTTAACACTCGACACTCTGCAGGAGCTGCTTGTACCCTGGCTGGTAACATGAAAAAGGTTTTCGGACAGCAGCACAGATGAAAAGAGTAACGCCTGCACGCTCGCTAAAACCACAACTTCATTCGATTTTTGACTTGGCAAAGATCCAACTGGGATTGAAACACTGTCCGCCCAAATTTAATTTGTGGTTTGGAGTCGTTGTAACCGGGCTGTAGCCTCAACGTGCCTAGCCTTCAGTATGTTCAAAGACTCATTCGTCCTCACATGCCTTCACATCAAAGTGCTGCACTCATCTTGGTCAGCAGATTGAGTGTGTACAGGTGTTGTAACAGAGGAGAGGATGTGTCATGTACATGTTTGCATGAGTGTGAATGTGTGCATTTCATCCAAAAGGAGAAAGATCCTGATTTCAGACAGTGTTGTTAAGACCGGATTAACAACTTCCACTAATGAGAGTGTCATTATTCTTCACTTTGCTTCTTTTCTGGAGTCTCTGGTGCAACGAGTGAAAGTAAAAACCTCCATTTCTAACCCTCGACTATAAAACCATAAGCCCTACAGGGGATGTGACAAGTTAAAGCACATAAAAGTGCTGTTTGTGATGCTTTTTTCCAGAGTCCGTGTAATAACATGAGCCTTGAGAGAATACATTTGCATTAAAATGACTAACTGTAAGTTTAGGACTAATTTGTCTGAAAAACCGATGATGTTAAGCAGTTTTCTGCCCAACCCCATCATGGCTTTAAGAAACCAGCAACTGCTTGAACCGGAGATACCAGTTTAATGATCTGGATGCAAGATTTTGACATCCCAACAGAATATGTTAGGAGCTAAATTGATGTATTGAAAAAAAGAGGCATCAAAACATTTCCCGCATATTGCTGAGGATCCTGTTTAGTAACTTTTCCATGGACAGCAGGGTGCGTTAGAATGGAAATGCTCTTGTGACCTTGTTTAAGCTCTGCGGCACCTCTGACTGTGACAGGCTAGTTAATGAACTGCTATTTTCACCTATAAAAATGTGCTAAGTTGAAGAGAGGTGAGTATGCTTGTGCACGCGGAGTGCTAAATAGCAAGGAGCCTTGAGCTTAATTAATGGGCCTCTGTAAATTGTGTGTGTGTGCGCCAGTGTGAGTGTTGATGTGTTTCCTCGGTTTTGTACAAAAAGAAATGGTCGACAGGAAATGGGAGGGTGAGAATAACTTGGCTCCCCTCTGCTGGGCCCCGAGGTACCAATGGATTTGGCTCGGCTGACCCATTTTCCACTATATACAACACCAGTCAGAAGTTTGGACGCACCTTTCCATTCACATAAAAAAGGAAGAGTGTCTAAACTTTTGACTTGTGCTGCAGGTTCACTTTAATACCTGTGAAACAATTAGAGGACACGTTCACGGTTTTTCAAGTCTGTCCTAAATATAACAGTCAGGTGCCCGTATAAACACTGTAAGAGGTTTTCCTTGTTAAACTCAGACCTCCTGTTCATGACTATTATAAGATCCCCTTCAAATATGCTTTCAATGTAAGTGATGGGGCCAAAATCCACAGTGTGTCCACTGTCATTTTGTGCCAAAACACATTTAATAGTTAATCTGTGGATTTTGGAGCCCTTCACTTACTGTACATTCTAAATGCATTATAAAGGGATCTTATGGTCTTTATGCAGGAAGAGCAGCAGGAATGATTATGATTATAAACCTGTTTAAATGTTCTTGGAAGGCATCTGACTGTTGTTTTAAGACAGAATTGATGTGATTTAAGGTTACAGAGGCATAATTTGTGACTTACAGAAGTTTTTATATGGATGATGTTTCAGTTAAAAGTGACAATAAGTTCTGCAAAAATAAAACTATATATTTATTAAAATAATTTAAACGTCATAAATTGCTTTTCTCCGACTGACTGATGATGTCACAATCTCACAAAAAGTGTGTGACAGAATAACACACAGGACTCCTGAGTGTTGTGCCGTTTCTGTGATGAACAGAAAAGCAGATTTTTGTCACCACGTTTGAAAAAACAAAAAACAAATGCCAATGTGGGAAATTGCACTATCCATCTCAGCAAAAATACCTATTTACTGCCGGCCAATTACTTTCACAGACAGTGGCTATCATTACTCATCAAGGTAACCTGACACTTTACCAATGAATATATCATTTATTACAACTCACCACAAAAACAAAAGGCTTGCTTCTTGAGTGGAAATGGACTCAGGACTGACTCCACTTCTACTCCTGTTACCTTCACTTTTAACCATATTTCAGTAGGTAAGTAAAGGAACTGTATTTTTAGTCCTTGATGAGGTTCAGTTTATCTTTTCTTTTACTGGCAGCTTCAGGTTATTGATAATAAAAGAAGGATAATGAATATCTATTTTGTCATTTCAGGCGAGTACACAGTGCCACTTCTTCAAGCGAGTGGAGGACAGAACTATATTAATGACAATGTGGTTTCGACTAATAGCCTTTTAAAATGAGCTATCGATCCTTCCTGGCAATTATTTTAACGGGAACCTTGAAAAGAAAACAACTTTTGAGGAGGGACTCTCACTTCACAGACATCCAACAAGATCTCCAAAAAATAAAAAAGAGAAAAAAATAAGTCTCAATGAAGAAAAGAAACATTTTTAATTGACTTGACATTAATCACATTTGATAGCGTTAGTGTTACAGAGAGGCTAATAGCGTCTGGGAATAGGTGGCAGAGATTGAGTGGGTTCTGAACTATCTTGTTAATCAAGTCTTAATTCACTTTCACACACATCAAATGGGAGAATTTAAGATGCATCACTTGTTTGAGACAGACCTCATTCTGTACATCACATGTCTCTAGTAGTAACTTCGACGTATTTGGACTCCATACACTGAGTCTGCCTTGTGTGGGTGGTGGATGCAACAGAATGTGGAAGTCGGGTGGTTTTGACACCATGGAGGAGAAAACACCACCGAATGCTGAATCTCATCTCACTTTATACATTCATGAAAATGCAGCGTTTCTGATTAAAAGGTGGAATTTTTGAGTGGAAAAATATCTACTTTGCATCTTGTGTCTTCCTTTTCGATCCTTAATACACGTCTTAAAGTAGTTTAAATGTGTCACATGTAGCTGTGAATTCAGAAAGTGTATTTAAATGTTTTATTTGCCCTTCCTTGTAAAATAGTTATTGTATCTGAGCAGAAGAAGTTAGGGATGCTTAAAATACTGATGTTCATATGCATAATGATTACATTTATGCAAGCACCACTTCAGCTCCTCAGGCAGGAGTGATCTGCCTGAGAAAATAAGGCTGGCTTTTTAAAATCTTGTCTTAAATCATGCTTTTATCCTCAGAGCTTATTCTGATTTTACTTGAAGTTTTTTTTTATTTTACATGATTGGAATTTATTCCATCTATTTTATTCTGGTTCTGTCACTATCCTTTGTTACTGAAGTTGTTTATTTGATTTTATTATTATTTTATTCTAATTATTTATAATCAGCTGCAATCTGCCGTCCCTCCAGCACACAGAGGTGAGCAGGAAAGATCATGGCCGACCCCTCCTACCGCTGACTTTTTGTAATGCTCCCCTTCGGCAAGAGGCTGAGGTCTTGTCAAGACCAAAACCTCATGCCACAAGAAGAGTTTCTTCCTGTCTGCAGCCGGCCTCTTATTGCATTATTAACTGCACACTGCATATCTTGTTTACTCCTGGTCAATATTTAGTCTCCTAGTCTCATTCTCCTCTATTTATGTGTCAGCTTTTCTTGCTGGGAATATATATTATACATATATTTTTATTTATTATTTTTTTATTTTTGTGTATAATTTTGACTGTTTTGCAACCCTACCTATGATATGTGGATTTTAAGATCTTACATAGTAAATATTCTAACATGTCTCTGTGATGACTGTAAATAAATTAAAGTCTTACCTTCTACTCCACTTATACACTTGACACGGTCGCGGACCTCCACGTTGTATCCCTCAAAGGACATGAAGACCCCATCGGGATGATAGGGCTCACGCTGTGTGTACACCTTCGAGTAGCTGTGCTGGAACTCAAAACGATCGTAGCCGTCATATTGCACTACTTTGCCGTACACCTCAAAGTACTTCTCCATCCAACTGAAGGGCAGGTAGACCTCTGCACCCTCCCGCCGGCCTTTGATTGTAGATTCATCGTTGATCAGGCAGTCGATTTCTTCGTACTTGATCCCATTGACAACACCGACGACAGGTGGGGGTTCTGGAGGCTGCGGAGGGTGTTGCTGGCTGCTGATGCTAGCATCTCCCACCCTGGGACTTGGAGCCACGAAGGCAGCGCGGGGCAGGAAGTGAAGGGCGGTGTCGCTGGAGCAGCGGTTCCACAGTAACACAGTGATGAGTGTGAAGAGGGCGCAGATAACGATGAGGGTCTTGTAGTTCACCCGAGCAGCCAGGCAGCGCATGGTCACAACTCACCTGCAGGGACACAAACACACAGGATGAAGTTAGAAGCACCTACGATTGATATTTTGTTGAGGCAAACTAAGATGTCATCTAGTCAAATGTCAGCACCGTAGACCAGCAGCCTGCAGTGAAATATGAGATAGCAAGCTTATCGGTCAAAAGCCCAAACAGTACTGAGTCATCATATTCCACTGAATCACTATTATTTAAGAGCAAATGAATATATTCACATGAATACAACAGAAATCAGGTTACAAAGGAAATCAGATGACATGTTAACAAGCAACCTTGTTATTATGAAGTTTTCATTTCAGCAAATCAGTAATCATTTCTCCCAGGGCTTACAGGACAGTTTTTTGTCTGGACATGTGGATCGACAGCGAGAAAGGCTACAACTAACGATTATTTTCAATTAACCTATTACCTTCCAATCATTTTCTCATCTAATCAAATATTCATATGGTTCATAAAATGTCCACTCCAAGTTCCCAGAGCCCGTGTTAGTCTTCGACATGTCTCGTCTTGTCAGACCAGAGTCTAAAGACAATCTAATGGTAAAAATATTAAAGATAATATGTTTATTATAATCATAAATGTTCACATTTGGTAAGCTGCAATCAGTGAATTTATGCCATTTTTGCTTAAACAATTAAAAAGGACAAACTGTTGCATCTCTACTTGTGAGAGTTTTTAAAAATTCAATATATTCATGCAGTGAGGACAAACAGTCAAAAGTTTGCTGTGATGACAATATTTTCTTTAAGTCTTTCATACACACACACACACACACACACACACACACACACACACACACACACACACACACACACACACACACACACACACACACACACACACACACACACACACACACACACGGAATTTAGTCAAGAAATCAGCTTCCTCCATTATGTATCAACCTGGGGAGAGTCAGGTTTCTCTAATCTCATATCTTGAATACTGCTTCGAGTTTCTCGTTTACATGACGTTTAAGAAATCATTTTACTGCAGACGGGCCGACTGTAATCTGATAACCAACCTGTAACCCTTTAATGTTCTAGTTAACTGGATTATCTGTTCATTTCTATCAAATATATATCATTATTATTATTATTAAATAAAGTTAGGTTGTTAGGGAAAATATAAACTATTTCACCAACTTTTTGCATGTAAATTAACTGCCTGATGAAAGACGGCAGCTTGTGGAAAACAACTGTGATTCTCTCATTCTTTCATCAAACACAGCACGAACCCGAGAGGATGCTGCTTGGAACAACTTTCCCTAAATAGATGACAAGTTGTAATTTGTGTCAAACACGTTTTTTTGCTTGGTCTTCTCACTTTTGTTTGGTGGATGAGTCAGATGCACCTGAGGACAGAGATGGTAATTGCAGGGTGGATAATTGAAACAGCGTGTTGTTACACATGCAAAGTAGCAGGTTTGTGACCACTAAGAAGCTCTGGATTGTGCTTTGAATACCACATAACTGAATTTGGGTCGTCTTTAGTGGGGACAAGGACTGGTTTAAAGAGCCTAAATACAGGTTTAGCGAGGTTGTGAGAGATGCTACATGAGAGAGACCCAGAAAACAACTCGGCCTGCATGTGGAAGAGCCTCAGACAGATCACCAACTGAAAGCCTCTCCCCCTCCACTGATAGCTTGCGCCTGACCAACGACCTGAATGAGTCGTACTGTTGATTTGAAAGACAATGGGACAATAAGTGACACCATTCACTCCACTAACTCCTCCTCCCCCACCACAGCAGGGGCCCAGGCCTCTCCATAACCGCTCACTACTGAGGACCCCTCCTCCTCCTCCTTCCCTACTACAATGACGACTCTCCTGCAGAGAGACGTTAACAGGCCGTTCAAGAGATAGAACCCCCCACTGAACCAGATTCTGTCTCTCCATCCACCCCGAAGCGCTCTGTCGATGAGCTGTCTCCAGAGTTCACAGACATTTTTAACACCTCACTGGAGACATGCAATGTACCAGCCTGCTTCAAGACCTCCACCATCATCTCCATCCCTGAAAAACCAAAGACCAAAGGACTCAACGACTACAGACCTGTTGTCCTGACCTCTTTAAAATCAACATGTCTGTGGACAATGCAGTAAAAATGACTAACCAGACGTTACATTACAACAAGACCCAATAATGTCATATTTTCACATTTGTAATCTTTGATCTGCCATGGCGCAACGCGAATTATCATTACTACTAAAAAACTGCATATACTGTTTACTCCTAGTCAATACTTTGTACATTTCATCTCATTCTCTCTTCTATTTATTATTCAGTATTTAAAATTTAAACCCTCGGCAGCTCTTCTCACATGTTTGGGGCCTGTGAGTGCATCGCTATTCCTCTATCTGAAACATTTATAATCTAGAGTTCAGTTAAGGAATTTGCATCTCTGACCTGCTCTGTGTCTCTTCCAGCTTCAGGGACCTAAGATCCTCTGCCCAGTAACTTATTCTGTTGGTTCACACGATCACGCACCGTTAAGTCTTATATTGACATTTTAAATCCAGTCTTAAGACCCACCACTTTAGCTTTTGAGTCTACATACAGGTTACTGTGACTGTATATTTTCTGTCTGTCCTTTTATAACCTCTGTGTACTCTGCGTGTGTAATTTATATATTCTTCTGTTCTTACTGAACTTATTTAGATGTGTTCTAATGTCTGCAGCACTTTTGCATAACATCTGTAATTAAAGTGACTCAACTTGTTTGCAGTAAGTAAGGAGACATGTTTCTGGACCAATCCATGGGGATGTGCGTTTTCATGTCCTCGGTGTTTCCGTGGCATTTTCACCGAGCCAGTAAGAAATCAATGCACATTCTGAGGTCCCCTCCTCCACACTAATTACAGCTTACTGCTCATAGAATTTACTATTACAGCAAACAGAGCCAGGTCGTCCGATGACAGAGGAAGGAGAGGAGGAAAATCATTACTCCCCAAGTTCATTTCAATAACTCAGCTTAAACTAGCCACTACTAAAAAGGTCAATGCAATTAATATGCATTAATTGGACAATAGTAATCTTCGCAGAGTCAAACTATAGCTCAAGCAGCCACTTGAACAAGTTACACTCTTATAAATTGGAAAGTGGACTTCCAGAGTGCTTTCACAAGCAAGTACTGAGGTAGTGTAAGCAAAAGATGACGAAAACTAGGCTCCCTCTAAATCAGGGCTTGGGAGAGCAACACTGAATCTAGGTTCTGCTTATGTAATACAGTGGCTGAGATGTGAAATGTCCACTCAAGTAGGGACTGAATGTCCTTTCACCCACGACACAAAGATGAATTTTTCTGCCTCAAAAAATGGAGAAAGAACAATTTGAATATTTTCTTTCTTAAAAGCTCCAGTTTAATATTTTCCACATTTGTCTTTCAGCCAGTGGAAGAAAAAAAACTTTAGTCTACTTGCCTGATAAATTATTGCTGCACATAAAAACTATCATGGATATTTAGAGAAATGTCAGTCTGGCGCAGTGATGAAAGATCGGGCCCACGGGAGCTCTGACAATGCTGAAAATTTGAGGCAGAAGGCTTGGGGACT
The DNA here is from genome assembly GCF_027409825.1 of Scomber japonicus. Classification (NCBI taxonomy): domain Eukaryota; kingdom Metazoa; phylum Chordata; class Actinopteri; order Scombriformes; family Scombridae; genus Scomber; species Scomber japonicus. The sequence goes on from NC_070578.1 coordinate 30,532,719, forward strand.
GCACCCAGAAAGATAAGTAGGACCGGTCCTGTCAGGGAACTGACAATAAATAATTGGCTCTTTTTATAGTGATTCGTTGGCAGTGTTGAGCTCAGGCTCAAGGTGGATAGACATGGGCTTAAGCTCTGCAGCGTGGAAAGTATCCTAATGCCACGCGTCTGACTAGTAGACCATTCGTCTGAAGCCATGTCCCATTTCCTGAACGTAATTTAGACCCTGATGCTGGAAGAGGCAGACTGGAAGAGGAGTTTATGTCACAGGCTAGTAAATTACAAGTTGCAGTTTGATTATGGATCAAAAATCATGAATGTTATTAATTCAATGTATTTAATTATTCAGTTGATATCACACAGTGTTTATTTCTAAACCAATCCATGACACTCAAATAAGCTTCTACCTATATACTACCTGGTTGAAACTAGCTAGAAAGTACTTAGAGGCACAATTTTATTTTTTTTAAAGAGTAATAGGTTGAGAAGCTTTCAAGCAAGAGGGCTGAACAAAAAAAGAAACTATTTGTTCCATATATTATTTCAATAAATTTAAAAATAGGCGATAAAACTCAGCAACATTTAGAAAGACTGAGGAGAGGACACTTTATACTGTTAAAATTTCACCTGTCAGAGTGACTTATTCAAGGTAATCATTACAGGACTACAGCTGTAATGATTTGTTGATTAATTGCCAACAATTAAATTCCTCACTAACCATTTTGATAATCAGTTAATTGCTTAAAGTCAACCTTTATGAGAATGTGTCCAAAATCTCTGGTTCTAAGTAACTATAAATGTTTTCTGGTTTCTATGATAGTTAACTGAATATCTCTGAATTGTAGCCTGTGGGTCAGGACAACATTTGGTCAATAATTTTCATAATTTGCTGTTTCTGACATTTTATAGACCAAACCACTAATCAGATAATGATAATGTAGTTAGTCACCCCAGTAGGCGGTGTGGGTGTCAGTGAAAACGTCATCTGCCACCTCTACACAGTCCTGAGAAATGGTATGAACATCAAAATGAGTTCAATTTTTTGAACAAGGTTTTCTAATAGCTATGATTGTTTATTTTCAGTTAGATTTTTGTGGATTCTTAATGAGACACTCAACCTTTACACCATATATGCATTTTACTGGTTCAAGCCAATTTTACAGAGGCTTTAATTCATATTCCAAATAATAGGACTATTTATGGTGGGGGGGGGGGGGGGTGTAATTAGGATTCAAGGCCAGCGCTAAAAGCAGGCTGTAAGAGCATTGGCAGCTGAGCCTTCTCCTGCTTTCTAATTCACTTATTTATTTTTTGTTTTCTTTTGCACATTCATATGCAGTAATAACATTTGAGTTCTACAATATTTTCCTGTAAACTAAGTTGTCACTAAAGATTTCAGTGCAACACTGCTTTCACTTGTTCTCTTGCTCAAATTTCCACAAATGAAGATGTTTGTAAATCATATCTACTGCTGTGCATGACTTAATTACAAGGCAAACAAACCACATTTAGCTAGTTACTCAGACAGTAGCTGCATTGTCTTTGGTGTAGTATGACCCAAATTCACTTACATCTATTAGGAGTCTGTTCTCACCACCAAAACAACAGCACTGGTTGTTTATTCAAAAGCTTTTAATGACCTATGTTTTTCCTGATAAGAAACCTCTTCAGTTGTGTGGATAATGACTGTTCTCACAGAAGGAGCGGGGAGTTGTATCATCACAAAACTTGTTAGAGAAGGAGGTCGCAGTGGTTAGTTCAGTGTGCAACATGTAAAAAATTCAACATCAGAGACTGCAGTTTGCATCCCATCTTCTACTGTCGACTTCATTCTTTTTTAACCATACATACAATATTCTTTTATTCTTTTTTTCATACCTTAACAACAACCACAATCCTTAGCTAACCATTACCCGTTAACTTTAGCGCTGGAAGATGGGATAATGTTTGTATGAGTGATTTTTGGAGATATGGGTCATTTCATTTTTGTTGCTCAGGTATGACAGCTTGCAATCTATCAGAAATGAATGCACCATTGTGTAATCCACAGGTTATCAGCTCAGGAGTGTTGCACAGATATAATCCCTCTGGTAATAACACTGTTATGATCTGGAGGGAAAATGACACTGACATAAAATATAAACAAAAAACAGATGCGAGAAGACAGCAGGTGAAAGACAATCGTGTCGGAGGATACAAGTCTTCCGTGCTTAACAGATTAAGGAAAAAGACACTGCAAAACAAAAGCAGCTTTTCAGCTTAGATGGTCCCACTGTCCTGCGTCAGGAAATTGAAAAGTGCCTGAAATAGCAGGTAGTGACTTGTTGAGACTGACGATTTTTATATGAGGGCATCAATCTTTGTGAATATGATCAAATCTGGCTGTGCAGTATATACTTAAAGCAGCACACAGTGAGAATTCAAAGAAGCATTGATGTTTAGTGTTTTTGTGACCAAAAGCACTGTTGCACCAAGTAGTTTTTATAAAGGCAGAATATTACTTAACGATTACAATGATTATACCATAGCTGTAGCCACTGAGCTCTGCCCACTACTTCTCTTTTCAAGGAAGAAAATGATGATGACGATAATTATTATACTATAGTTTTCATCTTGGCACCATTCTGTCACACTCTTGACATAAAATGATATAAATTAAAGTAATTTAAGTAATTTTCTCCTCACTTGAGATGAACAAGAAAAAAATATGCATAAAGTTTGATCCATATGATTATTTAATCTCTATAACACTTCATATAGAATAGATCCATTTTTCCAATTAGCACATTATTTACATTCTAAGATTAACAAAAGCCTCGCTGAGAGTCATTTTCAAGGCATAAAATGTTAAAATGTAAAACACAATAAGTCATTAAATAAGCTAAGATGAAGTTTGCCACACATTTCTGTGATGTGATGTGTTTAGCTATGGTTTAGCACAAAGACTGGAAACAACCTGAAAAAGTAAAGTACATTTACTACAAAAGTAATATTTGTCATAAGAACCTTTACTAATCCATCTATTTGGAAACATATTATACAAAGATATACTTAACATTATTCAATAATTGAATCAAATCTTCAGGGCGTTGAAAATGAACATTATATTCACTGGTGACAATACAAAGGCCCACTTAAATTATTTCAACAATAACTCATTTAAATCCGACACTGCAGAAGCCTAACGACAACTGGTTGACACCTGCTAAATGTTGCTGCTGACAGCTCTGCACTGTAGCTGCATTAGCAAACGCTTTCTCTGCAGACTGATAGGCCGAGTAACTTCACAGCTCCTAATCCCTGAGGTCCTAGGGGTGCTCACACGTTCAATAATACACAGCTTTTTTACTGCTTCTGCAGATCATCAAAGGCTTTAGACTCTGATTGCCAACATTTGCCTGTGAGCTGTGATGAAGTGTAACATGTGAGGGATCTATTGGCAGTTGCTTCATCAAATGTAGCAAGTGATCCCCTGGCTACCAGAATTAATTCCACCTGACATAGATAACAGCTAAACTTCTTTTTTTAACACGTGCAAATATTTGGATGTCTTTATCCACTAAATCCCTGGTTACAAGGCTAGGGAAAACTGTAGCAGGATCCTAACACCACAATAGTTTGTTAATGATGAGAAAGTATTGGGTGGTTTTTGGAAGAGTCTAAAATTGAGATGTGCATGAAATAAAATTGTGACCTTGTTAAACTAAAACTAGCTGTTCATCTCTGTCCTGGTCCCCTCTGCAGAATCTATGTACACCATTTACAACATGTCCAAGTGGCTGAAGCACTGAGCATAGCGATGGGGGGAATGGAGTTGTTTTTCTTCTCCTGCTGTCCTCTGGCGTAAAAATCACAAGCAGTCATCACAGCTATAAAAGCACAGTGCGAGTGAGCCACCTTTGGGGAGCTATTGGAGCAGAAGCCCAGTGTGTGCATGAGGTGCAGGTGTTGTAGCCCTGAGAAGTCCCATTGTATAAAATGACCCAACTTCTCACTTGATTTATTACCTCAGTAAAGTTTTCTAATGAGTTTATGGTCTGAATTGCTAGTCTCAAGTCTTGTTCAATACAGCATGATGTTCATTTTGTAAATTATGGTCCAATTTAGAGTAAAATAGACGGTAAAGCAGGGCATGCTTTAGGGTGCGGCTACATTGTGATTGACCAGACGCTACAATGGCAACAACACTGATTAGGTAACGTAAGTATAGGTGTCGCTATTTCAGTGTGTTTTCATTTCATGAATGTTAATTTTAACATTTTGGTCTCCTGAACAGTCTTGTTCAGTGTTTGGTTGTACTAGAAGACCCTCTAAGAATTTGGATGTTCAGTTTTTCCTGTAAGTAGATTTTGGTTTTTTGTTTTATTGTGTTTTCCGCTAGCAACAATATTCATTATCATTATCACAGTTAACCATAAACTTCAAAAGGCACCGCGATAACCAATTTGGTTAGAATTAGGGTCAGCTTCACCCTCTCCTGGAAATACGGTAATCTCTGGCTCCAAAAATCCAAGATGCCAATCTCAAGGCTTCAAAATGGGAGTCCACAAACTAATGGGTGATGTTACGGTTACTACGTGCATTATTCATTTATTTTACCAGTATATGAGTTTGAGACTGCCTGTAAATCATCTACTAATGTTGAAGCTGTGCGGTATGTTAGGTCCTGTGGAGATGGTGATAGTGTGTGAGTCAGTGTGCGTGTGTGTGTGTGTGTGTCATAAATGTCAAAGTGATCTGAGGTCAGTCAGTGACTTTTAAAGCAGTACAAATATTTAATTTTTTGGGACTCTACAATACAGCAATAAATCAATGCTGTGAGAAAAAGAAAGAAGCTGATATGCTGGACCAGTTTGGTGGTAAGACACTAGTATCCAGAACCAGTTAGCTATCTTACATTGGTACTAAGGAGTCTATGACGAGTTACTTGCTTCAGTCTGGCTGCTGTGTGATCGACTGATCATGTCGACTCTCTCTCACTGACTGAGTGCAGCTGACACTGCAGAGCTGCAGTCAGTGAGCATGGACACCTGCATATTCATGGTAGAGCACTGACGAATCTCCAAGAAAAAGTACTGTTGCTAATGTCTACTCAAACAGTCAGTGGGGTTTTTTTTGTTTTGTTTTTTAAATAAACGGTGCTAAAAGGGTCTTAACAGTCACCAAATCCAGTGTTACAAAATTGTTCGTAACAGCTATTTTACTCCAGCCTTGGAGATGTGGGAATGTTTCTTGTTGCATTGCTTAAAAGAAAAGCAGACGCTCAGCTAACAAACCTACACCAACACAACAGACCAACATGTAAACTTGCATCACAGCTCAATAATAAAATATTGTTTTGAGGAAGCTAGGGAGCGAGTTAACTGCTGTGAAGTTAATGCGCCTGTGTATTTTATCTGTCGTTGGAGGATTAAGCAGGTCATTACCAAAAAGCTTATAACTGAGGCCTACTGAGGGATTAAGCAAACTCCTTATCAAACGGGGGAGAGACAAGACAAAAATATATAAACACATTTCATAGTGCAATTATAGCAACCCTTAACCATCTTCTTAGAGGCAGGTTAAATCCACCGCTTGTCCTATATAAACATAAAAACAAATGTGGATATAAGAAACTAAAAGTGAAGAAACAAATCACGCTATGGGTTAGATATAAGTTCACATGGGGCAACAAGAATCCGGGCCATGTTGTAAAAGCTGTTTAGGGAAATCGCACCATTGCACCAATAATTGATTGTGTTTTTAATAGTGCTTGAATCCTAATAGTTATGTCCCAGATGAATTTAAAGAATCATACTGCAAAATTTTAGCCTGGCTCGGCCTAGACCCTACCACAATTGAGGTAGGGTCTGGCGAGGAGCCGTTCATTTCCTCGTATTTGAGGTGGGATCAACGAATGTCGATCAAATGCTTCTGTACGCTACTGGACAAACTTACAGGCAGCCAATCATATCAACAATACACGAAGTATTCAGAGCTTGTAGGGAGCAGCGCAAACACATCCCGTTTTGTTCCATTTTCAAAGTGAACTTGCCTTCCAATTTATTTAGCAAACAATCTACTGCTGCTTTGAACGGTTGCTGCACCTCCGTGGCCGCCATGCTGGATGTAAACAGAGTCGCTCTACGCTCGTCATCGCCTTGAGCCCGCCTCCCTGTTCTGTGATTGGTTCCCTATCTCAGGTGAAAATGTTGTCTTGGTGGACATGCTAACTTTCTGAGTGAAGTGGAATGTCGCTCAAATGAGAGCTTGGGTTTACCCAGGCTAGCAACATTTTGGATGAATGATAAAATACAAAGTCACTGTCTTTACACGTCCTTATGGCTTTGTGTTTATTTTATTAATTCATGCTTGCAGTAGAGTAAAATACTGAAAAAATGCAAATTTGACATTAGATAAAATAGACGCTTTACATATAGACACAAGACAAGATACATATGTGTTCACATGCATTACTAAAAATGAGTAGGATTCAGATTACTAAAAAACATATGTTATGTTCAGACTCTTATTTAAAACGTTTAAAATGTTAAAATGTTTAAAAATAAATAAATAAATAAATAAATAAGTATAAATGGCAATCGTGACACCTCATCACCTGCTTCAAAATGGTCCTTTAACTAGATTGAACAGCGTAACTGCAGCATGCAGAGTTGATTTTCTCAGTTTGTTTGTATTGGCATTAATCTCTGCTAATTTATTTTGTTTTCAGTTGGACTTCGCATCTCGTCTTTTTCCAGTTCATAAAGTAAAAACAGAATGACTACAATATCTTCCAATCACTTGAAATGTACACAATAATATCATAAAAATGTTGTTATTATTTGAGCCATGGCTTTACGGATGATCCATGGTGATCTGTCAGTCTGTCCACACCTTTGGACTAAAATATCTCCAACAGAAGTGGATCGATTGAGGTCATGTGGTCATGTAAAAAAAATCCATGGTGCTCAGACGATGAATCCTACTGACTGTGATGACTCTCACATAAGCCACTTCAGCAAGTTGACATTTTTGTTTCAGAGTGAAATGTCTGGAAAACTATGGGATTGACTGCCATGACATTCGACATTCATGTGAGGCGCAGGATGAATCCTAATCATTTTGGTGGTCCACTGACTCACTGCTGGGTGAAATTTAGTACATACATTAATCTAGAGACATCATCATGACTACATTTCAGTTAACCCAGTCATTTTCTTTATGACAAAATATATACAAACTAATCACATTCCCATCAGCCCAGGATGATAAAAAATTATACTTGTCAAGCATCAACATCCTAACATTATCATGATGAGACTGTAACAATTAGCTCACTTGAATGCAGCCTCACAGAGCTGCTAACATGGCTGTCTTTGTCTTGTTTCATTATAAGTGAGTTCAATATTTACCAAACAAAAGTGCATTTTGTTAAGCATTACAAGTTCTAGGTAGGGCTACAACTACTGATTTTTCTCATAATTGATTAATTTGCAAATTACTGCATCAAATAATGAATAGTTATGTCTATAAAACATAAGACAGTGAAAAAAACACCTGTCGCAATATCCTAGTGCACAAGGCGACTTGATCTTCAAATGTCTTATTTTGTCCATATTTACATTTTTCATGTCATGATAGTCAACCAAATGACACAATTCTGTGAAATAGAGGCTTATACCTTCTCAAATCTCCGCCATGGTACTGAATAGTTTGCCATTGTTCAGAGATTATGATGGTGTTGTACGGGTGTGTGTGTGTGTGCGTGTGCGTGTTAGGGTCACAAGTCCAGCAGTTTCTCTTTACGTAGACACACAATTACCCGTGTTATACCAGCTAATAAACCCAGAGAGAGATCAAAGAGCTCCGTCTTTCCTTATGCTATCACAGATGACTCAGTGATGACAGGAGGAGAAATGCAGGGCGCACAGAGACTTGTGTTAGCTCTGCTTTATCATTTCATCATACAAGCAAGACCGAGCGATGCACAGCAGATATAGAAGGATAAAGAGTTCATGGTTTCATTTGTGCATGTACTGAACTGAGCACACACCAGCATGCAGAGGAGGTTGTACCTGAAATACAGTATGTCATTTCATTTCACATATAACATGTTATTTCACTTCATTAAAGAAAACCAACCAATGTTTACACCTTTTTCAAGCTGTATTCAACTGATGCTCAGCTTTCAATCAGTTACTCTTAAAATTAGATGATATCCTTTTCATCTTTTACTGCATTTGTTTTCTACTTTTAACAGTCATTCCTGCTACTCTGTTGTATTTCTGATTTACTGCTTTTTGCCATTTGGTTTATCTCTGTAAAGCGTCTTTGAGTGCCTTTTAAAAGCATTGTATAAATGAAACATATAATTATTAACATCTGAAGTATAACTGCTTATCTGCATGCGCTTACTGGCACTGTATTGTATCTTATCCTGAATCTTGATAGTGAAGGCTGTAACAATATCGATACATACCTAATCCATTCACATAGAAACGGTCATCTGGCTGGACATCCTGTCGACATTCACCACCGTCTCGTTCCACTGGTGGCTCCTCTGGTATTTTCTATTTGCTGCTGCTGCAGCACCTACACATAAGAGAGGAGGAAAGAGGAGGTCCATTATAGTGGCCCACACTTGTGTATGACAGCAATTAAACATATGGCGCACTAGTGCATGTATTTATAGGGATGTGGTACAGTATATACAGCAGTACTGCATGTTTTACTATAGACATGATTTCCCTTCTTCTTCTTTTTTTTCATACTGCAACAATTTTTGTCAGCATATTTTTACTTGACCTTTTCACTTCAGTCTTATCACTTTTAAAAAGGAGGATTAAAAGTCTAAAATCCCCATCAGAGGTCTGCGTTACTCCTTATATCCAACTCAACCAAAGTGGCCTCCACCGACCGACCGACACACGCTACTCAGCCACTTTCTTACAATTCAGCCATCAATTTCCAGTAGCTGCTTTTTGCTTATTCAGGGTCAAATGAAGGTGAAAAGGGGGCAGGTATGGGCTGGATCTATCACATCAAACATTCATTGAAAGCTGGACACATTGACCTGGAGGTCCATCACAGGCTCAGTTCTGTGATGGAAAATATTCACATGACTGGGAAGGTTTAAAGGCTGTAGTCACAGATATGATCAGCACGCAGAGGAACAGATTCTTCAGTGTATCTTTGCACACAGGCTCCACATTCTTCACATGAAATCCTTTAACAGGCTGAATGTTTCCAGAAGTAAATTATGATGGATTGCTCCTGAATGCAAAGCAGCTTTTTAATACAAACTTTTCTGGGGAAAACAAAATGAACTGTTGTAATTTTTTTTCACCGTGGCTTATTATAACCTTAAATCAATACTCCGTAGACTTTCACATCGAGGCACTATAAATTAAGACAAGGAAACAAATACATATTTGTAATTGCAGCCATGATGAATTTATTGTGTTTTTCCGGCAGCGGGGTCATTAATATACAACCAATCTATCAGTACAAATGTGCGGAGAGTGACATGGATACTTTACTCTGCAATTAATTTCACCAATATATTTCTAGCTCCTGTTGAAACAGGCTATTAAACTAAAGAAGGTGCTAAATCGACACACCAAAGAGAGCATATTGATCTTTTTTATGAAATGTGCTTATTGACAAAGCACTTAAATTAGCAGCTAGTCTCCCTTCAGACATTGCATGAACCACTACGTATTTACAGTGAGTGCTCGAAGAGAAAATAAAAAAGACCAAGAGGAAGTGAAGGTGAAATGGACAAAACAAATTGAACATATTGCAGTTGAGGGTCATTTTAAAATGAAGCTTTTGCCCGTTTTAAACAGAGATCCTGCCACACTGCTTTAAAAGAACGCTCATCATTAAGCTGGTTTTTGCTTTTTTACACTGAACCAAACAAAGCCGGCATAATGTTCTCCTCGTGGCTTAAAGGCCCCATGAAATGAAAAATACTTGTCCCGGTTTTCATCCTTTGTTAATAGTTCTTATATCTTGTTATATGACAAATATATATAGATAGATATTTTTTTACATCAGAATCCTGTAAAATGATTGTGCGATGCAGTCAGGGGCATTTACAAGAATTCATCCAATCAAATGTGACTTAGGTGATCTAACCACACGTGAGCAGCCAACACTCTGGAGCTCCATTTTATACTGAACTCTCAGCCCCCAACCTTTGTTTTTAAAGCCCAACTAAATGAAGGACTTGATTTCAAATCCATCTTGCAACTGTACACCACTGAAACATTGCGTCACTGAAAAATACGTCACAGTAGAGAAGCTAAAGATGCTCGAACTACCATTTTACTTATATACAGAACGGTGAGGCAGAATAAGATTATCACCTAGAACCAGCTTTACAAAAGAGGCTTTTGATTAATTAATGCCAAAATCAAGTCCATAAGTTAATATTCAAAATCACCAATTACAACCAGAATGTTAAATGTATATAAAATGACATTTTGACCAAACACTTCTGACATAATTAAGCTCTGATCCACAAAGTATGGATGTGTGTGCTGGTGTGTGAGTAACCAGCCTTCATCTGAAAGAGGGCACATGTTGTACCCAGCCAGAGTGAAAGGGAGGAAGAAATGTCAGCAGTCTTAATCAATATTCCCTGGCTACAGTATGGGCATACTGACTCGTTTTGCTTTTTTTTTTGGAGGCAGGTGAGCTGCATGCGGGGGGGCGAGAAGTAGAAAATGAGAGTAAAATTCAGCCCAGAGCAGCTCATTCTTCCTGGAGCTTATCCTGCACCACTACTGCCATCGAGGCATTTTCTGAGCAACATGTCATTCATTTCATTCGAGCAGATATCTCCTCTCGCTGAACATCTGGATATTGCCTCTTCATGCTTGAGATGCATCTCAGTTGAGTCACTGCACAAGCATCCACATGAAAGAGCTGGGTGCAACTTGATCAATTGAAAGCATTAAAACACCCCTGAAAACAGCTGACTGGGCGATAAAGCAAAGGGTCATCAAAAAAGCAACGCTATCTAGTTTTTAATTATGCACTTTGAGACAGTACAGAGCAGTGTGTCTCAAGTAGGAATCTCTCTTTCTCTAATTTTAATATAATCAATAAAAAAAAACAGGGTGGTACACTGGTGCCTATTGTGGATGTGACTATTGGTGTTTTTTACAGTATAAACATCCAAGAAAATATCATTAAGTGTCAATACAATATCTTAAAAGTGTTGTATTATGAAGGTTCCCCACCAAGAGCGCAATCATCTGAAGAAATTATCACATTTATACAAAATATTTGACTTTGATTAAGCTTCAGGGAGAGTCGGTGATGGTGCTTCATCATACAGAAAAGGCCAAATGTTTAATGAGTGAGGTGACTATTTACACCATCAACTACATTGATGATGAGATGTGTCGGGATCTGTCTGATTTAGCTCAGCAGGTGATTGATTACCCACTCTGCTAACAGATTTCCTGGAGGCAACGCTGCATACAGATAGATCTTTAAAGCTCTTTTTTTCCCCCCTTTCTTTTTTGGGTTATTCACTATTCAGATCATTGTTGTTCAAAAAGTCGGTCGGTAAGTCCTTCACATACAGTAGGTCTTGAATTGCTCATCTGATCGACTTCACATTCGGCAGGTGTACACCCAAGGACGTACAGTGTCGCATTTGCTGAAACTATTAATATTGAAAAATTTGAATAAACGAGCTAACAGCAAACCACTTTGTGCTGGGTCCTAGAGCAGTAGGGGCCGTTTGATATAAACACTGTCACATCGTAGTGGGGTGGGGCTTCTGGGCTGCCCCAATTAGTTAAACTGCCCGAGAGAGAAAAATGAACGCAGAAAGCTAGGAGGAAAAAACAAAGCTAGGCAATAGGTGGCAGCAAAATCAACCAATGGAAGGCAGTTTACCAAAGTTAAATCTCACTGGTAAAATTAATTGATATGTTTGTCAGTTGATATATATGCGCTTCTCAAGAAATAATGAGCAATTGGACCACTCTCAACAGGCACGTTTTAACTAGGCGCTGCACTAGTGGATGTGTAATAAAGGGCAGTGAAAGGGAAGCAGCACTCCAGCTCCTCTTCAAGGTGGCTTAGCATGTGGCTCTCCAGGCTTAGCACGGCACTGACACCATTTTCATAGCCTTTACATACTGTCCCATTCAATCGACCTTTCTTAAGCAAGCAGTTGACACCTTGCATATGAATCATGAACATCAACTTTATGGCTCACTCTTGTGAATACATCTTGAACATTAGGCTGAGGATATTTCTTTTACAGCGGCTTGACTGAGAATGATATTAGGTCATTAATTATTCGAGTCGCTCCTCATTTGCTGCCACCCTGACACAAGCAGCCATTTATCAGGACTCGTAGTCAGGGTACAAAGAGAGATGGAGACCCATCTGTTGGACATCCATAATACATCCATTTTCTCTGGGGAGTCAATGGCTGGCCAAACATTGAATGATCACACCACTGATGCCACCATGGTGCCAGCCATCATTGACCATCTGATGCCCGGAGCAATATCCAAGAATTTGGAGTCTACAAAGTGAAAAGCTCAACTAATTGAGATTTCTGCTTGCAGAGCTGGAGCAAACTGATTAAATGTGATTACTTCTTATCACACATTTCATCAACTTTGAATCTGCCCGAGTACACACACACACACGCACGGACGGAAACCGGAAGCATCATGACACACACATTTTCACATCGTATACATCTTTCAATTTTAGGGTTACAATTCAATTAGAGCTCAATATCAGGGCTGCTGCATGGCTAAGGAGCCCTCTCTTCTTCCAGTTGCTGGCTGCTTATACAGAGTATTATCACAAAAAAAGCAACATTACTGACAAACAGATTCAATATGGACACAAGCTAATATTCTCAAAGATAGAAGAGTATTGAATTCGTCATTGGTTAAGAGACAAAACAGAAACAGCCTCTTTTCGTGCTAATTTACATAATGCATGTTTTATACTAAAGGCTGAATAATATATGCACTCTAAAAAGGTAATTGAAGCTCCTGCTTATTACTGATTCATAATGACCTGTCACAACTGGTAAAGATTCAGGGTTCATCTTAACCTGCATTGAAGGAATACAATGCTCTGCTTTAATACTGGTCAAATCAAATAAAAAAGACATTTGCACACAAAAAATCAGGACATTGCCAAAATGTAGACCTTTACTTCACCCCTAAAAATGACTCATGCATTGCTTCATGAACCTCATATCAGAATAAAACCAATTATTTTTTACATCAGTGAGCTACATTTTTTTTTAAAAAAAGGCACAAACCTGGGGGCCCTAAACTCGTCACCCACGCTAGGCATATTCTCCCTAAGCACCGGCCCCATGCCAACCTCTCCCAACTCTCAAAACATTAGGGTAATTTTCACACTGGATTTGTGAACAAAGAGGGCTTCAGTGGGCCTGCGTCACATGCTGGGAGATGTGTTGTGGCTGTCACAAGCGTTCAGGAATATAGACAGTAAATTCTCCTGTTTTTTAAATAGGTTCTTTGCATACATTTTAGGGGCTCGGGCTCTGACTCTCCCTTTTTTTGTGTGCGTGTGAAAAAATGCTACGACTTACACCCAGATTGGGGGTCGCAGCTGTTGATCCATTGTGTGTGCTATAGTTTCCTCCCATACGCTAACTATTTTTTTATTAGTTAATTCCCAAACTAGCACACTTTACTTACCCTCTCGATAGACACACACTCTAAGCGGCCTCGCGGTTATTTAATCATCGTAAAAATATGGTGAGAGTGACACAGTTGAAGGCTGAGGCAACAAAAGCAAGCGGGCTTCAGGGGGGGGGGGGCAGGGGCAGGGGCAGGCGGAGTCAGTGGCGCAGATGCAACATAAAACACAGGAACTTGAGGACTGACACTTCTCTGAGAGCCACTCCTGCACTGCACTCCAAACTCTGAACTGGAGAAATAGGATGAGAGGATAAGGCTTGGAGTGGGAGGCAGCAAAAAAAAAAAAAAAAAAAAAGGCAAAAGGAAGCCAAGATGAAAGTAAATACGAGTTTGGAAGTTTTTGGAAGCTGAGTAAATACCCTTGGTGCCTGTCAAGACTGTGGTGTTCTCTCTGTAGAAAACTCTGCTTTCATGCTTGTAGGCGATGGAGTAAAAAAAAAAGAAAAAAAAGCTATGGCATCAGATTCCAGCAATAAGTCACAGACGCAGAAGATAAATATACACACACACACACACACACACACACACACACACACACAAGATACAACTTTCAGCAACAGCAATAAACCAGTTAAGGCACAAGAATTATTCATTATCTTATTTAGTATGCAAAAGCTGAAATTGTAAACTTAGAGCCTCCAAAGTGGAGACCACATGAGACTTCATTAAGCACTGATACTTCATTTTGCTGACTAGCTTAAGAATTAAGGAGTTTCATGCCGTGTTTACCTTGATTCATGTTTTTTTATTTTTTAAAAAGGAGTAAGCCTACAACTAATGATCACTAATATTTTCAAAATCAAATCATCTGCATGTTATTTTCTTGATTAATCATTTAGTTGGTAAAAGTTCCCTCAGTCCAAGATGACGTCTGCAGATTGCTCATTTTGTCCGATAAACAGTGGTCTATACAATACCAGAAAATGGCAAAGAATGTTGATCAACTTTTCCCAAAACTGAAGGCAACACAAGATCAACATATTTTCCAGATATATTATGTTTACTATTATAAAAATACTAAAGAAACCAGAGACTATCTACAACTGAGAAGGTGAAATCAGAGAATTTGGACTTTTCCCTAAAAAAAATTCTCCAAACAATTAATTGATAATCAAAATAGTTAGCTATTAATTTAATAGCCAGCAACTAACTGACAAACTGCTTCAGCTTACATAGAACAGCAGAAAACCTCACATTTGAGAAACTGGCACCTACTTAAAAAAACAACAATCAATTATCATAAGAGCAGCTAATTATTTTCTGCCAAGCAGCTAATTGATTAATCGACTGTCAGATTGCTGTTCCGAGACCGGAGAAAACCAAATATAATGTTCAACACAAATTCATATCCCCCATTTTCCTTCACCTCAAAGTCAAAAATAAAGAGCCATACCTATTGTACAAACAAGCATACAGCATGTCGTGTCTTTGAAGAGAGGACAGTCTCGCAGACCAAGTACAGAAAGTCAAATGACACGAGAACACTTCCTACCGGCTTCTGTGTATCTGACGAACAGCTCTGAACTTGTTAGCAGCACAGACACCTCGATGTGAGCTCTGAAGAAGAAGAGGGCTGTGCCCCAGCTGCCTTTCATACGAAGACAAGACTTGCATCTTCAGAACCTTGTTAGTTCTCTGAAAAGGCCACCGACTAGTTTGGAATATTAAGCAGCTCGTGCTGTCGGAAATCAAAAGGATTTTGGAAGAGAGTGGGAAGCTTCAAAAAGGCTTTGATGGTATATATCGCTCAATCTCCAGCAGATATGACGGAATGAAAAAATAAAGATGGGAACAAAGGGCGTCTGAGAAGAAGAGGGTGGTAGAGGTTATTATCCTCTCTGAATTCTGCATATGCATATCATTTTCCTCAATCAGGGAGTCTTGCTCTTAAAATGTCACGACTTCTGAATGAAAAGGCAGAGAGAGAACGAGGGATACAGAAATAGAAAAAAAAAAAAAGAAGAAAATGGGACACCGAAATGTTTCAGGTCATTTATCATAACAGCCACACTCAAGTAAGGTAAATGCAGTTGTCTCACTTCCAGTAATGTTCAAATTCAGAGCACATTTACAGCATTAATAAATAAGTTACATGTCAGCACTGTTCCCTGCTATAAAGCGCATCAGCTTTTCTTTTTATTCTCTATGACAAAAATAAGGGAAACCAAAATGTACTGAAATTTTGGAGGTTTCAAAACTCGCTTTCGATTTGCCGTCTGTCCACTGCTGGTCGGGGGAACACTAATGAGAGTTTGAGAATAGAGAGATACTGTGTCAGTATGAAGAAGGAGAAGAAGAGGGGAGATGTGATGGGAGCAGAGTACAAAACGTTGCTATTATTTTTGTGTGGGGCAGGAAAACAAAATGTAGGGACAAATGTACGATCACATTCCAATGAAATGATGAGATCAGCAGTGGTCTTTGCAAGAATCCTCACAGAAACAGCAAGGCCTCGTTTAAAAGACTTAAAGACATGAATGCACGGTTTGTTTTTATTTTATTGGTATGATGCTTGGCCAAACATGTTGATTTAATAACTCGTAGTGAGAAAATGAGCCATCACTTTGTAAAGAGAGTAGATTTAGTTTAATATGTTCTTCCTTGACTCACAGGGAATGAGGCCAGCGCCTTTGAGAAATGATTTAATCCAGTTACAACACCTCGGACTTCCATAGTCACCATGAAGAAAAGTCAAGACCTAAAGAGAGCTGATCACACTGAAGATAAGATTGCACACAGCTGAGTCTGTTGTCAAATTCAATATGTAAAGCACAAAACTACCCACAGAATTACCCAGAAATGTCAAGAGTCTGTAGGCTATCAACATCCTAGAACATATAGAAAGAGAGGAGTGTTCACAGGAAAATGTAAAAGCCTCGAGGCGATTTAAAAATGGCTCTTTCTACTTGACCTTGTACGTACGTCTTTGCTATATTCTGCAAGGTTACCTATAAGTGGCCCTTCCACACAAATTAACACTCTAGTCAGGGCAGCAGTGTGCTGCCAATCTTCTGTTTTCTCTCTACCCTGTAATTGCTCTTGGATAAATCCCTTCAACCTCTCTGCTGAGCTCTTAGGCCAGTTTCTGCTCTTTCAGTTCATCCTTACACCATATTTATTTCTATGGCCACACGGTAGTATCTTGAGGGCATTAAAGCTATTTGAACTGGTGTACGCTTGTGATTTTGGTAATCCGGGTGTGTCATCTGTCTGTAAGCATCTATCAGCTTGTAATTCATTTTGTAACCCAGACTGTCTGTGAAGCCTCGGCTGAAACATCTCAATCTACAGCTGCAACAATTAGTCAATCCAAAAGAAAATCAATTTGCAAATAAGAGTTGTTTTTTTTTTTTAAATCTTAAACTTTTCATCAGTTTGTGGCTGCCAGATGAAACATGTTTTTATGACGGCACATTTTTTTTAATGCTTTATTACCAAATTAATTGAGGAAGTAATCAGCAATTCAGTCGATAATGACAATAATCATTAGCTGCAGCCCAATTTCAATCAGTCTCTCTCTCTGTATATTAAAACCATGATTAATGAGCAATTTTTAGGTGAGAGTGGAACAAAAATAGACCAGAGGCCAGATGCATCAACCTCTCTGTATGCAGAAACACAGACATACGTACATGCATTTTTTTTTGTATTGTAAATCTCAGATCAATGTGAAATCATGTGTATACAAGCCTGATTTAAACACCCAGAGTTTGTCATAAATGAATGTAGACACATCCTAAATCAATTGTGCATATTAATACTTCTGCCGACTGCACCAGTTTTAATGAATGGAAAAAAACAAGCAGAATACATAACACAATTTCACCAGTTGTGCCAAATTGATAAGGTAGAGCAGTTTTCAATACACAACTATTACACACTGCTTTGCCTGCTCATAGTGCTCGTATTACTACACCTCATTATTTCATCACATGTACTTAAAATCATTACAGCAGTCATATCTCAGTCTTCATGATCAAACATCAGTAAGTCCTGAATTATTAATTTTACAGAGCTCATATTGAAACTGACTTTTCTAAGTCGTTCATATTTAAGGTAAAAATTATTTCCACCTTATCATGTCGCCTCCAGCTCACTCCTGAAAACGGAGTGTGCACCTGGTCTGAAGTACTGTGTGAGACGCACATATTCTGCCTGCATTTATAATACAGCTTTACGTGTGGGGGGGGAGGGAAATGGTGCGTGCGTCATTGTTCACAGACATTCAGACGAAATTGTTTGCGACCTCACTCCAGGTTTGACCCTTTTCCTGGGAGCCGAAGAGAAAGAGAGATCTCTACATCGTGTTGTTGTAGTCTAAAATGAAAAAAATAATCACAGGTGCTGCTGCATGTCCCTCATTAGTGCAGGTGGAAACATTTATTAGTGGTAGCTGAAACCTGCCACTGTAGGTAATGATGCAAAAGCAAAAAATATAACAAAAGGACCACTGAGGAAACAAACACACACTATTAACAACCAAAAAACCAAACAAAACACAGCTTCAGTTTTACAAGTGACACCTGTGTTTCAATCATTTTTTTCCTCTTTTCTATAACTATAAATATCTGTGACAATCCAATTAGATGTAACTTATAGTGACTTTATTATTTATTTATTATATTTCATTAATCTTCCATTATCTTTTTTTTGTGGATATTCTGAATTGTTACATTTTGATCCTACCTCTGGTGTTTCCTCATTGCAGTTCATGAGTTATGATAGTGTTTCCTCAGTTCCTGTTTTTATTGAGTCATTATTTGTCACATAGTCATTTAATGTGTGTGTGTATGTGTGTGTGTGTGTGTGTGTGTGTGTGTGTGTAATGTTGTTGGGTGTTTTTTTGTGTTGTTTTTTACTATGTAAAGCACTTTGTGTTACATTACTATAACATCAGTACCGTACTATACAAATAAAATCTGATTTATTGATTGATGGATATGTGCGCTACCTTTCCATCTAATCATCGCACACAAACAAGGCGCTCCCCCTGGTTGTACAATCCTTTGCACATTAGATGGATAAAGTGTGTTGAAGATATGACATTGAGATAGGCATGGCCCATCAAATTCGTCATTGCTAACAGGGCTGTCAGAGCTGAGCTGAATGGTGAATGTGCTACTCAGGAAGAGGTGCAGTAGGTGAGGGCTTAGGAGGGACAGAGGAGGAGGGGGAGGGGAGGGAGGAGGAGGAATGGAGGGCATGTCTGTACTTTGATGGTATTGCAAAGCCTACTTATTCAGCTGCACTTCCTCATATGTGGAGCTCCACAGAGACAGCAATTTCACTCCCTTTCCCGTAGTCAGCATTCACAGAGCTTATAGACTTTTGCAGCACTCACAGTGAGGAGGCGTAATTTAAATCTTATGCAAAAAAAAAGATCAAAAACAATCTGTTCTCTGGTTTATGAAAGCAAACAGAGGTGATTTTTTTTTAACAGCGAATAAAATTAACGCCACTAAATTTAACATTACAGAATGACCTGTAGTTGACTTAGCAGATATGGAGTCTTGAAAAGGTTTTTTCATCAAATGCTTTTTGTGCAGCTGATCAACTGACTGATGCTCACAACTTAAAGACCAAAGCCTTTTTTTTTTCTTTTACATATGAACTCCCACTCAGACCTGAGCCTCTATCAGACACCATCAGCCAGTACTGATTTACACCACTCATCTGACACTTAAAAGGGGAATAAGACTAAATTCACTAAATATTTCATATTATTTGTGCTCCTAGAACTGATTCAGATTATCAAACCATCCATCTACACCCATGAATCCAGTTCACCTAACCTGCTCCTCTTTGGACAGTGGGGTATCCATTCAGGGGGGGGGGGGGGCGGGGGGCAGGTGAACTCAGGGCCACTGAAACACTGCTGTCCCTTCCTTCTTTTCCATGTATATGCTTTTCTAATTATGTGGTGTATTTGAAAAAAGTTGTCTGAAATGGACTCGTTACTTCCAACTTAAATCCTCTTTGGTCTGCCAGTTTGAGGAGAAACTCATTAGCAGAGCTGCTGCTGAAATTACAAAAAAAATATATCCTGTTCATCTGTCAGTGGTACAAGAGCAGTGGAAGGTACATTTGCAAGACTAAAGCTAAAATGATTACAAATAAGTAAATAAATAACCTCATTTTACAGATAGAGATAATTACATACAATCAGATCAGTGATTTAATCTTTTCTTTTTGATAATGTTAAAAGCTGCTCATTAGAAATACAAACTGATTAAGACAATTAAAACAGATTACACTTAATCATGTCAATAAAAGATGTAAAATAATGGAGGGAAATAATGCGCGTATAATATTTAACCAGCAAAGCAATAAAAGTGTGTTAATAATATACTTCAGAATATGTATACAAAAGTAAATTAAATATATTTTTAAGCCAATAAGTGAATAATATGAATATATAAAGAATATAACAAACAGAGCAACAGTTATATATGAAACTTATCACAGTGTTAATATAAAAAGCCTGTGGCACTAATATTGTGACATTTACAGACAGCAGGAGAAGCACAGGTGTAGATATACTAATAAATGTAACAATGGCTGGATTCCATCTAGTCGTTTCGGTTTCTGGATCCTGGTATTATTCATGCTGGCTCGCTGTCACAGCTTCATGACTTACTGGGACGGAGCCATCTTTGATGTTATTAGTAACACCTGTGCTTTTCCTACTATGACAAGTCAATGTCAAAAACAATATTAGAAGTTACCTCCTTTTTTCATTTAAATTAGTTTAATTATAAGACTCTGCCTTTATGAAACATTAAAGAGCAGAGTACACAGCCCATGTGTATTATAAACACCCCTATACAATCTACTGTATCAGTGCCATGGGGCATTTATAATGATACATCTATAATTAATAACAGCAGGGTTACATTTTGTTGTGTCAGGAAGCTATAGGAACCGAAGTGGCTAACAGCTCGGCTATCTTCACTGTAAATCAACTGATAAATGAGGACTCTTTTGACCCCAAGTAGTTTATCTTTACCTCAAGCACAGGGGATGCTACCAAGTGACCGAACAGGCTACAAGTGGGGGAAAAAAGCAGAAAGAAGTGCTGAGGAGGCAGGTGCAATGGCTGCAGAGAGAAACACTGCTGGGACGTCTTCTAGCTTAGTATGTCGAGCCAATCCAATAAAGACTTAACAGGTCTCTGGGGCCAAGGTCGCGCCTCCTACCTCAAAAGAAGGAAAACTTCATTTGCAAGCCTAATCAAGTGTGAATGTCACAGAGGCATAGCGAAGGAGGGTCGTGGAAGGCTAATTTTGTTCAGGGGGAAAATGAGAGCTTCAGAGCCTCTCGGTTTTGCAGTATTGGAGGGTGTCGAGTTGTAAAGATGGCTATTAAAACAATTAACTAAGACATCCTTTATCCACACTGGCTAGGAAGAGTAGATGGGTCTTATGAGAGTGAGTGAAAAAAATGGCCCCCGAGGGACGTTTCACTAGACAATGTTTATGCACAGAGTCCTTTAATTATCAAACTGGATGGAAAATAATTCCTTCATAAATATGATATTATTTCCAGGGATAAATTATTCTTCTGGGAAGTTGGTAACAGGAACATTAAAAACACAGTTTTTGTTTCCTGTTTGAGAGCGAGGCCAAAGCATGATTGTCCCCAACTGAGCCGGACATCAAGGTCAACTGCTCAAATGTGCATGTGTGCAGCTTCTTATCACCTACACAATGCAGGAGTCAGATGTTTTTTACTCCTCTGTTCCCATTTTTACCATTAATGCAACAAATAGGGGTTACTGTTTGAACTATAATGAAGTTCAGTCCTCCCCTGCAATATTAATCAAATATTTGCACAAACTGAACACTACATGCAGGAGCTTTCTATTCTATTATTCCTGCTGACATTTCAGTTCAATTTTACTCTGGCTTGTGGCTATTATAAACTGGATTTATATAGAAATAATGCATAGATGTTTTGAGTTAGTAACACCCAATTCAGACTGACAATGACATGGGTCAAATCTGTGTCAATGACCGACAGTATCTGAATGAGCAAACCATCAGCGCTTTGGATTAATATCTAGTCAAGTTGGAAATGACGGTGTTAATACACGTCATGTATTCAATTTCATTCTTGTCTTTAACTTTTCTTTTTTTTTAATCCAGTTTTATTTATCAGCCTGGGTTTATTCTCATATTTGGCATGTTAAATGTTCCCATAAAAGTAGGTTCCTATGTGTTTACTCACAACCTTAACCCATAATGAAAATGATCAGTAGTTACATCCTGACCTTTATGTCAAATTTAAATTTATTTCGAAAGCTTTAGGTATAGATACAGATACACACTGTTTTGAAGAGTCTTAAATCTCTAAAAGGTGTGACAAGTACTAAGTTAGCATGACCCATACTCACAATGGCCTCAATTTGGAAAAAACACTGGAATTTTCCGTTAAATCTCCAAAAACCACAGAGCAGTATAAAAAAAATGACAATGACAGACAAAGACAATGCTCACACTCTACTGGCTCCAATACCAACAACCAAGGACAGGGAAGATAAACTGCATGTTTGTCTAGCTGGTGCCAAGATAAGTTGTTTTTTTTGTGCCTCTATTCCATTGTGAACTACAAGTGTTTGAACAAGAGAATGACACAGGAAGTCTGTAGCGAGTAAAAAAAAAAGGAAAAAAACTGAAGTGGGAAGCATTCATTCTGTTAGTATGACACAAGGGGCGTTATTAACTTTGGCTGCACAGAGCACAGAGATGAGAAACAACACCACCGCATCGCTATTCACGAATACTGAATAGACACTTAGACTGATATGTGAGACAATTCTGGCCCAGAGTCGAGTTGCATTATTGCCAGAATTTGTGGTGTATGAAGGGGCAGGGCAGTGGTGCTTGTTGGGTTTGGTTACCGAGGAAAAATGCCCAAGCCCTCCACACATGATCATGAGCCAGCCAACCAGAGCATTTGCTCCCTACAGAGTGTTACAATTCCTTGGAAAGCCAGTTTGGACCCACCAGCTTTTAATCTGAACTACATCTACAATACAAAGTCAGTGGAACAGCCACATTTTTCTGAGAGTCTAGTTCATTATAACAAAGTATGGTGAATAATGAGACGGAGGAGGAGGTGGTGGTGGTGCTGGTGGTGTTGGGGGGGGGGGGGGGGGGCATAGGTTCATATCTGCTGTCTGCGTGGCTGGGGGCAACTGAGGCCACTTTCTTTTGTTGTAAGGGGAGGTTGGTATTCAGCATAGAGGGGGAATAGAGAGGTGCCTGGGGGAAGGCCTGGGCTCCAAAGTATGCAAACATAAGCTGTCTGTGTTGCCTTTGAAGCAGGCCATGGTTGGCTGTACTTTAAGGGTCACAGGGCAAGGGTTTACAACATCCCACAGAGAGTCTGGACTCATCCAACCCCCTCAGTCCACTGCCAAGAATGAACACAGAATGGAGGATGTAAGGACAAGAAACATGGAGCTCAAATGCTAACAGAGGCAGCCATTATGCAGTGTGTTTGTTGGGGTGTGAACTTTTGAGTTTTCTCCATTTCAGGATCAAAATCGTCTTTTTGTTGGCCAAGTATGATTCACACATTCATGAAATTTGAGTCTGGTTTAGTGTCTCTCAACTTACACAATAGTAACACAACAGTCTTCTGAAATAAACACAAGGGATGACTCTGTGAAACTGTTTCTGTGAACTTTAAACTGGACACAAATAGTGAAGAGGTCTACTGATTAATAGAATTAGAGTTTATATCAACAACACAAGACCAGCCTAAACGTAGAAAGGGACGTTTGCAGCACATTTCCAGGTCTATATTTAACTACTGGGGCTCTACTAGAATATCTTTGCATGATTTATTAGTTCAGAAAGCGATAGTTTGAACGGTTTTGCGAATTTGTGCAATAAAGAAAAAAAGCAGCTCTAACATCTGGAACACACATGAGCATCAGGTTCAATAATTTCTCATTTTTGTACCATGTGGTGGGTCTGACTGGAAGACAATCTACACAGCTGAAGGGACAATGGACTGGGCTAGGGTGTCGACAATTTGTATGCCTTCTCTCACAGAATTAGACAACTTTTACAGTGTTTTCCATGATCTTCTGTAAATATGGCGAGTAAAAAGAGAAAGAACCATGTTTGTTGATCCCTGGAACTTCCTCCTTCATCTATCAAGCAAGCAAGTCATATAAGAGGCAAACTATGATCGGTCAGTGTAGCCGTGCCTCTTTGTCAAGTCACAGCAAGAATTTATAACTCCATGATTGCCACGTCTGATTCAACTTAAGAGGTCTTAAGTAGTCTGATTTCAGCATTGTAAAGTCCACAAGTTGAATGAATTATTGTGAAGTCAAATATGAACTACAAAGAGAAGACTAATGACCATTAATACCAATGTTAGATAGCCATCAGAGGCGCTGTGATAATTCCGGTGACTGGGGATTTTGCGCTTCAGGGGTTCAGGCTTTAGGAAGTGTTACGCATGCAGCCAAACAGAGCAGCCCTTTGTCCATTTGCCTATTATTAAGCACCATGGGTCGACCTGGCTTTGCCCGCATTACAGACAAAAATCCCAGCACGAGTAAGTTCAAGGAGCTGAAACAAACTGATGGAAAGATATTTACGTCATTTAGTCAACTTGAAGAAAAATGGAATAACAGCTTGGCATCCGTTATTTACAGGAAACTATCGCTCTTATTCACTACTTGGAGTTGATGCTATTGTATGAGAAGCTTCTCCACTGACAAATACAATGCCACAATCTTTTTTTTTTTTTTTTTTTCCACTCAAGTTGTCTTTGTGCTCTGAACCTTGGTTCTTCAAGGTTAGATTTGTAGAATATGTGAGGCTTCATGCACTGATTTACATTTAAAAAAAAAGGTATAAAGTGCAGGATTTTACTAAACTTTTTTTTTTATAGGTTAGCTTTTAATTAATGAGTTCTTTCTGACTTACACTTTTATTATTGTTCATTACATTCATTGTATACAATTGTTTGTTTATTTCTTGATTTTATTGCAATTATTTTGAAATGTGCAACTGTATATTTGTTTTTATGTTTGTGAAGCACTTTGTAAACACATTTTTTTGAAAGGTGCTATATAAATAAAGCTTATTGTTATTATTTTTATTAAGAACAATATGTAGACTCTCAGTCATCACTTATGACCCAATAGAAATGTGCAGTGTTGTATTTATCTGCCCTCTGCCTTTATTTTGTTATTATTTTGCTGTGTTGAGGCCTCTTCTGAGCTTCAACCTTTGGGCAGAGGGTGTGTAACTCCCAGCTAATAACAGTGTGAAGGGTGTGAGGTCTGGACATGTAGTGTAGCAAGAAGGTTACATTAATGTCTCCGTCTCTCTGCTCTCTGTGTCATGGATGTGTAAAGAGCTACACACACAGGATGAAGCTCTGCATTCACACAACACTGCAACTTCCTGCATGTTTATTTGTTCTTTAGAAGTTAAGCACTGTAAAACAATCAGAAAATAATGTTATATTTATATGATACACAGCTTTTTTTTCCCCCGCTAGTGGTGCTCGCTGTCTTCATTCACTCCCTAGCTAGTTAGCTCGACCGCCACCGCTCTGCTCTTTCTTGCCCTTGCTGTGCTCTCAGCTCGAGGCGGGGGAGGAGGGGCCCAACTTTGAATGCTGTGTTTACAAACACCAACGGACAAACCCTGCATAGTAAACCTTTAATACAGCACTTTATTTTCAGTGAAAGCGCCAATGTCATATGAAAGAGAGCAGAAGTAAACACCCAGCATGTCCAAGTTGGGAGTGATTCAGAGGCCAGAGAAAGAGAGAGAGAGAACATCAAGTACTTTTATTACAGGGTGTGGACTGTCCAGACAATGACAGTGTGGTATATCAAAGAAGAGTGCATTTGACATGTCTTTTGTCTTCATCTTGGACTTTAGTTTTAATAATTTATACATTTCTCCCCTACATGAATGCAACTGCTGAGCTATATTTTGTCTTTAGGAGTAGGGGTACTTTTCTGTATCTTTGATAAAATCATAAGACTTTAGGACATTAGCCCTTTGTTAATTGAACTTCTCCCATTTGGCTGGCTTATTTACCAAATGAAGGGAACTCCTCGAACTGGTCATCAGACAAAGATGAACTGTAAAAAACTAGAAGAGGCTGTTCTTTGTTTGAGATGGATATTAAAACTATCCTTTTTTATCTATATCCATCCCATCAGTAGGCTAATCAGCACAAGTTAATCATGTGCTAACATTCACAAGGCAACACTTATGCTTTCCTGTTGATGGTGGGGTTTGAAAAGCAAGAAAAAAAACTTGAAAAACAATGTATTAAATTCATTTTTTTTTAAACTTTTACCACTTGCTTAGCTTTTGAATTTATTGCATTATTAATTTAATCACTAGTCTGAATACAGATAAGCATATATATCTTTAACGTTTGTAATAGCACACTAACAAGGCTCAATGAAAGAAAATAACATCATCTGCTATATTTTTGATTAATTTATGTCAAAATAAAAGTCAAACTGGTTCCAGCTTCTCAAATAAGAATATTGCTGCTTTTCTCCATCTTATATAATAACTGAATATCTTACATTTTTGGACTGTTGATTGAACATGTTACTCTGAATTTGTAATGAGCATTTTTACAATCTTAATCAATAATTAATATACTCGTTAGTCCATACATTTTACCATTGTAGGGTTGAAAATGAATGTGGAGGACGACAAAAGAACAATAAAACAAAGGATAATGTTTGAATGATTTGGCAGCAGTATCTCTTCTTTGGCTGCTGGTAGAAAACAGATGGGAAAGCCTCAAGAGTGCGAGAAAAGCATCGTCACGCAGACCTCTCCTTTAAAGCTTAATTAAGATGATAAACACACTCCAAAAAGAGGTCTTGTAAACACAGATGAAATTAAATGTTACATTTGCTTTCTAGCTTCACACGAGAAAAAAAAAGTGTCTCATCGAGAATGAATTAATTAGTCGATGACAATAGACAGAAAAAGACACTTTTTAGCCTGCAGCACAATTTACAGAAACCACCACAATAAGGAGAGACAAAGTACTTACATTAGCAGGCATCTTATCACTATGGCAGTTACTACTAGAGTCAAGCATGAAATATGATAAGCATTGTTACAGTCGTACCATCAGCTGGCCAAAGAAAGGGAGCATTCACTTTAAGTGACGTGCTACACAGTGACTTATGCTTTAGAATTTTAGTTTAGTTCATTTCAGTCATTTTTAAATGTATGCCACTCAAATACACATGTAAATAACTAAAGTAAATAATGATGTTATTTTACAAACAGTGACAAACTAAAAAAAGGCCATTTCTGAGCGATAAGCTGCAGGCTGACAAGCTTATAATATCTACCTTTTTACATTCAAAGCTATAGACAGATATTGGCATACAGACATCAAAATAATGTCTATACATAGCTCGGCCTGTCACAATAATAGTTATCGACTTCTGGTACAATAATGTAATTATCTACATCATCATGTCTATATATTGACTTATTGTATGATACATGGTCATGACCTTGATCATTTTTTCTTCCTCAGTATTGCCACGTTTCACGTTAGCAGCTAAGAGGCTATTCATGTCACATTGGTTAAGTAAAGCAGTTGCCTCCATTCTTCACTATGCCTGTCCTGAGTGGGGACTTATAGGCTTATATGGAATTAAAGGTAAATAACTCTGTCTTGACCCGTAATGGCAGTCAGCATTTTTTACAGAGGCGTGGCGCCCACTCTCCAATCCCATATCCCGGTACCCCTTACATTATTATGCTATTATATTATCATTATATTAGTGGTATAAAATAGGCTTCAAATGACAATAATATTGTTTATCACGATTATTTCTGAGACAATATATCATCCAACAAAAGTTATATTGACAGGTCTATGTATTGCTAAATAATGTATAAAGCCTACTATAATGCACATTGGCTGCATTTGTGGAGTTTATGCTGCTTCAGGTACTACTGAGAAGTGAAATACCATCCACGAAGTCCAGTTTGAGTAATAAATCCATGAGTTTGACGGTTTATCAAATGCCAAAACACATTTGTTAAGACAAGATTTTAAAATGCTGAAAAGTTATCACCATAATTGTTTCATCTATCGTCAAAACAATCAGGAGTAGAGAGAGGGGACATTTATATAATAAAGTAATCTAACAGGAATGTGTGCTTACATCTATCTGATTGGCAACCACAGCGCCGTGCTGGATGACATCGCATTGCATTGCAGCAAAAGTGGAGCCTACTAATTTTTTTTTAGCTCTCTGTGTTGGCACCACTGCTGTATCACTGGACTGTCAACTCAAGTCAGTTTTTATTTATATAACCCAATATCCCATATCACAAATTTGCCTCAGGGGGCTTTACAATCTGTACCACAACACAACATCCTCCATCCACAAGACCCTCGATTAAGATAAGGAAAATCTCCCCCAAAAAACCTTTAACAGGAAAAGAAATGGAAGCACGCTCAGGAAGGGGAGAAATTCCTCTTCCAGTTTCCTGTGTAGAAGGACAGGCTGTATTTATTTCCACATAGAGCTAAAAGTCCGTCTGACTGTGGCTTTAGACCTTGCTGTGATTGATTCTTGTTGAGAGGGCATGTTCAGACTTGGAAGAACCTCATACTTTACAGCATAATAATAAGGAACGATATCCTTTATAAGTAGCTGCATAATTCATATCCTGCCGGTGGATCAAAGGCAACCAGCAACGGTATCTGGTTTAAGGATAGCAAATTAGCAATTACTAAATATACACAGCACAGGAATGGACAGAAAGGAATTTGGCTTCTACTTTGAGATCACTCTGCAGCACGAGTGCCTTGAAAAAAAATGTTCAAACTTAAGAGTCCATGATAAAAACACCACTAGCGTTTGACAGCTTTCTATCCTTTGCACGTCGATGTTTCAAATGGACTAAATATTTGACACTAAAAGGAAAAAAAAAAAGTTCAGCCACAAGGACGCGGAGTGGCAAAATGTGCTGATTAAGGGCACTCATCAGAGAAGAGACTGAAATGGCTTTGGAAGGATATGCATCAACGATAAATCAAAGCACAACGGCAGAAAACTGCACTCCACCACATTCAGCAGATATGAGGCAGATAGGAGCCCTGTGTTTAATATTTACTGGCGATGACAAACAGAATGGGCGAGTACGCATTTAATAACACCACTTTGACATGTTTAATATCACAGAATCGTGAAGACTTGGTAAAACTGTGCAAGTAGCAACATTTCCTATGAGTCTGTGTGATTGTGCCTTTTTTATGTGATAAAGATAATAACTAAAGATAGTAACTTGGGAAACTAAAGGAAAATGTGCAAGACTAAATTCAATTATGGTGTGTGTGTGTCCTAAATATACACACCTAAAAACAAAGAGTCAAAATAAGATTATACACTATATAAAAAGGAGTTGTGGTAATGAAAGTGGATAAAAACATCTCGCTGTATGATGTTTTTCTGTTGGTGGAACAACTTCTGAAAAAGGTACATTTTGCACCACAGCAGGAAATTGCCTTAATACACCTTAAGAGGGAGTGAATAGAGCTGTTGATCAATAACAGTGACTAAAGGATTACTTTGCTAGGTGCTGAGATTTATGGATGTCAAAGCTCTTTGTTTGGGTCTGAACTGGTTGCTGGTATTTTAGGTTTCACTCAGAACCTCAGCCTTTCCTAATTAAGCCTTATTATTATTATTATTATCATTATTATTATTACATATTCTACACCTGCAGTGCCAGCCTTTCTCATTTAAGCATGTCCAAACTTTTGGCTGGCATTGTGTGTATATATATATATATATATATAAACTACATACACAATATTTTGCAGTGTGCTTTTCTCTGTTTACTAGACATTTCCATCTACTCTGTGTTCTGGTTTGCAAGCTGCCAACTTCTGTCAGCGTTACTGCAATCTGTCACCACTCAAAAATAGCACAGCACCACACTCTGTGGAACAAGGTTTTTGTTTCTACGTCTTTGTTACTGCTTTTATGAATGCCTCTCATTATTACTGAACAATACTCCAAACCACGTAAACACTTCTTATTCTTATCCCCATAATGATAAATAAGATTTAGTCCAATTCTGCCATTACATGCAACTATTTTTCACTTCCCACCAGCCAGCTGGTACAAACCTGCACACTGTTTAAACTGCTTTAGTCACCTAGGTAGTTTAATGTAGTATTTTCTGCTAAACTGAGCTTGCATTTCTTATTAGTTTTATAGATTGTAAGGCGCACACCAAGACACTCACACAAGCAATAAAATGTTAAATTAAAATAAAAGCTGAAATTAAAAAAAAAAGTGTAGGTTTTAGATTTACTGCTTAAACAACTCAGCCCACTCCAACATGTTCTTACCAGATGTCTCTCATAACATTAAGATTGCACTGATTTTCAAATATAAATAAATAAACCAACCTACTACAGTACAAAAAGACTAGAAAATGAAATGTTGAAAAATGAAAAATGTTGCATGAGCTGTTTCTGTATCCGATAAAAACCACACACAAACATATTCATGTGAGTATTGCACATAAACAAGCTAGTGTTTCATTTAGGAGTGTGAATAAGTGCAAGATGTGAGTATGAGTGTGTGTTTAATATGTTAAACTAGTGTGAAGAGTGTGAGGAGACAAAGAGAGACACTTTTCTAGGTAACGGCATACGAGCAAAAACTTATTACACACACACAATGTAGCCTAACTACCATGAAAAACATTAATTAGAAAAATGTTTTAACTTAAAAAACTGCTCATTTAGAGTTTACATGGTTGACAGTAAATCAATTCAAAATGTATTTGATGATTATGTTCCTGTTTCGAGGGACGTTTGGAAGCCAGCAGACAATATAAATGTGAAATTTAATTTCTTGGTCATACCCTGAAAACTACTGCTGCTGCTCACTTCTGCCTCCACCTCACTTTCCACTAGAGGAAGCTCTGCCTTGCATCCGCTTCACTCCGATGCCTTTCTGGTTCATGTGTAAACTCAGAGCATCAAATGAGACCAGACAGCACCGGACAGCAAGTTTTAGAGATGGTTTCCAGGCTGGCAGCTGAGAAACAACAGAATGGCTGCTATAATTTTATCATTTACAATTGACAGTTTCTCTGTGATTACACCTCATATATCAGAGACGGATAAATGATACAGTTACATAGACATTAGTTTAATACGTTTAACTAAATCTTAACTAAAGCTCCGTTGACTTGCATTTTTGACCCCATTGCATGGGCTTAACCACTCCTTTTTAAACTTTTGCACTCACATTAGTATGCTGAACTTTAGAAGTAAATTACAGTAGGTGGAATAATAATAAGAGTGTGGGGGTGTCCACTGTTCAGTCTTGCTGATGTATCTGCCTTTGATCTTGGCAGTTGCTCCCTGCTCTTGATTAGTTCTGCTTTGCATCTCAAGTTTTTTGGTTCTCTTTCCTATTTTTTTTTTGTTGAGCTGCCTCGACATTCATACGCCTCTGATTACCAGCGGTGGTTTACTATGTCATTGCTTTATATACTCCACACCTGCTTTGAGATTCAGCATATCTGGGTAACAGATGATGGGTTGATGTGGTTGGTCCAAAACGGAAAACTCTTCTTCTTGAACTCCATCAAACATGCATGTACACGCTAGAATAAACATAGCGCCTAAGTAAATATCCAAGTGGTTTAATCGAGTCCTGCACTAACCAATTATGACTATAACTGGGTTTTTACAGTGCTTGTAGATACACGCATGGGCACACACACGGAGAGATGGACTTGATATGTAAGAAGGAATTTAGAGAAGATTTAAACATGTTTCAGCTGGTTCTTTTGCAAAATGTTAACTATTTCAAGTATTTGGTAGTCTGTGGTGTGGTTTGACATATGAAACCCAAATCATTGCAGCTTGAAACATGTACAACATTTATCATAACAATCTGACACTTGACCTCCTTAAAGCAGCCATGAAAGAGAAGCTGTTCAACCCACTCCATTCATTCAACCAGCTATTTGTCACCACAGACATGAGGTTATTCATTGTGTTGGGAACACATGAGAAGGCCCAGGACACGCAGAGTAACACCGCTGCCTGTGAGGAATACTTTCAATTCAGAGATCTGCAGGGTGCAGAATAGCAGAGAATCAATGAAAATTAGCACATAATTGTTCCCATAAAAATACTGTGTTTATTTACCTTTATCTAACTTGTAAAAAGAGATAATGTATCTCAAAATGGTTAAATAAAGGTAAAATGAAAAATAAAATGCTTATGAGGATAAACATGTTGCTGTGCTGCTACATTTTCACATCAGTGAGTGGGGTACAAATGCTTGTTAAATCAATTAATTTACAAGCAATTAGTAAGATAATGTATATTTGGTAAGAAAAAAATGTATAAAAATCAAAAAACCTATTAACAACAATGTCTTACACAGGAACAGACCGACACAACAAAGATGCACCAGTGAACGATGTACGACATTCTTCCCCCCAGTTTTCATTTTGTTTTCTACTTGCAGTGTAATCACTCTTTCATACAGTTCAATGTAGGGCTGCAACTTACCATTATTTTCATTATCAGTCTGTTCGTTAATATCTCAATTAATCAAGCAGCTGTTTCCCAAAGCCCGAGATTCAACCTAAAATGTTTTGTTTTGTCCCGGTCAACAGTTCACAACACAAACATTTACAGTTTACTGTAATAAAAGTCTAAAGAAACTAGAAAATATTCACATTTTAGAAGCTGGAATCAGAAAATGTCTAAAAATGTTCTTAAAAATGACTCACATTTTCAATTAATGTAATACTTGGCGACTAACTGATTAATGGACAAATTGCAGATCTAGTTCTTTTTCATTCATACTGGACATTTCTATGCTTGTAGAATATGCAGTAAATTATACCGTAAATTGTAACATAGCAGTACAGATGCATGTTTCTGTATAGTTTTGCATGCAGGATAGATACACCTTTATGTGCAGTTTATAGACTGTTTGTAATCTGGGACACTGAAACCAATGCCCTCCATTTTCACTGATGCTTTGCCCCCTCAATTTGCACTAGTTTACAGGTTGCTTTTGTTCTTTTTGCCCTACTTTTATTCTATTTTTTTCATCATGCATATCAAGAATCTCTG
Source organism: Scomber japonicus (assembly GCF_027409825.1). Lineage (NCBI taxonomy): Eukaryota > Metazoa > Chordata > Actinopteri > Scombriformes > Scombridae > Scomber > Scomber japonicus. Next base: position 30,565,579 of record NC_070578.1, read on the forward strand.
CCACATACAGATTCCCCTGAGGTAAACAATGTTTTATCTTATCTTCTCAGTAGGACACTTAGACTGGTATGGCCACACAGCTCCAGTCAGTACCCCGAAAATAGCGTAATGTCAGCTACAGCAGATCCTTAAAATGCACGCTGTTAACAGCTGTGTAGCTACTAAAACAGAAAAGGATTAGACTGTAAATGAATGGCATGGATAGGCAGTAACATGTGCAGTGAAGGTCAGTATCAGCCACTGAGAAGAAACTTAACGTCACTGCATTTGTTATTGTTGTTTTCCTAAAAGCAGAAGCACAACGGCACATAAGTGGTCGTTTACCTTCAGTTAATACAAACAAGACAGCGGTAAGTACATGTGGCTTGTGGGAGGAAATGTCGTGGGAGGGGAAAAATCTTCGAGGATGTTTCAAGTTTCCACACATTGGAAAGACACTGAGGAGTATCAGAGTAAACAACCAAAACTAACCACTCAGTCGCTACAGCTTTAGGGTGAAAACACAATATGGAGTTTAGCATCTGATTCAGCAGTTACAGCGAAAGTTAGGGGAAACATAAATTATATTTAGTGGCCGATTCTTCTTTCTGCAGAACTTCCACTATGTTAGACATCGTAGAAAAAGCCTTAACGCTGTTTAAACACTCTTTCAACAGCTGAATGTGAAAAAAGCCTCCAAGTGTCAAACTCTGCACAGTGAAGCTCAAACATCCAACTGTAGGAACAAGAAGAAAACAGTCTAACAGTCAGACAGGACGTTTACTTTGCCTTTTAAGACTTCCTTCAAATCAAAAGAAAGAAAGTTTCTCTGTGGTTCTTTAAAATACATTTTTTTAAAGGGCGAGCCTTAGAGCATGATTTGGAACATCACAACTAGTTTGGATCAATCCTGGTCCAGTATAGGATAAGATAAGATATTCCTTTATTAGTCCCTCCATGGGGAATTTTACATTACTGCACTACATTACTATATATATATTCGCTTTAAAGTTGCCACAATAAAAATATCAAACTCAGGTATGTTATCATTTAACACCAATATTACTTTTGTACATAATGTTACTTTTTTCCTACTATATTTTTTCCTACTATTGTTTTATTGAAATGTTTTAATAAATGTCTGGAGCAGGGGCGACCTTTAGGGGGCTCAGCTCCTAATGAGAATTTGACATTCAATGCCCTGCAAGGGTTCAAACCTCCTGCTAAATTACTAATTTCACTGGATAACATAAATTAAAACAAGAAATATACAGTAGAGTGGTCTACTATAGTGTATAATAATGGTTCTGAATAAACAATGACAGATTTCTACAGAGAGGTTAGGGTTAGATAATAAATGAACCCTGAGGGAAAGATTATATATTAATGGCAGAACTATCCAAAGTACAGTAAAGCTGTTAATAAAACAATTTGAACCTGTAGCATAAGTGTTTGTCCCATCTCTGACAGACAGGCTCGCAAAATAATTAAAGTCGTATAAAATTATTGTTAGGGGGAAAAATACAATGATCATTATCATTTATTTTTAGGGGTGCTGAGGGTCTAAAATCGCCCCTGGTATGGAGTGGGATTTTAAGTTTCAGTGACTTCAGCAGCGTAAGTGCACAAATCAGTTCTTTACCAAACACCAGCTGGAGGTTAGCTACCCAAGTTAAGTTTGTCCAGTTTCTGCCCAGCTCCATTCAAACACAAACACCAACTAAAACACCACCCTGTCACTGCTAACCTTTCACAACAAGACAACAACACCAGGAGCTGTTTTTTAGTGTTCCGCAGCTAGCAAAGTGAGCCCGCACACAGCCAGTTTAACACTAAGCAGATGTGTCGTTAGCATACAAGCTAAAGACACAGAGTCAACAGTGAGCTTTTGAAGTTCCTCCATCCTCCTCCTCCTCCTCCTCCTGCTGTGGCTCCGATAACAGGAGCAGACCAGCCGGAGGAGGTGGGCATGAAGACAGGACGGTAAAGTGTTTCACAAAGAAACGGGGGTGACATGTTAGAGGAGAGGAAATGAAGACAAGTAAGGTTTAAGTGGTGGTGGTGGGAAGAAACTGAAGTGTGAACATATGAGCTAGCTGTGTGCATATGAGAGTCTGCAGCCAACAAGACGAAACGTTAGCAGCCTTACCTGCGGGAGTAAAGGTGTAGTAAAGGGGTGCAGCTTGCTCAAGGGACACCGGCAGTAGTTGGTGGGTAAGTTGAAAAGACTCGTGGGGTTAACCTCAGGCTGTGAATCGCGGTTGAAGAGAGAAGAGGACTGGCTCACTGACCGACTGAGTTGCCTTGCAGCCACAACAGCGACTGACTTCAGCTCCGGATCCGCTGCTCACTGGGAAGGAATCTCAGTATCGCGAGATACAGTGAAATCTCGGGGGGTTATCCACGGGCCAATCAGAGCAGAGCAGGAGAGAGGAGCCAGTGGAGAAGACTGGAGAGGCAAATGTGACATATACAATAAAATAAATATTAAATTATCCTACTTTTTTGTGTGAAACCACTCATTTTTATTGACTATTTGTATAAGTGATGTATAGACAAGCCTATATCTGGAGGGGCAGACCCTTCTCAGTTGCTGCCCCCACTTACTCCCCAAATCCTTCTGTGATGGTACTGACCCTAATCAAATTCAAATCTCTCCTCAAGACTCACCTTTTCAAATCTGCTTTTAATGTTTGATGTTTTTCTCTTGTCTTGTTTTTCTATTTTGTCTCTTTTCCTCTGCCTTGCTTTTATTGCTTTCCCCCCCCCTTCCCCAATTATTCTGTATGGTTTTATTGTTTGAATTGTCTTTGATTCTGTAAAGTGAGTATTGTTAAAAGTGCTCTATAAATAAAATGTATTATCATCATTATTATTAGTAGTAGTCGTAGTAGTATGATATGATTGGTTGGTTGTAAAATTGTAGGATTTACCTTTTAAATGAGACCAATGTTGAACAATTGTAACCTTACTTTGGGTACATTTTCGGGCTTGTGCACAAAAAATGGGGTGCCAACTGGTGCCAACAAGGTTAAAAGCCAATTGCACCATTGTTTAGTACTTGTCTAGTACTATTTACCTTAATATAATCTAATCGAACCTAATCCAATCTATATTGATGACTACAATGTAAATATAGACTTTGTTGTATAATTGTGCAAACAGATGTATAATATAAAGATAAGAATAAAGATCAGGTCAATTTCATTGTATTGTTCATTAGTAAAATGTATTTTATGATAACTTCTTCTCGTTGGAGGATTTCTTCTTCTCGTTGGAGGATTAGAAAAAAAGAGTTCAAACCTTTTTTGTAGCAGATTTTATTTTACTAAAGTTCTTGGTTTCACCATTGCAGCAGTATTTTTGGTGCTGTGTCAGTCCCTGTGAGCTGGACACAATAAATACTACAACTAACCAACTAGAGTCAGATAATGTAGATTATCTTGCCTGGTCTCAGTCAGTGATTAATCTGAAACATGTTGTCAATAGAGGAAAGCGTGTGAGTTTATGTGCAGAAACCTTGCAAGAAACACTGGGTTGCCTAAATAATGCTTTCATTTTATGACAGAGAGTCTTGTGTCCCACTGTTGCACCTGCATATGGCATCTTAGAAGGCACCACATCATGTATCATATATCACAGCATCTTGTGGTCATGAGACACACCTATAATCTCTCCTATAATCTCACCATCATCTCTCATCACAGTGCATCCGTCACTTTTTTCAGGCCAAGTCTTGATTATTATGTCTGCAGGTAAAAAGTTAAATCATTGTCGGCTAAGGGAAGAAATCTTTTTAAAGGACCGGTTCACAATTGTTCCCTTCATAATGCAATTACAATGTGATGATGAAAGACAAAAATCCACAAGATTTATGTGCAAAAATGTATTGAATGTATTTAAAGGTTTATCTGAAGCTAATATGAAGTTTCAGCTGTCCGAATTAGTCAAATAAAGTAGATATATTTCAGCGTTGCAGTTGTTTTAATGTCACAGTCTCAATTTTTGTTACTATTTTTCCAACGTAGCTCAACAGGGAAACGCTGTCTGAGAAAACACAAGGAGAGAATTTGATGCTAAAAAGACTGTAAATGTAGTAGATATCCACTTGATATGATAAACGCAGACTGCTGAAGCTTCATTTAAGTGTCACATCAAATTTTAAATGCATTTTCGCACAAAATAAGTGTGTGGACAGACTGTGGATTTTGGCTCCCATCACTTACATCAAAAGCACATTTGAAGGGGATTTTTAAAAAGCCAGTATGAACAGGAGAAAAGATTACTGTGAGGAAAACCTCTTTCAGTGTTCATATGGGCACCTGGCTGTTGTTTTAAGGCAAACTTGAAAAACTGTGAATCTGCCCTTTAAGTTCCTTGGGTCCTTCTGTCAAATTCAAGTATTATCATTTTTTTGTTTCAGAGGAGAACAATTGTCTGATCAATGCAACAATTATCACCATGACTCTTCCTCTTCTCAATGAATGTTGTTGGGGGGAAAAAATGGCAGTTTAGATTGATGCTGGCTAATTCCACTATTTTTCGGCCACCTGAATGATGCATGGTTTTAGTCTTACGATGTATTTCCTGGTATCCTGTCCGGCAGCAGCCCCTTAATTCATCATCCTTAATTGGATGAGTGTCTCTGTTGCGTTTCCGTCTTTGTACACATGTTTGAGTGGGTTTCCTCACCAGGCAGAGTATACTGCAGTGCTGTGACTGGAATGAAGAAACACTGTTGAAATTCTCAAATGTATCACGTAAAGTGCCATTTCTAGCTCTTCTTTAAACCCTAATGTCTTTTGCATGAGGGAGTAAGAGAGTATTTTGACTTAAATAAGTGAGCTATTCCCCTTTCTTTGGCGTGCTGATACCAAATCTTAAGAAATACTCTATAAGAAAGAATAAAGGAAGATAATATCATCACAGGCAGAGATCTCAGCATGAGCATGATGCAACATTTGAAAAACTGCGCAAGTGCTCTCACTCTTTCACTTTAAGTGTCTCTTATGCCCATGGCTGACTGGCAGTGATGCTCTAACAGAGGCTATAAGATGTCATAGTCCAGCATATTTATTAAAATCAATACATAGATTCAACTTAGTTAATTGATGTTCTTTATGGCATAGCTTAAAGGACAGGTTCACATTTTTTTAAATCTGTCTCATGACAACAGTTAGGTGCACAAATGAACATTGAAATAGGTTTTTCTTGCTGTAATCATTCCTCCTATTCGTACTGACCATTAAATGATCCCTTCATAATGCATTTGCAATGTAAGTGATAGGGACTAAAATCCAGAAGACTCCTTCTGTGTAAAAATATATTTAAAAGTATATCTGATGCTAATATGAAGCCGTCCACATTAATCAAAGCAACTAGATATCGTTCAACATGACCGTCTTTTTAATTCAAAAGTCTTTGTTTTTATTACTATACTTCCACTGCAGCTTAACAGGGAAACACAAAGAGAGAATGTGATGCTAAAAAGACTGTAAATGTGGCAGATATCCACTTGATATGACTAACTCAGACCGCTGAAGCCTTAACTAAGCCTCAATTAAACTTTTAAATGCATTTCCGAACAAAATGACTGTAGAGATACACTTTTGTTCCCATCACTTACATTGAAAGCACATTTGAAAGGGATCTTACACAGCTAGTATGAACAGGAGGAACGACTCCAGTGTGGAAAACCCCTTTAATTTTCATGTGAGCACCTGACTGATGTTTTAGGACAGACTTGACAAAGTATGAACCTATCCTTTAAGGTCAATGTTGCATGACTTTGGGCTTTTAGAGAATTCGATTTTCACTTCTGTTCATGTATTGCATGTTGTAGGTTTTTGCTGTAGAAATCATTCCATACGATCTCAACAAATAAAGCTATGAAGAACTAATGCCATATTGTAATGTCTTATAGAGGCTCTTTTCAAAGTATGTTATAAAGCTATGTTGATGGCTTTTTATTTGAAGTCAGATATGAACTCAAAAATATGCATTGCCATTTTTCTCCCATTCTTTTTACTATATTGTTCCTGTGTGTGTCCTCTAGGATTGGTACTGTGTATTGTAAAGCAAAGAAACTCACATGATATTGTTTTCCCCAAAGCATTGTGTGAAGCTAACTGTGGGAGGACAATGTTATGTGTGCTTTATTTTTCAGTGTAAAGTATTGTGCACTGCCAAGAAACTTTCTATTAGTTATTAGAACTTTTTCTCATAGCTATTAAAATAGCTGCCTGACATGGCCAGTGAACAAAAGCAACTGAACTGTGTTGTAACGAGAGAATTTGGTTTCTAAATGAATGTAGAAAAAGTTCAACACGACATTTCACTGTGACACGCTAAATTTGAAGAGCTGCAGTATGTAGTTTCCTTTTGTACAATGCATTTCAGAAGTTATACTGTTTTTCAGGAGAACTGTAAACCTTCATGTTGATCCAAAACAAGATCCTTATAGGAATGAAGAGAAACATACTAACTGCTATACTGTGTAAGATCATTTACAGTGATGACAGTAGGGAGCGTAATGGGACTGAAAACAGATTGAAATGTTAAGAAAATGTAACTTCACAGCTCATTTCTCCACTCGTCATGCATACAGCATACAAATCCAGTCATTCCCTTTTGTGCAGAGAAATATTCTGCGCTATCGCTGTTGAAAGGAAGATGTACTGCAACCAAAAGTAAAGACCCAAGAATTTGAATTGGGGATTAAATAGAGTCATTTCAAAGCAGATAATTTCCCTTTTTTCATTTCTCCCACACTGAAGAATGCAGAAAGGGAATATACGAGTTGCTTTTGGTGACGACTCAGCAAGGGTTCTTCAGACTACAGTGCGGAGAATATTTCAGAGCTTAATCACATTTTTCAATGACAAGCAGTAGCAGCCATCTCCATCATATTCCACTCACAGAAGAAAAACTGAAATTTTATGGAAATTAACAGGCTCCTTTTAAAAAAAAGAAAAAAAGAAAAAAGAAAGAAATCCATTCAAAGGCTGATTAAACACAGCACAGCTGAGGAGATTTCTGGCTGTTTTCTGTGGCTCAAATTCTCAAAGTCTACTTACCTCCAAGTTGAAAAAATATGGACTCCCTGAAGCTGTTTAAAAAGAACTTCAAACACCAGTCTTACTTTTAATACCTGTCAAAAATCATTCCAGAACGACAGCAGCAGAAAATAAGGATTAGCGGGCTTAATGCTCTGTCTTATAAATCAAATTCCCTCCTTAAAAATGCTGCACAAACTAGTGTCACAAGCTTGGATGAACTTTACCCTAAAATTTCTAGCTGCAGCGGATTGGAAAAATAAAGCAAAAAAAAAAAAGCAGCAGCAAATAGAAACCTGTTTTAAACGAGCCATCAAAACATAATTAAATGTTGGAGGCAAAATTGAATATACTATGTGTGAGCAGATGCACCTGTTTCCACTGCAGCCAGGAGGATAGCTGGGAGGATCTCTGAGGCCATATTCCTCTCTCTGAGTCTTTGTAGCATGCGCCAACTCTAAACTGACTGACTGAGTGAGATAAGGCGTTCGAAATCCCTAACATTCATTTGATCTATGGCTATTTGTATTCTCAGTCCATTTCTCATTTTGACTTTTGGAAAAAGGAGAGTAGGCACGCTACTTTAATGTGGTGCTCTCTGTATCTGATATCAACCTCAGGCACAAGAAAGAGAAATGAACTGACTGACAGCGCTGTGTGGACAGAGATAAGCAGAGAGAGAAGGGAGGTTTCATTGAGGATGGAGACGTTCTGCAGACATTCATATTGAACTGCTCTGTCACAGCTATATCAATGTGACAACGTCTAACCATTTCCTTTTCAGGCACTGGAATGTCATTCAGTGATTTGTGCGCTCACTTAGGATGTGTTCATGGTTTGCGAATCTCTTGTCTCGGTTTTAAGCAGACTGAGCCTCACAGAGTGGCACTGTAATTTGCACTAATGAAGAGTGGTTTCACTGTCTCCTAATATACACAAAAACCCACAGAGACCATTTGGATTGATAATAGTTTGTTAGTTAGAATGCTCATTTATATTCTTGGTCCTTGAGAACGATAAAGTTGTATTGCTAATGAAAGGCGGAGAGCAAAGGGAAATAATCAAATGCTAATTTTCACACAAGGTACCCTGGGATATAACTGATACAGGCCTGGAAGCAGTTGACTTTGGAAATTAATTGCCTTTAAGTCATCCTGTTTCATATTCCTGAGTGGTGCACTGAAACTGATTTATCAACAGGAACCAAATGGTGTGAATGGAGGATTCAGTTATGAGCATGTGACAGGTTACAGATTTAGTCATATTGTTTCCATGCTTCCAGCTCACATGGATTGATAAGATACCAAAATTACTGTTGCAGTGGTGAAACATTTGGTAAGACAGGAATCTAGCTTCTTACTTAGAGCTCAAGCTTTTACTAATCATCAGAATCAGAATCAGAAGACATTTTTATTAACGAGCAATAAGACATAACATCTCGAATGAAGTCTTCAGGACCTCTATTAAACCTGCCTATTCCTATAACTAATAGTAATGTAGCTAAACCCATTATAACTGTGCACATCTTCATAGACTGAATTTTTTCTTCACATAAGACTCTAAGCTAGCTGTTTTTAATGAGCTAATACTATGATCATAATTTAGGTTTGTATCAAACATCAACAGACCTTTCTTTCTTTCTATTTGTGCTGAGCATCACATTACACTGTAACTTGTTATGAAAAATGAATGAAATTAAATAATTAACAAAACAATCACACAAAATAAATATTTCACTTCACTAATCCAGAGATGTCCATGCAAAATGTCCCAGTTTAAGATCTTTGCTCAAACATACTCACAAAACTGTTTCAAAGTCAAATAAATGTATAAACTGTATGTCTATATTCATATATATCATGTTATGAAGCACAGTTCTCAATAGATATGTGAATCACCACTTGATGCACACAAAACTGTGGAAACACTATATAATATAGAGACTGTTTTGTAAAGCTTCAGCCTTGTGTCCCTATTTCTGCAGGTCAGCAAAGCAATGCATAGTATTAGTACATCATACTGTCGCACCATTTTGCATTTAGCAAAGGCATTTTAGCACTCAATGCTTTTTGAAAAACACTGAGTCACAGAAGCTCAGATTGCATGCAGAGATGAGTGTCGACATTTGATTGATCTGAAGCCAGTGTGCACTATGAGCTGAGCTTCTTTTGTTTTTCACTTTGTCTGTCTTCTCAAGGTCATCAAAGATTCATGAGCTATGGCATCCGGTATCTTTTAATTTACTTAAAGTACAACATTGCAGAGAGACACCGAGAAAGAACAAGGGTGTGTTTATTTCATAAATATTTTCTGAGCTCTCGTTCTCCCCCTAAGGAAGCTCTGTTTAACCAGTGAACAAAGTGAAGGACAGGAGAATGAGTGAAGAATACAAACTTTTTTTAAACCAAAGTATTCAAGGAGTTTATCTTTACATGCAAATCCACTCCAAAGTCTTCGGCTCTCACTTGAAATTAATGCCAAAAAAATGCAAACATATGGGATGTGATCTTGATGTCGATGATGTGATGCTAACAACACGACAGATTCAGAGATTAAAGACTAGATACAGATTTTAGTCATTTAAATATGAAATTACATATTTTGTGAAAAATACCCTCGGGTAGACGCACACATTTGAGAAAATGTTGATAGAAAGTAGTTCACAAGCTTAATTTATCATAAGCATGTGTCTAAACCAATCTAATTCATATGACAATAACTTATATCAAGGCAAGGTTCAACAACTCTCATTTGACTAAGCTGTTATAATATAATGTACAATTTTGTGCGTTAGTTAAAATTAATTGCAACAGTTCACTTATTACTTGGTATGTATTACTTTAATACTTCCATAGCAATTACCATAAAGCTGCTCATTTTTTAAGAGGTTATACAAGTGCTGAAGCTGGCAGCTCCTCCTGACAGCCGAATGAAAACTCAGCTTTTTTAGTTGCAATCCATCACCGGGCTAAAGCCTGCTTTGACAAATTTGAGTCTGTGCACTTTTTAGTGGATGCATATGTTGTATCGTCCACAATGTCGCCAAAAGGAAACCTGTATGTGTGTATTTTAGGAGCTTGTAGAGACTCACTAATGACTACTTGCACTCAAACTACCTATTATGTGCAGAGGCTGAACACCACGCTGCTCACTGTATGTCATATTATCAACACTAAATTAAAAAACATTATACTCTGAGAAACAGACATTCAAGTGAGGGTTCTGCACATTAAAATAGCTGCAAGGCCACCAGTAATTATAGTTTTATAATTGAGGCAGTTTGTGTTGTGTTGGTGGTCTGGATAGGAAGATAATTTCAGCCCATGGCTCATTATCACCAGGCCCACCTTCCCTCACTGATAAGTTAAACTGTGACCCAGACAGGCCCCTAAACTTTCACACAAATGACACAACTGTAATTAGCTTCTTTTTTTTTAGAAATGATATGCAGAGCTACAGATACGCACTGCTACTTGAGTCATGCTTATGAACATAACTTTCCTCTAGTACTTTTGTAGCAAATCTTTATGTTAAGATTGACTCACCTTAGTTGGCTGTTCTTGCCCTTCTTAATTATGTTGTCAAGCTTTTCTTTTTCACACATCACATTCACTTTATAAGTGATAATAGTAGTAGATTTATCACCCAAACATCGTCTTACATGATGAATCTTTGGTTTCAGACATGGCAGACAAAAGCAGATTTCTCATTTCTGGTGCTAAATCTTCAACTCTGTCACCTGAAATGACGTCTGTCCCTGGCATTTTTTATCAGCAGTAGCGCAACGGCTAATTAAGCTAACGTTAGCTCCATGAATTGGATGAAAATTCTGTTTGTCTGACTGACTCATTTTAAAAGAAGAACCCTGTAAAAACAATCTTAAATATGCATTTGATGGCTACATATAATGTATTAATTATTAATAACCTGTCTAGAACACATGGAAATAAAGAAACTGCATTTTTCTAGTCAGTGCCAGTATTATAAGTATCATACAGACAAGATTAGACTAATATAACACTGTTTGGCTGCTTGGCCTAAACACATGAATGTATGCAACAAATTATTATTTCCATTATTGGTTAATATATTGATTATTTTTTTGATAAAATCAGTTAGTTGTTTGATCTATGTGTGCTTGAAAAGGCAGAGAAAATTCTGAATGATCCAACATACATCCTGATCTCTGAATTTGAAGTTGTGCCTTCAGCCCAATGGTTCAGAATCCCGAAATCGAGACTGAACCAGTACAGTACAGTATAACTCATTCATTCATCCTCCATCAAGACGCTGAATAGCTACAAGTAGTGGATTTTATTATTAAGTTATTTTGATTTGACTGTTTACTATCTGGTTTGATTTTAGTCATTTAAAAAAAATCTACTTATTTCAGTTATTTACAGAAGCTGTCATGTATAATTTAATTTATGTAATGGAATAATGATTTTATTATTAATCTGGTTTGACCATATGTGGATTTCTTAAATGATTGTTTTTATTTCCATGTTTTCTTTATTTCCTATTATTATACCACATATGTGCTGTCTCACTAATCATGTGAATTTACACAATTAAACACATTAAGCAGGCTTAAACTTGAATGTATGTGTATATGATCTATGTTCTATGTCTACATGTGAATTGTGCCATTGTCGACGTGTGTTGTGTGATGCAACAGCTTGGAGAAACAAGACAAATTTCCGTTGCGGGACAATAAAGTATATCTTATCAATAAAATGCCAGACAGTGTCCGACAGCAACAATATCTTAAGTTACTTTGGTTGGGGCTGATAAAGTATTCCCAAAATCCAAAAAACAGCTGCACAGAGCCAATATCTGGGAGCTTTTATGACATTAGTTTGTCATACGACAAACTAATGTAGTGAGTTAATAATATATTTGTTGGATGTGGAAGTGACACTTGGTACTGTAGGTTATAAATCCAACATGCTAACGATCGTAGCTAACATTAGAACAGATAAACACAGTTGAATACATTTCTTACACTCTTTCTCTATGTTTTAGGTTCATAAAGATGATTAAAAAAAAGATGAATAGCCTCCAAACTCTTTATATTCTGAGCACCATTTTGTCACAGTTAGAAATCAAAAGCTTTACAGCCTTGTTGTGCTTAGGTACGGTTGCTAAGCTACAACTGGACGATATCTTTTAAGGGAAGGACATTAGCAAAGTGAAAATTGTTCATTTTGTGTTCAGGCTAAACAATGAACACAGTTGATAATTTTTTAAATGACAGTTTCCTGCAGTGAGTCAAAGCTCACACACATCTCTAACAACAGCTGCCTGTTTCTTTACTTCCTGTAGTACAATAATGAAAAGTCAGAAGACAGCAAGAGGTAGAGAATAGGTGAAGACAGCTGTACTGTGTCAGCAAATCAGCACTGCCTTTGTTACAGCACAGACACAGGAGGACATTTTTAAGAATTGAAATGGAAATGGTTTCAGGACACAATAAGCTTTTCAGACAGGTAACAATGAAATCTGCTGTTTCTTTAGGGGGTCCGGTGACAGTATGCTGTAGCTTCCTCGTGATTCAAATAAAATCCATCACAGCCTCTTTCTGTTAAATTCTTGAAAAGTTGAGTTGACTTAATTAAATCACAAATGTTACAGAGAATTACCCTGAATTACCATGAAACAGTTTGTTAGTAGACAGTGATAAGAAACCACTGTCTACTACCAGCAACACATTACATTCACAGTGGGATCTAAGTGCAAACAACAAATTCACTGATTAAACCCTGATCTGATAAATTGAGATTGATGTGGATTTTACACACCAGTACATGTTGAGCAGACCATTTTTCTAGAAGTGGAGAGGAGAGTAACCAATGAGTACAAGAGAGAAAAAAAGAGTGCAGCTTTATGAAGCTCCCACCGCTTCTATGGGTTAATGGATATTATGCAAATTAGGTCCATACTTTAAAAACATGAACACTGGGAGAAGTCATGCCAAATTACAAAAGTTTTCTCTGAAAACAGCTGACTAGTGCAGCCAAAAAGGACTAGCGAGAGCGCTGAGAGCGAACCAGAATAGTCTAGTTGCAACCAGACAGCTGAACGATTAGCTGAAACTCGCTATAAAGCTCTGTAAAGCCGAGGGGAGCTACAGACTCACTGATCATTTTCTGTAGGTATTACACTATGAGCCAAACCTCTCATATTACACATTATTATAGTTATAGCTGTTTTAAGCAAATATATTGTTTACCATGTTCACCATCTTAGTTTAGCATGTTGGCATGTTAACATTTGCTAATTAGCACTGAACACAAAGCATAGCTGAGTCATACATCAAAAGTTATTTATAACTCATCCTGAGGGAACATGACTATATGTCACCAAATTTTATGCCAATCAAACAAGACGGTTTAACTCCACAAATGTTGACCTCATGTGTGCCTGACATTGCCATCCAGAGCCACAATGCAAGTGTGTGTAAGTCAGCTTGACTCAGTTTTATTTATATAGCTCTTATCACACAACACAGTTGATCCAACCTACTTCACAGCACACCAGAAAAGGAAAAAACAGAGCAAAGAAAGAAGACAAACAGTGAGAGTGACTGGATTTGACTCCCTTGGTGCATTCAAGAAACGCCTGAAAACTCAGCTCGAACCCTTTAACCTTTTTTAACACTTTGTTGTTTGCTGCACTTCTTTCTTACTTATATTTCTTACTCACTTGTCTACTTCAAGTTGTGTCTTACTTTAAATATTTTTAAAAAACAAACCTATATAGTGCTCTTTCTCATTGTACACTTGTTCAGCTACTTGTGAATTTGTACCACGGCTCTTTTGGAGTTGCTGTCCTCTGACGCTTGATTGTCTTGCCTCGCTTGTAAGTCCCTTTGGATAAAAACATCTGCCAAATGACAAAACGTAATGTACTGTAGAGTGAAGACGATAATAGTCATATGAAACACACACACACACATACACCTATAGAGGCTTCATAAGAAATGCCTGAGCTGGTTACGTGAGGCACATATGAAGGCCAACGAGTAAATGCAGATTTTAAATTCATTCTTTAACATCTCAAAAGGATGAGACAATTGCATTCCAGGACAAAGGGTATTACAGCATTTTGGGGCAAAGATAGAGAGGGTCTGTCCCATCTTTGGTTAGAAGATCTCAGAAGCTCTGTAATGTAACCAGAGACAAGACTTTTTAATGCTTAGTATAAAATAACAGCCCCATTTTAAAGCCATTCTGTAAATAGCAGGGAGCCAGTAGAGAGGCAAGAATGAGAGTAATGCGGTCCCACTTTTTGGACCTTGTTAAAAACTCTTGCCACAACATTCTCAATTATTTGGAGCCCATATAAACAGGAACGTTAACTACATGTTCTGCAAACTCCACTTGGAAATGAGTCTCATCTAATGCAATTGTGTCTCATTCCAGCGTACAGTGCAGATTATCAGATCAGTGTCAAATGCTCCTCTCATCTCATAATTAACATGAGGACACTATTGCAGATTAGCACATGGCAAATATGTAATTATGCATCATCCGCCGTGTTGAAATACGATTAGGCACTGGCTGGGATGTTGTGTGTGTGTGAGTGTGTGTGTGTGTGTGTGTGTGTGTAGGTGTATGTGTAGGTGTGTGTGTGTGTGTGTAAAGAGGGAGGCAGAACCTGAGACATGGATACAGTGCCAGAGTGTAAATGAGGGTATGTAACGTGTTTTACAAACAATACTACAGACTGGAGGAAAGGTGCACAAAAGTAAACAGTAGAAAGATAAGAGATGGGAGTGTTTTTGAAAGGAGTGACGCAGAGCAGTTGTGTATTCAGAGCTAAAGAAACCCAGTATCAGGTGCTGTTTCAATACCAAAGATGATGCTCTTTCCCCGATTAACACTCTTGACTCTCTCAAATATAAACCAAAGAGAAGCAAGTCAAAAATTTCCCCCTGTCATGTGAATTGCATCTCACATTGATAATTTAAAGAAATCTCATGCTACAGCAGTAGAAACATGAACACCGTCTTCCAAATATCAAGATCAATCTGAGCAGGAATTCTTTTTGAAGAAGCTTGAATATTATTTTTAATGCGATGAGTTTATAAATTGTACGCCTGTGAAGAAGCTAGTAGGTGACAGGAAGCCGAGCATGAGAGGAGCAGAGAGTCTGCACAGTAACATCTGACTGCTGTAGCCGAGCCGAATGGAGAGACTTCATTAAATTTTAATTGCAGCACGATGCTGAGTGCATTGCCATCTACATCAAGATGCATGTGACCTTCTTTTTTCTCATTTCACTTCCACCCAAACGAGTGTGAGCATCTCATCTGTCCTCTTGTCAGCTTAGCAGCCGATTAAATAAAAGGATTGCAGAGAAAACATGGGCACAGTTAATTTCCGCAATTAAAAAATGAACAGAAAAACACTTGAAGCTATTTAGTATCTCATGAGAACAATCTGCATTTCATTTTCTGTTGTGTTTGTGGATATGTGCATTATTCTAGAAACTGTTGCACATATGGTAAACATATAAAAAAAAAAAAAAACACTTATAGATTTGCAGATATGAGACCAGCTATCATAAGCAACAAATATCTGGGTAGATTAAAAAACTGCACCCACAGTCTTCACAAGAGGGTCCAATTCATTTTAACTGTCTAAACAGTGTTTTAATAGAAACACTTAAACACTAATGTATGCACTGAAAACACCCTGATGCTATAACAATAGGAATCACACTCCGGCATCAAAAATAAAACCTGACTCACACGGCTCCTCACAGTTTCAGGTTGATGTGAGAAGAAGAAGTCACGTGAGTAGGAAGCAGCTTGTTCAGTATGCATGCTGGAGGAGATTGGTGTGTGTTTATCGTCGTCCTGTCCTGGACGGGTGTTGCATTACAAGGTACTGTCTCCAAACTGCTAGAATCAATTAACATGAATAATGAATGCCAACTGACGCTGATGGTCGTGAGTGCTTATTTTGTTCCGGCTCTCATTGTTCTCGCACATGCAGATCAGTTTAATTTTGCAGTAGTAGAGAGAAGTGTGTTTCTTTTGGGAGGAAGAGGTCTGAAAATATCTTTCATCAGGTGTTTGTGAAAAGCACAGGATGTGTCCTCAAACAGACTAAACTCTCCAGTCAGCAGCATATAAACTGAACATTAACTGGTCTGACTCATATGGTGAAGCGGGGTGATTGCCACTCATATTTGGACTGACACCATTGAGTTACGTCAAGAGACACCAGTGACATTACTCAACCTACTAAGATCATGTTACACCAGTCATTGGATAGCTCACACGTGTCATTTGGATCAACAGGCACTAACCAGTGGTCAGCAACTCCCAGTGGGTACTTGACTCTTCACAGCTTGCTTCAAAACTCTGAGTACCTGCTCACTGCACAAGCATCGACACGTCCTACGTCCTACACGCACATCTACTGATTATCACCTTATGTATATTTTAAAATCACAACAAAAGCTAAATTGTAAAAAGTGAAAATTTGCAATTTTAAGGGGGGCATGTGCCAAACTTTCTTGGCCAGGCAATCAGAGAAGACTACAGGGGGTTACTGGCATATTTAGCATATTTTGTTTTTGCATCTAGTTAAGATTTGTTGTGGCACTTTATCAGTTTTTACTTGTGTTGGTTATTGCTTATGATATTTTTATTAGAGCAACATCAAAGGTTTAACTGAATATTTAGATTGTTGGTTTTGTAATTATATTATATATATATATATATATATATATATTATAATGATTATATTTGACACTTTTAGCATTTAATTAAGTAAACCATATAAAGTAATGCATTGAATTCTTGGAAACTAATCAAATGTTTCCTCGTTATCAGATCACGCTGAAAAAGGTACAAAACATCTACAACACTTTCAGATGCATATAAATCAGAGCAGAGCATTTTTTGTCCTTTGACTGAAGGGTTTGATACTTCATTTGTCTGCACATTAATATACGTTTAAACATGTGAACTGCTCTTTATATTTATGGATCGGTTGGGTTAATATAGTGCTTTGTTTTTGCAGCTTTGCATGTTAAGTCAGATTGATCTATCAGCATTTCTGTTATTGACTTTTATGTCAATGAGCAATTGCCAAGCTGGTGATTAATTGCAACCAATACCAGGCTAAACCAAGAACTCTTCATAATATAATGTGTTTTAGAGATGTATGTATATTTTTGTTTTGTTTATATCAGCGTAGACAATATTTCTTAGCTATCGATTAACTTACAACATCAATTAACTATTTTCTAGTTTATTTGGAAATATTTTTTGTGCTATACATCGTGTAAAAAAGTCTGTACATGTCTACACAGCACAGCTAATGTATTAACTTTTCACTCTGCACCTAAAGCCTGGTTGCTGCCAGGAAAGCAAATTGTGATCTACACTCCTACAGAGGAAAATCATTTCTCTAATCAAGTCTGCTCAGGTTTTCCAAATGTGTCGGTAGCTACTGGTGGGAGAGGGCTTAATTAGACCCAACAACTAAGTAACATTATGGGAAAGATGTAATGCAGAATCTAACATGTGTGAGCACTTAAGTGCTGCCATGTGGAGAAAAGTGGAAGAGCTTGATTATTATTATTCCCTGCCATCACTTGCCATGAAAACAATAATGTGTTAGAGTTCAATTTGCTTTGTTTAATTCATTTAGAATAAGCTCTTAAACAATGGAATAAAGATAGAGCTGCACACTGGTGATTTTAATACATCATTCATCTCCACATGTGCTTTAATTGCTCTAATGAGCATTTTGTCATAATTTCTCCCTTACAGTCCACATATTTGCTCTCAAATCCTCTGATGAGGATGAAGAAATGATACCCCCATTATTTCCAGAACCTGCCCAACATCACATCTCCATTGATTCTGTCTCTTCTTAACAAATATCACCCTCTTGTGGTACATTAACTCTTTTACAAGTTCATACTTCAACAAGCCTGCAGTAATATTTTTTTATGGGGGAAACATCTTTAATGAAGGAATGTTATTTCTGTCATATCTTCTGAAATATGTACAATAAAAAGACATTTTGACTCATAGCAAGAAAAGCAGGTTTAATTGAAACTATTAATGATGACTCTCCTCCATTGAACTGTGTCACATCAGTGTGGCAGCATGCACAGTGTTGTTAATGTGAATTAATCCTGTGCTTTTCCTGCTATGATATGTCAAAATGTCTTGACCTGAAAATGCCTGAATTATATTTACACCTGTCTACACACTATGTCTAAATAAACCTACATTTTATCAATAGTTCACATTTTCTGTTCTGTCACTGATAAAAACCTTGTTGTCTTCACAAGGACTGAAAAACAGACTTAAAAGGGTTTTCTGCTCATGTATTATTAAAACTATACAAAGTTTGAGACTTTACAGGTCAAAGAAATGATACATTTTTAATGCTCCTTTTTCATGGAAGACATTTTGATTTGTCAACATAAGAAAGCTCTTTGTGAAAAGGTATATGTAGCAAAGTAAGAGTGATACTTTTCATCCTAACCAATTTATAATCTCAAGATAAATCTCAAATTAGATTAATTTATTTTTAAACAGAATTATAGACCACACATGCAGGCCCTTTATTAGTGTTTGTGTTGAGTTATAGACATCTGCACCATCAATTCATAACTGCAAGGCACTTTAGACTAAACACTGTACAATAAAATATAAAATAAAAACTACTATATACATACACACACACACACACACACACACACACACATATATATATATATATATATATATATATACATAGTAGTTTTTATTTTGCACTTCAATTTTTACTTTTCAGTATTAG